>NC_061514.1:291524078-291729874 GCF_022539505.1 Lolium rigidum
GAAACCAAAAACAGCATAAAACAACAACTGGCGCTTCGGCATCTTGTTAATAGGTTAGTGCCAGAAAATGTATAATAATGATGTAAAGTATGTATAAAACATTCAACTATTGTCATAAAAGTAGCATGGAACATAAGAAATTATAGATACGTTTGAGACGTATCAATGACCTGCTGTTTTGTTGATGAAGAGGGGATGCCTTGGCATCCCCAACTTTGACGCTTGTACCTCTTAAATATGTCTTGGGGTGCAGGGGCATCCCCAATCTTCATCTTTTGTCCATACTTCATCTCATCATATCATTTTTCTTTCCCTACACTTGAAAACTTCCTTCATATAAAATTTCACACAATTCTCTATTAGCAGCATTAGTTCAATGAAAATAAACAAATCCTCTTGCGTTCAGTACTAACATATATAAAAAATATATTAAAGCATTAGCTACTGTAGCAACCTTTCAAAAAGCTCTTTGATTAAAAGAACTCAAAAAGAAAGAGATTTAAGAGGCAAATGCAAATAGTACAGAAATCTGTCAAAACAGAACAGCAGGTAAAGATCGATTTTTTGAAAATTCTCTATTGCTTATCTCGAAAAGTATTCAACTAACGAAAGTTAGTTAATAACCTGGTGCATATGCATAAAAAATGAAAGCTCCAAATTCCGCTCTGGATATTTTTACGAATTTTATTGGTAACAACACATAATCTGTTTTCAGGACAACAACTTTCCCAAATCTTACTTTTTTTTCCTATTAGAGGCTATTCTGGGCACAAAAACGAAATAAAAATGATAAAAATAGATTATTACAGTGGTAATAAATTCTAAGACTCAACAAAAAGAAAAATTATATTAAATAAAACATGAGTTGTCTCCCATAAGCGCTTTTGTTTAGGGATTTCTATTTTCGTGCCCTCGGGTCGTTAGTTGTACCCAGTTTTCCCCAGCCCCTTAGTTTTTCCTCAGTGTTCCCCAACCTATGTCTGAAACCCGCAGAAGGAGCTCAGACGGAAGGAATCCGTTTATTTGGACGTTCTGTGCTGGCGTGTTGCGCCGCGTCGTCTGTAGGGCCGCGTCGTGTGGGGCCGCGGCGCTTGGGGCCGCGTCGCGTGGGGCTGGTAGAAAGGGACCGCGTGGGACAGGACGAGAAGCGTTTGGTTGCACGTGAGCATGAGCTGGGTTTTGTCTCTCTCGGCCCAAATTGGCATTTTTAAGAGCACCTTTTCCCCTCTTTCTCTCTCTCGTCTTTTTCACCAAATTAGTATCAAATCTAGAGAAGCTTCTATTTCTGTCTTTCTTCAATATGGCAGCAAATCTAGTAGCAAATCTACTCGGGGTTATTTATGCCTTTTGGCCCTCGTTTTTTGCCCAATATGGCAGCAAATCTAGTAGCAAATGTAGAAGCTAGTATATGATAAATTGACAACTCGCATAATCAGAAAACTAAGTATAATACATAGGGAAACTGCATACGAGCAGCCAAAAGCAGCCAATAACGTTGTAATATACAAGACGCACGCAATGTATGGACAACAAGAAGATTAGGATGAATGAATTTGTTCTTCATTCCTCCTCATATATTTCGTCGTTGCTCCAATCGTGCATTACCCGAAGGAAATATTCATTGAACTCCCTCCGTCCGCGAGTGTGCGGCCAATACATCCTCCAAACGGTATGGCTTGTGTTCATTTCTCATACCGTAATTTCCTATTCTATCCACACGTTCTGCCCACTCATCCCAGGCCTTTGTATCATGAGAGTACTCTCTGATATAACCCAAATCCGTGTAGTAGATGCAGCCAGGTCGAAGTGTCGGGTACACTCTGGTGTCGACGGAGATACACCGGATATAATTCACGAAGAAGGCATTACGGCCAATGTTACTGACCGGATGGAGAGAGCGGCTCCGAGTGTCCACACGGTACACCAATGGTCTGCCCGCCAAAGCCACGCCGACCAACAACACAAGCATGGAGATCACCATCCGACTTCACGAGGTAGAACTTCGATGTCCAAGTTCTGGAAATGAAATTAGTGTCTCCATCTTGACAAGTGCTCGCGCGCTGCTGCAACTGTACATTGGTGCACACTATCCTTCCGTGCTCTAAATTGTCCACAGCTAGTGCATACAGTTCACCATTGAACGGTGTAATGCAACGCAGACAATGGTTCTTGATCGAAAATCTGTTTTTCCAATCTTTATCTATATCCTTAGTTGGAGTGCTCTCATCGACCCAACCAATTTCCGACGGGTAATGTGCGGTAACGAAGACCATAGTCGGGGATTTGATCACAGCCGACCGATTTCAGGAAAACAGATGGCATCTGCGCCTCAAACATAGTGTTCGATTTCTTTGTGAGTGGGTTCAGAAGCCGTATCTTGTGCGGCGGGTTCTTCTGGGCAAGCACGATGACGCCACGGCAAAATCCGACGAAGTAGTATCTGGGCAAGCACGATAACATTCAGCACTAAGATGTTTAAGATTGAAAATAAAGAGGTAGATATGGAGGAAATTGAACCTTGTATGAACTTCCGATAGATCTATGGTGACGTAGCGTGATGTGCCGAGTTGGAGGAAGGTGAACTCAGCGACGTGTGGAAGGGCGTGGTGTAGCATGATCCATTCGTCCAGGTGCACGTCGGGCTCAGGCAAACCTGAGCGCCAATTTCTACAGACTTGCCTCATGGCAGAGTAGGTGTCGGCGTACTCCTCGTTCGCCAGCAAGCATTCGCCGATCTTGTGAAGTGGTTGATGTCTACGTTCCCCCTCCTTTCCTGTAGACAGTGTTGGGCCTCCAAGTGCAGAGGTTTGTAGAACAGCAGCAAGTTTTCCCTTAAGTGGATCACCCAAGGTTTATCGAACTCGGGGAGGAAGAGGTCAAAGATATCCCTCTCATGCAACCCCGCAACCACAAAGCAAGAAGTCTCTTGTGTCCCCAACACACCTAATAGGTGCACTAGTTCGGCGAAGAGATAGTGAAATACAGGTGGTATGAATATATATGAGCAGTAGCAATGGTGCCGGAAAAGTGCTTGGCGCGTAGTTGACGATAGTAATATTGTAGGAAGTAAACATGCGGTAGTAACGCAGATAGTAAACGGTAACAAGCGGTGATAGCGATATTTAGGAACAAGGCCTAGGGATTAGACTTTCACTAGTGGACACTCTCAACATTGATCACATGACAGAATAGATAAATGCATACTCTACACTTTTGTTGGATGATGAACACATTGCGTAGGATTACACGAACCCTCAATGCCGGAGTTAACAAGCTCCACAATAATGCTCATAGTTTAAGTAACCTTAAGTGTAAGATAGATCAAAACGACTAAACCAAGTACTAGCATAGCATGCACACTTGTCACCTTCATGCATATGTAGGAGGAATAGATCACATCAATATTATCATAGCAATAGTTAACTTCGCAATCTACAAGAGATCATGATCATAGCATAAACCAAGTACTAACACGGTGCACGCATCGTCACCTTTGCACACATGCAGGAGGAATAAAACTACTTTAATAACACATCACTAGAGTAGCACATAGATAAATTGTGATACAAACATATTGCAATCATCAAGAGATATAAATAAGCACTTCACTACGCTCTTCAACGGTGAATAAGTACTTCGTGAAATATAGCCTAAGAGACCCACACGGTGCACACACTCGTCACCTTTACACACGTGGGACAAGGAGTCTCCGGAGATCACATAAGTAAAACCCACTTGACTAGCATAATGACATCTAGATTACAAGCATCATCATATGAATCTCAATCATGTAAGGCAGCTCATGAGATTATTGTATTGAAGTACATAGGAGAGAGATGAACCACATAGCTACCGGTACAGCCCCGAGCCTCGATGGAGAACTACTCCCTCCTCATGGGAGCAGCAGCGGTGATGAAGATGGCGGTGGAGATGGCAGCGGTGTCGATGGAGAAGCCTTCCGGGGGCACTTCCCCATCCGGCGGGTGCCGGAACGGAGACTCCTGTCCCCCGGATCTTGGCTTCGCGATGGCGGCGGCTCGCGGAAGGTTTCGCGTACCGTGGCTTCCTCCGTAAGGGTTTTCGATGCGGGGGCTTTAAATAGGCGAAGAGGCGGCGCGGGAGGGTCGAAGGGGCGACCACACCATAGGGTGGCGCGGGCCCAGCCCTGGCCGCGCCACCCTATCATCTCGGGCCCACAGGGCCCCCTCCGGCGGCTCTCGGGTGTTCGGATGCTTCCGGGCAAAATAGGAACCTGGGCGTTGATTTCGTCCAATTCCGAGAATATTTCGTTACTAGGATTTCTGAAACCAAAAACAGCAGAAAACAGGAACTGGCACTTCGGCATCTCGTTAATAGGTTAGTTCCGGAAAACGCATAAATATGACATATAATGTGTATAAAACATGTAGGTATCATCAATAAAGTAGCATGGAACATAAGAAATTATCGATACGTTGGAGACGTATCAGCATCCCCAAGCTTAGTTCGCTCGTCCCGAGCGAGGTAAAACGATAACAAAGATAATTTCTGAAGTGACATGCCATCATAATCTTGATCATACTATTTGTAAACATATGTAATGAATGCAGCGATCAAAACAATGGTAATGACATGAGTAAACAACTGAATCATAAAGCAATGACTTTTCATGAATAGTACTTTCAAGACAAGCATCAATAAGTCTTGCATAGGAGTTAACTCATAAAGCAATAAATCAAAGTAAAGGTATTGAAGCAACACAAAGGAAGATTAAGTTTCAGCGGTTGCTTTCAACTTATAACATGTATATCTCATGGATATTGTCAACATAGAGTAATATAACAAGTGCAATATGCAAGTATGTAGGAATCAATGCACAGTTCACACAAGTGTTTGCTTCTTGAGGTGGAGAGAGATAGGTAGACTGACTCAACATAAAAGTAAAAGAATGGCCCTTCGCAGAGGGAAGCATTGATTGCTATATTTGTGCTAGAGCTTTTATTTTGAAAACATGAAACAATTTTGTCAACGGTAGTAATAAAGCATATGAGTTATGTAAATTATATCTTACAAGTTGCAAGCCTCATGCATAGTATACTAGTAGTGCCCGCACCTTGTCCTACTTAGCTTGGACTACCGGATCTTTGCAATGCCATGTTTCAACCAAGTGTCACAAAGGGGTACCTCCATGCCGCTCTGTACAAAGGTCTAAGGAGAAAGCTCGCATTTTGGATTTCTCGCTTTTGATTATTCTCAACTTAGACATCCATACCGGGACAACATGGACAACAGATAATGGACTCCTCTTAAATGCATAAGCATGTAGCAACAATTATTATTCTCATATGAGATTGAGGATATATGTCCAAAACTGAAACTTCAACCATGGTTCATGGCTTTAGTTAGCGGCCCAATGTTCTTCTCTAACAATTTTGCATGCTCCAACCACTAAAATGATAGATCCTTCGGACAAGACGGACATGCATAGCAACTCACATGATATTCAATAAAGAGTAATTGATGGCGTTCCCCGAAGCATGGTTATCGCACAACAAGCAACTTAATAAGAGATAAAGTGCATAAGTACATATTCAATACTACGATAGTTTTTAAGGCTATTTTGTCCCATGAGCTATATATTGCAAAGGTGAATGATGGAATTTTAAAGGTAGCACTCAAGCAATTTACTTTGGAATGGCGGAGAAATACCATGTAGTAGGTAGGTATGGTGGACACAAATGGCATAGTAGTTGGCTCAAGGATTTTGGATGCATGAGAAGTATTCCCTCTCGATACAAGGTTTAGGCTAGCAAGGTTATTTGAAGCAAACTCAAGGATGAACCGGTGCAGCAAAACTCACATAAAAGACATATTGTAAACATTATAAGACTCTACACCGTCTTCCTTGTTGTTCAAACTCAATACTAGAAATTATCTAGACCTTAGAGAGACCAATTATGCAAACCAAATTTTAGCATGCTCTATGTATTTCTTCACTAATAGGTGCAAAGTATATGATGCAAGAGCTTAAACATGAGCACAACAATTGCCAAGTATCACATTATCCAAGACATTTTACCAATTACTACATGTAGCATTTTCCAATTCCAACCATATAACAATTTAACGAAGAGGAAACTTCGCCATGAATATTATGAGCTAAGAACACATGTGTTCATACGAACCAGCGGAGCGTGTCTCTCTCCCACACAAGGATGAACTTATTCAGAGAACTAAGATAACAAAACAAAAATAAAAGCACACACACGGACGCTCCAAGTAAAGTACATAAGATGTGACCGAATAAAAATATAGTTTCAAGAGAAGGAACTCGATACTTTGTCGATGAAGAAGGGGATGCCTTGGGCATCCCCAAGCTTAGATGCTTGAGTCTTCTTGAAATATGCAGGGATGAACCACCGGGGCATCCCCAAGCTTAGACCTTTCACTCTTCTCGATCACATTATATCACCCTCTTCTATTGACCCTTGAAAACTTCCTTCACACCAAACTTCAAGCAAACTCATTAGAGGGTTAGTGCATAATCAAAATTCACATGTTCAGAGGTGACACAATCATTCTTAACACTTCTGGACATTGCACAAAACTTCTGAAAGTTAATGGAACAAAGAAACCCATTCAACAAAGCAAAAGCGGCAATGCGAAATAAAAGGCAGAATCTGTCAAAAACAGAACAGTCCGTAAAGACGAATTTAAAGATGGCACCATACTTGCTCAAATGGAAAAACTCAAAACTAATGAAAGTTGCGTACATATCTGAGGATCACGCTCGTAAATTGGCAGATTTTTTCGAATTTTCTACAGAGAACTGTGCCCAGATTCGTGACAGACAGCAATGCTGTTTCTGCGCAGCAATCCCAAATATAACATCAACTTTGACATAGAAACTTTACTTGGCACAACAAAACACAAAACTAAGATAAGGAGAGGTTGATACAGTAGTAAACAATTTCCAAAACACAAATATAAAACAAAGTACTGTAGCAAAATAACACATGGGTTATCTCCCAAGAAGTTCTTCCTTTATAGCCAGTAAGATGGGCTCAGCAGTTTTAATGATAATGCTCTCATAAGAAATAGTATTTGAAGCAAAAGAGAGCATCAAGAGGCAAATTCAAAACACATTTAAGTCTAACATGCTTCCTATGCATAGGAATCTTGTAAATAAACAAGTTCATGAAGAGCAAAGTAACAAGCATAGGAAGATAAAACAAGTGTAGCTTCAAAAATTTCAGCACATAGAGAGGTGTTTTAGTAACATGAAAATTTTTACAACCATATTTTCCTCTCTCATAATAACTTTCAGTAGCATCATGAGCAAACTCAACAATATAACCATCACATAAAGCATTCTTATCATGAGTCTCATGCATAAAATAATTACTACTCCCAACATAAGCATAATCAATTTTATTAGTTGTAGTGGGAGCAAATTCAACAAAGTAGCTATCAAATATAGGAGGTATATTGTAATCATAATCAAATTTATCCTCCATAACAGGTGGTAACAAAAGACTACTATCATTATAATCATCATAAATGGGAGGCAAAGTATCATCAAAGTAAATTTTCTCCTCAATGCTTGGGGGACTAAAGAGATCATTTTCATCAAAACCGACCTCCCCAAGCTTAGAATTTTCCATAGCATTAGCAACAATGGTGTTCAAAGCATTCATAGTAATAACATTCCCATTAGCATGCATATAAAGTTCCATGGGTTTCTTAATTCTTTCTTCAAACACATCATGTCCTAATTCAAGATAAAGTTCATAAAGATCTCTCATATTTTTGTTGTTTTCCATTATGCCTAACTAGTGTAAACAAGAAACCAAATGTCGCAATTGCAGAGTCTAAAGGAAATAGCTTCGAGTACTTACAACGGCGCCGGAAAATAGCTTAGTAGCCGAGGTCCGGAGTGTGAGTACCTTTTACCTTTCCTCCCCGGCAACGGCGCCAGAAAATAGCTTGATGTCTACGTTCCTCCTCCTTTCCTGTAGACAGTGTTGGGCCTCCAAGTGCAGAGGTTTGTAGAACAGCAGCAAGTTTTCCCTTAAGTGGATCACCCAAGGTTTATCGAACTCAGGGAGGAAGAGGTCAAAGATATCCCTCTCATGCAACCCTGCAACCACAAAGCAAGAAGTCTCTTGTGTCCCCAACACACCTAATAGGTGCACTAGTTCGGCGAAGAGATAGTGAAATACAGGTGGTATGAATATATATGAGCAGTAGCAATGGTGCCAGAAAAGTGCTTGGCGCGTAGTTGACGATAGTAATATTGTAGGAAGTAAACATGCAGTAGTAACGCAGTAAAACAGTAACAAGCAGTGATAGCAGTATTTAGGAACAAGGCCTAGGGATTAGACTTTCACTAGTGGACACTCTCAACATTGATCACATGACAGAATAGATAAATGCATACTCTACACTTTTGTTGGATGATGAACACATTGCGTAGGATTACACGAACCCTCAATGCCGGAGTTAACAAGCTCCACAATAATGCTCATGTTTAAGTAACCTTAAGTGTAAGATAGATCAAAACGACTAAACCAAGTACTAGCATAGCATGCACACTCGTCACCTTCATGCATATGTAGGAGGAATAGATCACATCAATATTATCATAGCAATAGTTAACTTCGCAATCTACAAGAGATCATGATCATAGCATAAACCAAGTACTAACACGGTGCACGCACTGTCACCTTTGCACACATGCAGGAGGAATAAAACTACTTTAATAACACATCACTAGAGTAGCACATAGATAAATTGTGATACAAACATATTGCAATCATCAAGAGATATAAATAAGCACTTCACTACGCTCTTCAACAGTGAATAAGTACTTCGTGAAATATAGCCTAAGAGACCCACACGGTGCACACACTCGTCACCTTTACACACGTGGGACAAGGAGTCTCCTGGAGATCACATAAGTAAAACCCACTTGACTAGCATAATGACATCTAGATTACAAGCATCATCATATGAATCTCAATCATGTAAGGCAGCTCATGAGATTATTGTATTGAAGTACATAGGAGAGAGATGAACCACATAGCTACCGGTACAGCCCCGAGCCTCGATGGAGAACTACTCCCTCCTCATGGGAGCAGCAGCGGTGATGAAGATGGCGGTGGAGATGGCAGCGGTGTCGATGGAGAAGCCTTCCGGGGGCACTTCCCCATCCGGCAGGGTGCCGGAACAGAGACTCCTGTCCCCCAGATCTTGGCTTCGCGATGGCGGCGGCTCTGGAAGGTTTCGCGTACCGTGGCTTCCTCCGTAAGGGTTTTCGATGCAGGGGCTTTAAATAGGCGAAGAGGCGGCGCAGGAGGGTCGAAGGGGCGACCACACCATAGGGTGGCGCGGGCCCAGCCCTGGCCGCGCCACCCTATCATCTGGGGCCCACAGGGCCCCCTCCGCGGCTCTCGGGTGTTCTGGATGCTTCCGGGCAAAATAGGAACCCGGGCGTTGATTTCGTCCAATTCCGAGAATATTTCGTTACTAGGATTTCTGAAACCAAAAACAGCGTGAAAACAGAACCGGCACTTCGGCATCTCGTTAATAGGTTAGTTCCGGAAAACGCATAAATATGACATATAATGTGTATAAAACATGTAGGTATCATCAATAAAGTAGCATGGAACATAAGAAATTATCGATACGTTGGAGACGTATCAGTGGTCCATCAGCCGAGAGAGAGGCCCAGTTCACGGAGGAGACGCGCTTGGATGCGCCGCCCTCGGAGGCGACGCGCTCGGCGGCGACTGGCTCGGCGGCGACGGGCTCGGCGGCGACTGGCTCGGCGGCGACGGGCTCGGCGGCGACGGGCACGGAGGCGACGGGCTCGGAGGCGACGGGCTCGGAGGCGACGGCCGCCGGCGCATTCTTCTTCTCCATCGCCGGCAGGGTAGCGTGCGTACGGCGGTTGGGGTTTTTTCGATTTGGAGAAGTTGATGGGACGTGAGAGGGATGGTTTCGTGCGTGAGCGAGAATGAGACGACTGTGTGCAGAGGGAGGGAGGGAGGGGCTTACGCGTCCTAAATGCGACCCGCGTCCTACGCGTCCACTATTTGCACGTCCGCACCGCGACACGCGTCAACAATGGCACGTCTTCCACTTCGCACCGCAACACGCGTCCTCGAGTCTAACCCCGGAAATTTAGATATACTCAGGTATACCCTCGAGTCATATACTAGCATTTTTTGTGTGCTCAGTTTTCTCCTTGAGTGCTAATACTGGCTAGTGCAATATACTCAGTTTTACCCTCAAGTGGCTGGTCAACAGAGAGTCAACAAATGGGATTAACTAGTTAAATGAGTTATTTAATGTGCAAAAAAATCCGAAAAAGAGTGGCACTTACTCATGGAGTCTTTACCACAAATTGCCACTTCTCAAATCATAGATAAATCATAGATAAATCAAGTTTCACCACAAATTGCCACTTCTCAAATCACCTAGTAGCTATGAAGGTGCATGGTTTTCCATAATAAGCCCTACCCAAAACAGCTTTCCCCAAAACATACTTTGTCTAAATGAGGCCACAATTCTCACACTCGATGTATATTGGTATTGCAAATAGTTTGAGGTAGGCCAAGATGGGTTTCATTGTACAAAACACGCATTTTCCATTTTTTAAATCTCATATTTGAATCCCTTAGTCTGTTTACTACTCACTTGCCCTTGGTTTCTTGATACTACTCAGTTTTGCCCTTTCCCTTCACAAACTCTCACAGACGCCCAACATTGCCCTGATTGGTCTAGCCCATGTCACGCGGATCTTGCCCGCCGACTATTGATCGTATGATCTAACGGGCAGGATAACCCCTATCTCTCTCTCTGGTCGGGGCCACCACCACCCTCTCTCTCTCTGTCGTCGGTTAGCTTCCACACTCTATGTATGCGAAAGGGCGGTTACCTAGTACGCTAAAGTTTGGTTTTCTGCATTATTTTTCACGAGCTAAATTATAAACTCTTTTTAGGCATTACTTTTCACGCAAAAAATGATAAACCATCACCGATTTGTTGTAGCCATTACTTTTCACGCAAAAAATGATACACCATCACCCATTTCTTGTAGCCATTACTTTTCACGCAAAAAATGATAACCATCACCGATTTTGTTGTAGCCATTACTTTTCACGCAAAAATGATACACCATCACCCATTTCTTGTAGCCATTACTTTTCACGCAAAAAATGATAACCATCACCGATTTTGTTGTAGCCATTACTTTTCACGCAAAAAATGATACACCATCACCCATTTCTTGTAGCCATTACTTTTCACGCAAAAAATGATAACCATCACCGATTTTGTTGTAGCCATTACTTTTCACGCAAAAAATGATACACCATCACCCATTTCTTGTAGCCATTACTTTCAACGCAAAAAACGATAAACCATCACCGATTTTGTTGTAGCCATTACTTATCACGCAAAAAAATGATACACCATCACCCATTTCTTGTACCCATTACTTTCCACGCAAAAAACGATAAACCATCACCGATTTTGTTGTAGCCATTACTTTTCACGCAAAAAATGATACACCATCACCCATTTCTTGTACCCATTACTTTTCACGCAAAAAAGATAAACCATCATCGATTTCTTGTAGCCATTACTTTTCTTTTAGGCATTACTTTTCACGGTAAAATGATAAACTAGTCAACATAGTCCGCATTACTTTTTTTGTTGAGATATATACCCCCACAACGGTCGTCTCCTCCTTAATTTATTGTGTATAAACCCCCACAACGGTCATCTCCTCCTTATTTTATTGTGTAAACCCCTACAACGGTCATCTCTCCCTTATAAACACCCAACGGCCATCCCTTGTGTCAATAGGTTCTGCCTCTCTCTTCTTCGTTCACATACACTTTATCCATTGCCATGGCTTCCACGTCTCGGACGCGGACCGGAAGGGGAAGGGGAAGGGGAAGGGGAAGTGGATCATCATCATTGCCACCACCACCGTCAACCCTGCCATTGATCATAGAGGAGTTCTTCATCGTCGTCTATGAAGACCCTTTGGTCAAGAAGGTACGTACGCGTTCCCACATATATGATGCATGTGATTAATTATGGGCATGTTCTAAAAAACCTTTAATTTCAAGGGTTCCCTAATTTCAAACGATCGGCGCTCGATCTCTTTGCAGGAACTCCCAAAAAATTTGCGGACTATCTTGACGGCAAGGAGCCAGCTAAGGTGTATCTCGCGAGCAGCTGACTGCGGTCCTCGTCTCCGGACCGTGGAGGTCCTATTTGACGGACAAGGCCGGATGTACCTCGACAAGGGCTGGGAGAAATTCGCCATCGCGCACGGTGTGGATTTCGGCTGGTTCGTACACTTCAAATATGAAGGCGATGATGTGCTCACGGTGAAGGTGTTCGACGGAACAATGTGCAGGAGGTACTACTACTCGGACGACGAAGATACTGATGATGAAAGCGACGACGACGTGAAGCCATGCATCCATCCCCTTTAGATAATTAAGGGGATCATGACCAAGAATATATATGTAGCTTCATATGCATCGATTTAGAGATCTAGCTATTATGCATGTAAAAAATAATATCGCATTTCCACTATTATTCGAGCACCACATCCTCCAAACGATGCCGATGCCGATATCGGCATGGTCAGAACGGCTATGCTCGCCGCCACTGCTAGGTCAACGCCGGGATGCACAATGTTTAGCATAAGAGTCACTTTAGATTAAGCTGCGAAAATAGTCACCTGCCATGGGCTGAGGCGGCCCCTACGGAGCGGCTCTATATTATATTCTCTAAATAAAATAGACGACCACAGCGGTCATTGATCGCGGAGGCCCCACGGAGCGGCAATATATAATTTTCTATAAATAAATAGACGACCCACCTGGTCATTGGCTGCGGCAGCCCCATAGAGCGGCCCCATTTGTCATTGGCAGCACCGCGTATACAATCGAGAAATAAAACGGCCCACGCGTCAGCGGTAGATGGATCCACCCGTCGGCACTAGACGGTCGGCGAGGAACCGACCTCACGGTAACGGTAAGGCCTCTGACCTGACGGCAACCCGCGTCTTCGATGGGTTTCAAACTAGAGGGAGGGGAAAACTGAGGAAAAACTAACGAGCTGGGGTAAACTGAGTACAACTAACGAAGCAGGGGCACGAAAATAGAAATCCCTTTTGTTTAACGCCTTTCAGCTAGGCGCAGAAAAAGTGCGAGCATCAAGTATTATCAAGTGAAGAAGCATCAACATCATAATTTGTTCTAATAATAGAGTCATAAGATGACTTCTTTCTCTTTCTAAGGAATTGTTCCATACCTTTCTTGAGTGAGAATTGATATTTAATAATCCCATCTCTCATATCAATAGCAGCACCAACAGTTCTAAGAAACGGTCTTCCCAAAATAATTAGACACAAGAAGCATTGCATTCAATATCCAAAACAATAAAATCAACGGGGATCAGGTTATTATTAAACATAATAAGAACATTATAAACTCTCCCCAAAGGTTTCTTTGCAGCAGTATCAATAGATGAACATCCAAATAACATTCTTCAACGGTGGTAATTCAAGCATATCATAGATTTTTCTAGGCATAACAGAAATACTTGCACCAAGATCACATCAAGCATTGCAATCAAAGCCGTCTATTTTCATCTTAATGATGGGATCCCAGTCATCTTCTAACTTTTTAAAAATAGAGGCTTCACGTTTTAATTTCTCATTTCTAATTTGCATAAGAGCATTTGTAATATGCTTTGTAAAAGCCATATTTATAACACTAGCATTAGAACTTC
Organism: Lolium rigidum; assembly: GCF_022539505.1. Lineage (NCBI taxonomy): Eukaryota > Viridiplantae > Streptophyta > Magnoliopsida > Poales > Poaceae > Lolium > Lolium rigidum. The sequence goes on from NC_061514.1 coordinate 291,537,879, forward strand.
TAGCAAGATTTTGTAAGAACTTAATTACTTCAGAGATATTGCAATCATCAAAATCAAACTCATTTTGATCAAAGGTAAAAGGACTCTTGTCTCCCATACTCCGAAAAAATTCAGCACACTTATCAGGAGCAGTTTCAGTGGTTTTAGGCAATTTTGTAGAGGGAGCGGAGACTTTTCCTACACCATTTATTTTACCATTAATAGTAGGAGAGTGGCTAGCATTTGACACTTCATTACTACTGGTGGTGGTGATGGTACAAACTTTAGTTAAATTATTTTTTCTAGCAATTTCATCTTCTCTTTTCCACCTAGCATGCAATTCCGCCAACATCCTAACATTTTCATCAATTCTAACTTGAATGGAATTCAAAGTTTTACTTTGTTTAACATCATGAGGCAACACTTTTAATTTAAGAAAATCAACATAATGAGCAAGGCTATCAACTTTAGAAGCAATAATATCAATTTTGCCAAGCTTTTCCTCAGTAGTTTTATTGAAAGCAGTTTGTTTACTAATAAAATCCTTAAGCATGACTTCAAGATCAGAGGGTGCACTTTTATTGTTGTTGTAGGAATTACCATAAGAATTTTCATAAGCATTACCATTATTAGAAGGATATGGCCTATAGTTGTTGCTACCAAAATTATTCCTATAAGCATTGTTGTTGAAATTGTTGTTTTTAATAAAATTCACATCAACATGCTCCTCTTGAGCAACCAAAGAATCTAAAGGAATATTATTGGGATCAACATGAGCTTTACCATTAATAGTATCAATTTTATCACGCAAGGATGAGGATTCTTTGACAAAATTTACCTTCTTACCTTGTGGAGCTCTCTCGGTGTGCCACTTAGAATAATTTATCATCATATTATCAAGTAATTTAGTTGCAGCCCCCAAAGTAATGGACATAAAGGTACCTCCAGCAGCTGAATCTAGGAGATTTCTTGAAGAAAAATTTAGTCCTGCATAAAAAGTTTGGATGATCATCTAAGTAGTCAGTCCATGAGTGGGACAATTATTTACCAAGCTTGAGCAACATGTTCATTATCAAATTGTCTAAATTTCATTATGTCGCTTCTCAAAGATATAATCTTAGCAGGAGGATAATATTTTCCAATAAAAGCATCTTTGCATTTAACCCAAGAATCAATACTATTTCTAGGCAAAGATAGCAATCAATCTTTAGCTCTATCTCTCAAAGAGAAAGGAAACAATTTAAGTTTAATAATGTCACCATCTATATCCTTATATTTTTGCATATCGCAAAGGTCAACAAAAATATTAGGGTGAGAAGCGGCATCTTCAGCACTAACACCAGAAAATTGCTCTTTCATAAAAAGATTTAATAAAGCAGGTTTAATTTCATAGAGGGCTGATTCGGGAGCAGGTGGATCAATAGGTGTACAAATAAATCATTGTTGTTGGTGCTAGTAAAGTCACACAACTTAGTATTTTTAGCGGAACCCATTTTAGCAAAATTAAAACTAAGCAACAGAAATAACAACAATAATAGAAACTATTTTTTTGTGTTTTTGATAATAAGACAACTATTAAAGGAAGCAAATTTTTTGTGTTTTTGACATAATAAAGCAAACAAAAAAAAAGTAAACTATAAGAAAGTAAAGAGATTGTAGATGAGAGACTCTCCTTGCAGAAATCCTCTTTCTCCCCGGTAACAGGGCCAGAAAAAGAGCTTGATGGTGCTTATCGTAACGCCGACTTCACACTGTTGGGGAAGCCCAAGAGGAAGGTATGATGAGCACACTAGCAAGTTTTCCCTCAGTAAGAAACTAACATTTAATTGACCAGTAGGAGAAAGGCGTGACTTCTGAAGGTGTTGTTGGCTGACTAGTGGCAGGGCGCACTACCGGCGTCAGCAACAACGTGGAACCTGCACACAACACAACCAAAGTATTTTTCCCCAACTTGCAGTGAGGTTGTCAATCTCACCGGTTTGTTGAACACAAAGGATTAGACGTATCGAGTGGAAGGACATGTTCGCATAAAGTAAAAAGAACATAATTGCAGTAGATGAATTTAGCAGTGTAAAGGAAGAGCACCGGGGTCCACAGTTCACTAGAGGTGTCTCTCCATAAAGATAAATAACATGTTGGATGAACAAATTACTGCTAGGCAATTGATACAATATTGACCATACATGACAAGATGATTACTATGAGATTTGATTGTGCATTACAACATAATACATAGACCGTAATCCAACTGCGTCTATGACTAATAATCCACCTTCAGGTTATCGTCCAAACCCTTTCAGTATTAAGTTGCAAGCAACAGATTATCGCAAGCAATGTGTGTAAAGTAAACAATAGAATTACCCTCGGATAAAACATTGTTTTTTTCTCTCTAGTAGCAACAACACATCTACAATCTTAGAAGTTATTGTCACTCTCCCAGAAAACTAGAGGCATGACCCTACTATCGAGCATAAATACCCTCTCTGGGAGTCACAAGTATCCACTTGGCCAGAGTTTCTACTAGCAATGGAGAGCATGCAAGATCACAAATAACATATGACATGAATATATAATCGACCTCAACATGGTATAAAATATTCATCGGATCCCAACAAACAAAACATATAGGATTACATAAAGATGATCTTGATCATGTAGGACAGCTCACAAGATCTATACATGAAGTACAAAGTGGAGAAGACAACCATATAGCTACTGCTATGGACCCATAGTCCAGGGATGAACTAGTCACGCATCACTTCGGACGCGGGCATGGCGATTTAGATGTCTCCGGCGATGATTTCCCCCTCCGGCAGGATGCCAGGAAGAGCTTCAGAACCCCCGAGATGGGTTCTACGATGGCGTCCGCGATGGAACTTTTCGTGGATGGAGGCTCGGGTATCCAGGGTTTTCCTGAGAAGATGTATAAATAGGCAGAGGATTTTAGGTCGGTGGGGTGCCTGGGGGGCCCACACCACTCCTTGGCGTGGGCCCAGGCTTGGCCGCGCCAAGATTAGGTCTGGCCACCCTATGGTACCTCTTCGACCCCCATCTGGATTTCGTCTTTGTTTCGGTAAAATATTAACTTTGGCTTTTGTTTCGTCCAATTCCGAGAATATTTCTTGTACAACTTTTCTAAAATACAAAAATAGCAGAAAACAAGGAACTGACATTGTGGCATCTTGTTAATAGGCTAGTGCCGGAAATCATGTAAAAGTGCAACGAAGTGTAAACAAAACATATATGAATTGGTGTAAACAAGCATGGATCATCAAAAATTATAGATACGTTTGAGACGTATCAGGGACCCGTCCAACATTAAGCGGTGTATCTCCAAAAATATTTGGACGTGACTTGGAGATGAAGTTTGACTTCTCCGTAGGAAATTAGATGGGGTCGACGATGCCGGAAGTGCGGGCAGGCGGCAGCGGTAATGACCATGTTGGCGACAACCTCTCGCTTGAGATGTTCGCCGTGATGGAGATGGCTCCATGTGATGGGATTCGTAGCATAGAAAACAAAAAATTTCCTAACGCAAGAACGAAAACCAAGCCAAGATCTAATCTAGTAGACGGTAGCAACGAGGAGATGAAGAGACTAACCCTCGAAGATTCGCAAAGCTTAACGAGATTAGATCTCGGGGTGGATGTAGACGATCACTTGCCGCTTGCAAAAGCGCGTAGAAGATCTTGATCTTGACGGTGCCACAAACGAGCAGCACCTCCGTACTCGGTCACACATTCGGTGTTGATGAAGACGACGTCCTTCTCCCCGTTCCTGCGAGCAACAGAAGTAGTAGATCCTCCTCGGAATCCCGGCAGCACGACGGCGTGGTGGCGGTGGTGGTGGAGAACTCCGGCAGGGCTTCGCCTAAGCGTATGCGGGAGTTGCGGTGGAGGAGGAGGCGGCTAGGGTTTGGGGAGGCGGCTAGGGTTTGGGCGCCGGCCATGGGGGGCGGCCAGCTTGTGGTCTTGGGGTGGCCGGCCCCCTCCCCTTGCCCCTCATTATATAGGTGGAAGCCCCAAGAGTTGTATCCCCAGTCTTCGAATAAGACCCCAAAAGAAAACCTACCTTTGATGGGAAACCTACTCAAGATGGGAGTCCCACTCTAGGTGGGATTCCCACCTTTCCTTGAGGGAGGGTGGCCGGCCACTGATACGTCTCCGACGTATCGATAATTTCTTATGTTCCATGCTACTTTATTGATGATACCTACATGTTTTATGCACATTATATGTCATATTTATGCATTTTCTGGAACTAACCTATTAACAAGATGCCGAAGAGCCAGTTGCTGTTTTCTGCTGTTTTTGGTTTCAGAAATCCTAGTAAGGAAATATTCTCGGAATTGGACGAAATCTTCGCCAAGGGTCCTATTTTTGCACGAAGCTTCCAGAAGACCGAAGAGGGAAGGAAGTGGGGCCACGAGGCGCCGACACCATAGGGCGGCGCGGCCCAGGCCCTGGCCGCGCCGACCTAGGGTGTGGGGCCCTCGTGTGGCCCCCACGTTGCCCTTCCGCCTACTTAAAGACTCCGTCGCGAAAACCCCAGCACCGAGAGCCACGATACGGAAAACCTTCCACAGACGCCGCCGCCGCGAATCCCATCTCGGGGGATTCAGGAGATCGCCTCCGGCACCCTGCCGGAGAGGGGATTCATCTCCCGGAGGACTCTTCATCGCCATGATCGCCTCCGGAGTGATGAGTGAGTAGTTCACCCCTGGACCATGGGTCCATAGCGAGTAGCTAGATGGTCGTCTTCTCCTTGTTGTGCTTCATTGTTGGATCTTGTGAGCTGCCTAACATGATCAAGATCATCTATATGTAATACTATATGTTGTGTTTGTCGGGATCCGATGGATAGAGAATACTATGTTATGGTGATTATCAAACTATTGTTTATGTGTTGTTTATGATCTTGCATGCTCTCCGTTATTAGTAGAGGCTCTGGCCAAGTTTTTGCTCTTAACTCCAAGAGGGAGTATTTATGCTCGATAGTGGGTTCATGCCTTCATTGACACCTGGGACGAGTGACGGAAAGTTCTAAGGTTGTGATGTGATGTTGCCACTAGGGATAAAACATTGATTCTATGTCTAAGGATGTAGTTGTCGATTACATTACGCACCATACTTAATGCAATTGTCCGTTGCTTAGCAACTTAATACCGAATGGGGTTCGGATGATAACCTCGAAGGTGGACTTTTTAGGCATAGATGCAGTTGGATGGCGGTCTATGTACTTTGTCGTAATGCCCAATTAAATCTCACTATATTTATCATATCATGTATATGCATTGTTATGCCCTTCTCTATTTGTCAATTGCCCGATCGTAATTTGTTCACCCAACATGCTTTTATCTTATGGGAGAGACACCTCTAGTGAACTGTGGACCCCGGTCCTATTCTTTACATAGCATACAATCTATCGCAATTGTGTTTTACTGTTTTCTTTGCAAACATCTTCCACTCGATACGTTTAATCCTTTGTTACAGCAAGCCGGTGAGATTGACAACCTCACCGTTTCGTTGGGGCAAAGTACTTTGGTTTTGTTGTGCGGATTCCACGTTGGCGCCGGAATCCCCGGTGTTGCGCCGCATCACATTTCGCCACCATCAACCTTCAACGTGCTTCTTGGCTCCTACTGGTTCGATTAAACCTTGGTTTCTTTCTGAGGGAAAACTTGCTACTGTGCGCATCATACCTTCCTCTTGGGGTTCCCAACGAACGTGTGAGTTACACGCCATCAACCACCCTTGGTGGAGCCCACCTGGGACTCCTCCCCTTAGGGTTGGCCGGCCATGGTTGTGGAGTCCCTCCGGGACTCCACCTTGCATAGTGTGTTTCTTCCGGACTTTTCTAGAACCTTCTAGAACCTTCCATAAATGCACCGGATCATTTCCAAACTTGGAATATGACTTCCTATATATGAATCTTATTCTCCGGACCATTCCGGAACTCCTCGTGATGTCCTGGATCCCATCCGAGACTCCGAACAAAACTTCGAACTCCATTCCATATTCCATATCTGCTCAAACGACATCAAACCTTAAGTGTGTCACCCTACGGTTCGCGAACTATGCAGACATGGTTGAGACTTCTCTCCGACCAATAACCAATAGCGGGATATGGAGATCCATAATGGCTCCCACATATTCAAAGATGACTTAGTGATCGATTGAACCATTTACATACGATACCGATTCCCTTTGTCACGCGATATATTACTTGTCCAAGGTTTGATCATCGGTATCACGATACCTTGTTCAACCTCGTCTCCTGACAAGTACTCTTTACTCGTACCGTGGTATGTGGTCTCTTATGAACCATTCATATGCTTGCAAGCCATTTAGACGACATTGCACCGAGAGGGCCCAGAGTATATCTATCCGTCATCGGGATGGACAAATCCCACTGTTGATCCATATGCCTCAAGCTCATACTTTCCGGATACATAATCCCACCTTTATAACCACCCATTTACGCAGTGGCGTTTGATGTAATCAAGATACCCTTCCGGCATAAGTGATTTATATGATCTCATGGTCGAAAGGACTTGGTAACTATGTATCGAAAGCTTATAGCAAATGAACTTAATGACGTGATCTTATGCTACTCTTAATTGGGTGTGTCCATTACATCATTCAAATAATGATATAACCTTGTTATTAATAACATCCAATGTTCATGATCATGAAACGATGATCATCTATTAATCAACAAGCTAGTTATACAAGAGGCTTACTAGGGACTTCTCGTTGTTTACATAACACACATGTATCAATGTTTCGGTTAATACAATTATAGCATGGTATATAAACATTTATCATAAACAATAAAGATATATAATAACCAATTTATTATTGTCTCTTGGGCATATCTCCAACAGTCTCCCACTTGCACTAGAGTCAATAATGTAGATTATATTGTAAGGTACCTAACACCCATGTATACCTGGGCATATCTCGGGCCGGGCCGGGCTTCGGGTCGGGCCTAAAAAAGCCCGACGCCTAAAATCAGGCCCAGGCCCGGCCCGGCCCGACAAGATTCATTGTTTTCTAGGCCCGAGCCCGGCCCGACACAAAAACCCGATGGCCCGAGGCCCGGCCCGACGGCCCGAAATATAGCTAACTTCCAGCGATCTTAGCAGCAAAATATGGCTATTTCGGCCGTAGTCGTCCGTGTTGGTATCGTTTAACATAGCACTTGATAGAAATACAACAAAATAGCACAGTTTAGAGCAGAATAGTAGTACGGTTTACAACATGTTTGACAGCAAATTGTTTTCACATCAAATAGCATCAAAACAGCCTCCAGATCTTCACATGTTATGGCTATGATGAAGATCTTCAAACTGGGGACACCCGATTTTCGGTCTCGTTCTCCATCTCCATCTGTAAAGAAGTTAAGAAATTTCAGATCTAACTAAGAACGGAAAAGAGAAGGAAATCAATTAGTTTTCATTCCTGTACAGAGAAGCAAAAAAACTAACTTTCCTATCTTGACGATGGCGGACGACAACGAAGGAGATCCAGCGGAGGCCGGCGTGGAGATGAGACCCCTCCGCGTCCACGACAAGGGTTCGACGGAGGCGAGGACGCAGGTGCGGCGGCCGCGGCCAGCGGGCGAGGACGCAGGTGCGGCGGTCGCGGCCAGCGGCGAGGACGCTGGTGCGACGGCCAACGGCAAGGACGCAGGTGCGGCGGTCGCGGCCAGCGGGCGAGGACGCAGGTGCGACGGCCAAGGGTGAGGACTGGCGGCGGTTGTCGACGAGGACGGACTGCGGTAGTGCTCCACGAGAAGGAGGTGCAGCAGCGATGGGGATTGGGGAGTGCGGCTGTGCAATTGTGGATGGGGTTCGTGGGGTTAGGTAGGGAAAATGTGTGGTGTGGTGTTAGGGCAACGTAGCTGGTTGCCTGGGCCACTCTTGGGCTGGATCAGAACTCAGGAGCGGAGGTGAGAAGTGGAGGCAGGCTGCAGAGATGGTCGGGCCGGGCCGGGCCAAAATCGGGCTAAAAATGGTACCCATGCCCGGCCCGACTTACTCATCGGGCCAAATTTTTAGGCCCAGGCCCGGCCCAGCAGTTAGATAAGGCATGGCCCGACCCGGGAATTTCGGGCCGGGCCGGGCCGGGCCGTTCGGGCCGGGTTGCCCATGGCCAGATATACACCCATGGCATTCTGGTGTTGGTCATGCTTCGCCCTAGGGAGAGCTTTAGTCAACGGATCTGCTACATTCAGATCAGTGCGTACTTTGGAAATCTTTACTTCTCCATCTTCGATGTACTCGCGAATCGAATGAAAACGCAGCTTGATATGCTTTAGCTTCTTGTGTGACCTTGGTTCTTGTGCATTGGCGATGGCACCCATGTTGTCACAATAAATGACTAGTGGGTCCAATGCACTAGGAACCACATCGAGCTCAACAATGAACCTCTTCATCCATACCCCTTCCGATGAAGCCTCCGAAGCCGCTATGTATTCCGATTCTGTTGAAGACTTCGCCACCGTGCACTGCTTGGAGCTGCACCAGCTTACCGCAGCACCATTCACTATAAACACGTACCCAGACTGAGACTTAGAGTCATCAGGATCAGTGTTCCAACTTGCATCGGTGTAACTGGTTACAACAAGCTCTTGGTCACCGCCATAACAAAGAAACATATCCTTAGTTCTTTTCAAGTACTTCGGGATATTCTTGACCGCTGTCCGAGTGTTCCATTCCTGGATCACTTTGATATCCGCTAGTCAAACTAACAGACATGTGCTATATCCAGTCTAGTACACGAGCATGGCATACATGATAGAGCCTATCGCCGAGGCATAGGGTATCCGATTCATCCTCTCTCTTTCTTCTGCCGTAGCCGGACCTTGAGTCTTGCTCAAGACCTTACCTGGCAACATCGGTAAGAATCCTTTCTTACTTTCATCGATTCGAAACTTCTTTAGAATCTTGTCCAAGTATGTACTCTGTGAAAGCCCTATTAGGCGTCTTGATCTATCTCTATAAATCTTGATGCCTAAAATGTACGCTGCTTCACCAAGGTCCTTCATTGAAAAACACTTATTCAAATAACTTTTTACACTGCTTAATAGTTCTATATCATTCACAATTAATAATATGCCATCTACATATAATATCAGGAATGCTATAGAGCTCCCACTCACTTTCTTGTAAATACAGGCCTCTCCATGGCACTGTATAAACCCGAAGTCTTTGATCACCTTATCAAAGCGTCGGTTCCAACTCCTGGATGCTTGCTTCAGTCCATAAATGGAACGCTGAAGTTTGCATACCATGTCAGCATTTTTAGGATCGACAAAACCTTTGGGTTGTACCATATACAACTCTTCCTCAATGTCACCATTAAGGAACGCCGTTTTGACATCCATCTGCCAAATCTCATAATCGAAAAAAGCAGCTATTGCTAACAAAATCCTCACAGACTTTAGCTTCGCTACAGGTGAGAAAGTCTCATCGTAGTCAACACCTTGAATTTGTCGGAAACCCTTTGCGACAAGTCGAGCTTTATAAACAGTAACATTACCGTCAGCATCTGGTTTTCTCTTGAAGATACATTTATTCTCAACAGCCTTGCGGCTATCAGGTAGATCTACCAAAGTCCATACTTTGTTATCATACATGGATCCCATTTCGGATTTCATGGCTTCTTGCCATTTGTTGGAATCTGGGCTCATCATCGCTTCTTCATACGTCGCAGGGTCCTCATTATTGTTGTCCACAATCATGAGATTTAGACAAGGATCATACCAATCAGTAGTGATACGTTCTCTTGTCGACCTGCGAGGTTCAGTAGCTACCTCGCTCGAAGTTTCATGATCATTATCATTAGCTTCCTTTGTTACCGGTGCAGGCGGCACAGGAACATCTTCCGGTACTGCGCTACTCTGACCAACGAGAGAAGGTTCAGTAACCTCGTCGAGTTCTACTTTTCTTCCAGTCACTTCTTTAGTGAGAAACTCCTTCTCAAGAAAGGTTCCGTTCTTAGCAACAAAGATTTTGCCTTCGGATCTGTGATAGAAAGTATACCCTATAGTTTCCTTAGGGTATCCTATGAAGGCGCATTTCTCCGCTTTGGGTTCTAGCTTGTCCGGTTGTAACTTTTTTACATAGGCTTCGCAACCCCAAACTTTAAGGAACGATAGCTTAGGTTTCTTATTAAACCACAATTCATACGGTGTCATTGCAACGGATTTCGATGGTGCCCTATTTAAAGTCAATGCTGCTGTCTCTAACGCATAACCCCAAAACGATAATGGCAAATCAGTAAGAGACATCATAGAACGAACAATATCTAAGAGAGTTCGATTACGACGTTCGGACACACCATTGCGCTGTGGTGTTCCCGGCGGTGTCAACTGTGAAAGTATTACGCATTTCTTTAAATGCATGCCAAACTCATAACTCAGATATTCGCCTCCACGATCAGAACGCATAAACTTGATCTTCTTGTTACGTTGATTTTCTACTTCACTTTGGAATTCCTTGAACTTCTGGAAAGTCTCGAATTTATGTTTCATGAAATAGATATACCCATATCTACTCAGATCATCTGTGAAGGTTAGAACATAACGATAACCACCGCGCGAGGCTACACTCATTGGTCCGCACACATCGGTATGTATGATTTCCAATAAGTCTGTAGCTTGCTCCATAATACCAGAGAATGGAGTCTTAGTCATTTTTCCCATTAGACATGCCTCGCATCTGTCAAGTGACTGAAAGTCAAGTGACTCAAGTAATCCATCGGAATGAAGTTTCTTCATGCGTTTCACTCCAATATGACCAAGACAAAAGTGCCACATATAAGTAGAATTATCATTCAATTTAATTCGCTTAGCATCAATGTTATGAACATGTGTATCACTACTATCGAGACTTAATAGAAATAAATCATTCTTCTCATGCGCATGACCATAAAAGATATTATTCATAAAAATAGAACAACCATTATTCTCAGACTTGAATGAATAACCGTCTTGCATGAAACACGATCCAGATATAATGTTCATGCTCAACGCAGGCACCAAATAACAATTATTAAGGTCTAAAACTAATCCCGATGGTAGATGTAGAGGGATCGTGCCGACAGCGATCACATCAACCTTGGATCCATTTCCAACGCGCATCGTCACTTCATCCCTCGCTAGGCTTCGTTTATTCCGTAGTTCCTGTTTCGACTTACAAATGTGAGCAACCGAACCAGTATCAAATACCCAGGCACTAGTACGAGAACCAGTGAGATAAACATCTATAACATGTATATCAGATATACCTTTCTTCTTCTTGACAAGGCCGCTCTTCAGATCAGCCAAATACTTGGAGCAATTCCGCTTCCAGTGCCCCTTCCCATTACAGTAATAGTAGTCAATATCAGGTTTAGGGCCACCCTTAGGCTTCTCAGGATGAGCGGCAGCTTTCTTGCCACCCTTCTTGAGGTCCTTCTTAGGTTTGCCCTGCTTCTTGAACTTGGTGGTCTTATTGACCATCAACACTTGGTGCTCCTTTTGTATCTCAACCTCAGCAGATTTCAGCATGGAGAAGAGTTCAAGTAACTCCTTGTTCATGTTCTGCATATTGTAGTTCATCACGAAGTTCTTGTAACTTGGTGGCAGTGATTGGAGAACACGATGAATACCCAGCTGGTTAGGGATCACAATCCCCAAGTCACTGAGCTTCCTCGCGTGTCCGGACATAGCGAACACGTGCTCACTAACGGAGCTGCCCTCTTCCATAATGCATCCAAAGAACTGCTTCGAGGCTTCATAGCTTTCCACGGCCGCATGAGTTTCAAAGATAACTTTGAGCTCACGGATCATCTCACAAGGGTCGTGGTGCTCAAAACGCTTTTGAAGCTCTGCCTCTAGGCTGCATAGGATGACACACTGAACTTGAGAGTACACTTTAGTCCGACTCTCGAAAACATTCTTTTCTTCCTCGCATACTGCAGGGGGTGGTGGGGGACCTAGCGGTGCTTCGAGCACATATTGCAGATTTCCGCCATTGAGGAAGATCCTCACATGACGGAACGAGTCGGTGAAGTTGCTACCATTGCTTTTAAGCTTTTCTTTCTCTAGGAACTGATTAAAATTGATTGATGGGGATGCCATGATCTACAACATATATTTGCAATAGTTTAGACTAGGTTTATGAAAAATTGAGTTCAAATTTTAATTTAACAAAATTAAAAACTAGGTGAACTCCCACTCAAAATAATATCCCCCGCATTGTCTTAGTGATCACACGAACCAAATCCACCACACCAAGCCCGATCATCACAAACAAGATGTAATTTCAATGGCGAACACTCCAAGTGTTCATCATATCAATCATATGACTCATGCTCTACCTTTCGGTATCCCGTGTTCCGAGACCATGTCTGTACATGCTAGGCTCATCAAGGCAACCTTAGTACCCGCGTGTACAAAACTGGCTTGTACCCGTTGTATGCACATGTTGAATCTATCACACCCGATCATCACGTGATGCTTCGAAACGACAAGTCTTAGCAACGGTGCATACTAAGGATGAACACTTTATTATCTTGATATTTAGTGAGAGGGATCATCTTATAATGCTACCGTCGCGATCTAAGCAATATAAGATGCATAAAAGGATTAACATCACATGCAATTCATATGTGATATGATATGGCCCTTTTGTCTTCGCGCCTTTGATCTTCATCTCCAAAGCACGGACATGATCCTCCATCATCAACCGGCATGATCTCCATCATCGTCGGCGTAGCACCAAGGTCAATGGCGCCGTCTTCATGATTGTCCTCCATGTAGCAACTATTACAACTACTTTGAAATACTACTCAACATGAAATTTAAAGACAATCATAAGGCTCCTGCCGGTTGCCACAATACAATAATGATCATCTCATACATATTCATCATCACATTATGGCCATATCACATCAACAAAACCTGCAAAAACAAGTTAGACGTCTCTAATTTGGTTTGCATATTTTACGTGGTTTAGGGTTTTCGAGTAAGATCCAATCTACCTACGAACATGAACCACAACGGTGATACTAATGTTGTCAATAGAAAGAGTAAATTGGATCTTCACTATAGTGGGAGAGACAGACACCCGCAAAGCCACTTATGCAATACAAGTTGCATGTCGAACGTGGAGCAAGTCTCATGAACACGGTCATGTAAAGTTAGCCCGAGCCGCTTCATCCCACTATGCCGCAAGATGCAAAGTACACGAACTAAAGACAACAAAAGCATCAACGCCCACAAAACAATTGTGTTCTACTCGTGCAACCAATCTATGCATAGACACGGCTCTGATACCACTGATGGGATTCGTAGCATAGAAAAAAAAATTTCCTACCGCAAGAACGAAAAAACTTCGAGGAGTCCGATGGAGAAGAAGATAGGTATCACCGACCAAGGTGGTGCCCTGATGGACTCAGCCACTCTCAGAAGCGTAGAGTGCAGCGGCTGCGGAACCTGGAAGAAGCCGAGGCACGAGCACTGTACACGTTGAGAAGAGCACGGCCCGATCTGGCCGTGAAAATTCAGCAAACATTGGAGACGAAGGCGCGCCCGCCAAAGAAAGTATGGCACCCAAAACAGGCGAAAGCCGATGCACAGGCATCGGCTGATGCCGATACAGAGACATCGGCTGGCACAAACATGGTGTTTATACTCCCGTCGAAGTTTCGCGCTCCAAGCGACGAGGAAGTTTCAGTGGCTCAATTCGACTGCGGTCCACGACCAGTTATCTTTGAGAAGCCACGAGATAGAAGCTACGAGCATCTGAAAGCCCTATACTTGAGGGGTTACATCAACGGGCAGCCTGTCAGCAAGATGTTGGTTGATACCGGAGCGGCAGTCAACATAATGCCGTATTCCATGTTACGACGTTTGGGGCATTCCAGCGATGATCTGATCAAGACCAACATCACATTAAGCGACTTCAACGGCCGAGCGTCGAAGCGAAAGGTGTTCTGAATGTAGAGCTTACTGTAGGCCGGAAGACCATACCTACCGCGTTCTTCATCGTCGACAACAAAAGCAATTACGCCGTCCTATTGGGAAGGGACTGGATTCATGCTAACTGTTGCATTCCGTCTACAATGCACCAATGCATCATACAGTGGGATGGAGATGAAGTGGAAGTCGTTCAGGCGGATGACTCAATCGAGATATCATTAGCTGCCATGAGCGTATGGGAAGCAGATAACCAAGAGCCGCTCTCTGGAATCAGTTTAGAGGGTTGTGAGCGCATCGAAGCTTCGAAAAATGGGGTAAGGCTGGTTTTATCCACCGGCCTAACAGAGTAGCAGGTCCAAGACATTGGACGTATGTGGCAAGGCCGATCCCTGAGATCGGCCCTCAAAAAATGAAAAGCAAAGGATCTTATCTCAAGCATGCCAAGCAGCTACAGTGGAAATCCAAGAAGTTGCAAACCATCGTCAAAGCATTGCAACGGAAAAGGAGGCCGATTCCCGCAATCGGCCAAAATTATCCTCAACATACCTTCGTCTGTGTTCAGCAATGATCCAACAGATGCCTGAAGAGCCGACACCATCAATTACTTGACAGAATCGGCTCGGGGGGCACATAGATGGATGGGACATGAGGATACGAAGCTTGGAATGCATGTCAAAGGCCCAGCAGAACATCTCAAATATGGGGGCCGATACGTAAACGAATCGGCCGTAAAAAATCGAAAATACAGAAATTTTTGGACACAGCCGATGCGTAGACATCGACTTAAGAATTCAGAGCCGATGCACGGCCATCGACTCAAGGGATGCAACTGTTACCAGCGGAAGCCTAATGGAGCAGTCACCAAGTCACGCGGCGAGGCTCTACTGAAGGAACCCCTCATTGGGATTGCTTGATGACTCAGGCCCTCTCTTCAAGGACTTCCAACTCCTTTTGCAAGACTTCAATCTCGGCAGCACCAGCAGAAGCATCAGTTCGGGCGTCCAAGACGGCCCTTTTTTCTCATTTAAGCTGCTGGTATTTGCCGGCAAGTTTGAGGATTGCAGCCCTGGCCAGCAGCAAGAGCAGTATGAACGTGCAGATCAGGCCAGGATCATGAGAACAACCGACGATCGTCCAGTTGGACTAAAATGCGTTCTCACCAGAGATTGCGTCGTTGGACTGAAGAAGCTCGGGGGGCAGCTCACTTTGGAGGTTCTCTGCTTTTGAAAGCCGATTTGGGTAGAATCGGCTGATGCTGCACTACAGTTGGGAAGCCGATAGTGGCCCAATGCGGCTGGTACACTTTCATTCTCGCCTTGACTGAGGCTCGGGGGTAGCTGGCCTTGAGAATCCCTCATTCTGAAGAGCCGATGGTGTTGAAATTGGCTATCTCCGGATCGTAACCAGGTTGAGAGGTGGCGAACTCTTGCAGAGGAGGATTACCAGGTTGGCAGGAGGAGTTTGAAGCGAGCCATCATAATTGATAGGCTTTGGGCCAGTTTGTTGCTGCAAAGAGACAAAGCATCGCGGCGAAAGTTGTAGGCGATCAAGATGTTCGGCAATGGTCCTAGAGTTCTCCTGAAGGCATCAATTCTGGAGTCTTGCAGATTAAAGCTGACATTAAGCTCAGGGAACTCGGATTTCCAAGAGTTAAGGTGTGTGCGATTCCGGTTTGGTCCTGTCCGAAATTTGGGGATCTGAACTGATCTATCTCGAAATTTATCATAAGAAACCGATGCGTGGCCATCGGTTTATCGAGCATTGGTCAGGCCAACAATCGGCAAAATCAATACAAGGGAGAATCGGCTAAATCAATTTGCAAGGAATCGACAAAGCCAAATTGGGGAATTTCTTCAATCAATAATCGGATTTCTTACATGAAAAGAGCTGATTGCTCTCAAAAGGAAGGCCGGGGGGAATACATTGCCCCTCCTACTACTACTGATCCTATGCTAGGGATCCTATCTAGGGGCTATTGTTGCCCTCATCATCGCGAGAGGCGTATTGGGTCTTTCCTATATTGCTACATTATTCCTAATACACCTATATTTTCCTTATCCGAAGTTCTTTGGGCTTCTGGGCCTCCAAAGCATCAGGTTCGTGGGCTTCACGTCCTCTCTAGATAACCCGGGTACCTTATTCGGCATGCCTAATCAGCATACCTATGTCACCTGCTCCGGTATGTCACCTGCTCCGGTCCGCAGCAATTGCATGCCCTAAATTGTGGTTCAGTTTATCATCTCATCCCTCTCATCTTTTTCTTCCTGATACAGGTTCCTCTCTTTTATGTTGCTCTTTTCAAATTGGTTTCAGGACTTTCCGACGGCAACACTGGATGCCCAAATGTGGTTTGTATGAGATCGCCGAGTGGATGAAATACATGTGCATGACAAGGAGGTAACATACGCGGCCGCACACGAGAAACTACCTGCCACGTTGGTGACGAGGAAGGCCGCACCTAGGCAGATGTGCACACAAACAACGATGTGATGCACTGACGAGGAAGGATGAACAAGCGAGCCACCAAGGTGACGCGCATGGAAAGCAGGTCAATTTTTGTTGCATGCATGGACGGATGGAAAGGAGTGTTCCCAGTACATGTGGACGTAGCGATATCCGTCCTTGGTTATAGTACCCACGATCAAAGGGCTTGTGGGTGCGGTAGCAGTAGTAGAAGATGATCTGGGCAAAGTATCGCCCTTCCAAGTGTCCAAGTACCCATCGGCGGTAGCAACGAACACGGCGTCGCTCATGACGTGCATTCATAGTGGGCTTTCCGCGTGCACACGTCCATGTCAACGATGATTGAACACGACGTATAATCTTCTCATTTATGTCGCTTCAGATCCGCAACACGTGCATGCTCCGATATGCAGCAATTGCCTGCCCTAAATTGTGGTTCAGTTAATCATCTCAGCCCTCTCATCTTTTACTTTTTGCATACAATATTCTCTCTTTTATGTTGCATTTTTTAATTGGTTTGGCGGATTTTCTGATGGCAGCACTGGATGCCCAAGTGCGGTATGTAAGATATCTTCGAGTGGATGAAAGACATGTGCAGGACAAGGAGGCAACATGCACGGCCGCACACGAGAAACTGGCATCCACGTGTGGCGACGAAGAAGGATGCACCTACGAGGTGACACGCATGCCAAGCAGGTCAATTTTCGGTGCATGCATAGACAAATGGAAAGGAGCGTTCCCACCATGTCGGCGGGTCAGATGGGATCTAGAGAACACAAAATCATACTCATCGACAATATAAGCTGATGTGACCGCACTATCACATGAGTCACTATAAAAACGTGTTGTGCACCGGCACATTCTTTTTTGGACCGCCCCTCCAAGTTATTTTGCTCTGAATTGTTAAGGCTTTAGGTACGCTAATTAAATGTGTACAAGATGATATTGTTGTGTCTCGCTTTGGTAAAAATAGATTACATGATGCTCTATGCTTCTATATTTATTTGGTGTGTTCTTTCTTGGTTTACATGATTCGTTAATATCTAATTTAGGTTGTTAAAATGGTACGATAACAAGGGTATAATAGAAAAGTAATTTTGAATTCGGTGATTGATCGGAAGAAAGAAGGACAAGACCTTGCAGCTGGTGGAGCTGTGAAGCCGTCACGTCACATATTCATTATTTATCACTAAGTTAGAACTTCTGAGTGAGATATATATCATTGTTTTATTTTATGTTGTATACTCCTCCATTGTAATTTATACACAGATGTACTACCACTAGAAAATATTGGAATACCTATTTATACGTGTAAATGCATTTGGCATGTAATGAATGTTTTGTGAGGGTTTCGATATTTAAAACCAGCAACATCAATTAGCTTTCAGAAAACTGGGGAGTATCACCTAGATTGGCATCATAGAAATAGCAAAGAGACCAAGATTTTGGTCAGCTTCATAGCTATCTCCATGCAAAGGCCAAATCTTCTTTAACTAAATAAAATCCATAACGTCCTCTTCTTGTATCAGAAAATTAATTAAGACACGTCGTCTTTATTTACATAGATAAATTCAACAAACCATTACAAATGGGTTGGGTGTCATTGACAACTGCTTGGGTTGGGCATTGGAATTGTGTAATATTTGTTTTTGAAGATGTTGAGTGCTTGGTGACCGGTGAGGAAGGTGCTAAGTCTAATGTCTATTTCTTGTGTTCTTGTCCCTTTCCATTTTAAAATGGTCGTGTATGCATCTTCTTTGATGTTCTAAAAACTAGTTTGCACTAATTTTCGGAGGAAAATTCTATAAAACAAAAGTCTTGAACCTCTCGGAGAGGATAAGTTGTTTTTAAGCCATAAGCGAAGGCATCTCTCTCGTTCACTACCGATGTTGGGGTGGGAGAGCATGGGAAGCGAATATGTTAGACATCATGTTACTCGATGCCTTAAATAATGAGTGTTCGCCCTTGGTCTATGTAGATGGCCCAATTACTCGTGAAACACTCCATTTTTCTAAACAGATCAGGGCCCAACTAACGCGTGAAACACTCTATTGGTCTACACGAGATAGGGATACAACTAATGCATCAAAAAAATCTCCTCGAAGAGTATGAATCAATACAAACTAGATACTAAATTTTACGAGGAGGTGGCCTTTAGAGGATATTAATTACTATAGAGGGTCTTTTTTGTTAACTATTCTCTAAACTTTTACAAGATCAAACCATCTAAAGTTCGCCCATCATTTTAGAAAATATTGTCAACCTGTATAATATTGTCAAACCAATATCGTTAGCTTTCTCTACTATCTACCTAATATGTAGTGATACATCATAAAAATATATTTTGAGGTTACTTTTACCGTGTCAAACCATCTATAGTGTGACGATGATATTAGAAAATAGTATCAACCTGTTGTTACCACCCGATTTTGGCCAAATCAGGAGATGGGCCGTAAGTGAAGATGGGCTTGAAGGACGTACACGTGGAGCATCTTCGAAGCGGCCTTGTGCTGAGAGTTTGGGCTAAGTGGCCCGTGTATCTGTAATATTATTAGATCGTATCGTGTTTAGAATTAACAGTTAGAGTCTGGCCCGTGCACGGTTAGGTGCACGCCTCAATTAGAAAGTCCCTTGGACTATAAATATGTATCTAGGTTTATCGGAAAAGGAGGACAATCATCGTTCAACCAACACAAATCAGGCGCATCGCCACCCCTTTCTTCGAGGGTTTATCCCGGGTAAGCACCATGCTGCCTAGATCGCATCTAGCGATCTAGGCAGTATACGTTTATTCGTTACCTTGTACTGCTCGTGCTGAAGCCTTGTTGATGGCGAGCAGTACTATTTATCCTTAGGTGTCTAGGGGCTTGCATTGATGCTTTCGCGTGCATATACGCGTGGCAATGCCGTCCCTCGACACCTAGCTGCCCTTACACCTATCCAGGTGTAAGGGCAGCATCTTGCTTGTTCGTTACTTAGTAGATCTGATCCGTTATAGTTGCTCCTTGCTCCGCAGGGATTAGTTTAATATCTGCATAGTTAGGCCTTATGCTGGGGTCGGATGATCCGGTAGTGCGTTAGATGTTGTTTACCGTCCCTGCAAGGGATGTTCCGGGAATCAACGTTATGTTGGTTTTTAGGCCTCTCGTAGGGGTAGTTTGCATCATCTTCCGTAGCTGCTAGGCCCGATCACACGTAGGACGTTCCGGTTATGCGGTGAAAACCCTAAACTGTCGTGGATCGCTTTAGCTTTGTTTTGATCAAGCGGGATCCCCATGCCATTGTAAATCCAACGTGAAACATGGGGCGATCGGCTCCTTGAGCCGATCCACGAGGAAACCTGATGAGCCGATAGGGCTCGTATTTAATGTTTACGTGTCTACCATGCAGGAACAATCGAAGCACTCTAACACCTTCCCGATCGGGTCTAGGTCAGGTGGCACGCCCTAGCAACCACCGGGACGTGGGCTGGAAGATTTGTGGGACGACGCGAGGTGCCAGGGTCCACTAAGCGGCCCTGGGAGCTTCCCGGCTCTTCGTGTTGCTTAGCCATTGCCCGTCGGTGGGTTTTGGAGGGTAACACATTCTGGCACGCCCGGTGGGACAATCTTCTGCAACATCCACGTCGACACCGACATCCGAGATGGCAGAGGAACAGATCACATACGAGGATCTCCCTCCTGATCATAAGAAGAAGTACGATGAGCTGAAGGCCATCGTTGAAGCCGAACTCATCGGCTCCTTTGAGAAAACCCGTTCGCACGGCATTAGGTTCAAAGGATTCACGCCACAAGGCGTCCTTGAAGGGGTAGATCTGTCTCTCCCTTCAGATGAACGTACCAGAGCCCTGCGACAGGAAATCAACTACGTGGTGGCCCATTCACTGCATCGGCATTCTGAGAGCTCGGTGAATTCTTTGGAGCGCGTTGCGTTCGGGTGGTCCAAGAGATCATGGAGCGTCGGTACTCCCCTTCGAGACCTGCTCTAGGGACTCACCAAGGAGAGGTGCAACTCCACACCAGGCCACCATTGCCGTACGCGATGGCAGCTCCACAGCAACAAGGTTCACCGGCATACGTTGTCTACAAGGTTGGAGGTGATCCGGGCGACTACCAGTTCTTATATGAGCCGCCCAAGGAGATCCCACACGGATACGTGTGCACGTTTGTGCCGGACTGCAACAAGCTGGACACAGGCGATCCCAGGCTCCAACAGGAGGGATTGCCGGAGCAGGAGCCATTGTTCCGGCAGGAGGAACGACTGCAGCAGCTGGGAGTTTGGGAGCGGAAGCTGAGAAACAGGCGTGGCTAGCCAAGTATACCACTGCACCAGTCCAGGAAAGCTCAACTGCCACTACCTCCACCGCAGATCAGATCAGCGCAGTCCTGAGAGATCAGTTCGGCATCTTGCCGAAGAAGAAGATAATCGGCTATTCCAAGCCGTACCCCAATGAGTTCGACCTGATCCCACTACCACCTAAGTACCGGCTTCCGGACTTCAACAAATTCAGTGGGTCAAAAGGATCTAGCTCCATCGAGCACGTGAGCCGATACTTGGCCCAGCTGGGCATGGCTTCGGCATCAGATCAGCTACGGGTGAGGTGCTTCTCGCAATCCCTCACCGGTCCAGCTTTTGGATGGTACACCTCGCTGCAGCCAAATTCAGTACGATCATGGAAGCAGCTGGAGGAACAGTTTCACACCCAATATCATTCGAAGCTACCGAAGGCTGGTATTGCCGAACTAGCACAGGTTCGGCAGAAGCGAGGAGAGACAGTGTCTGAGTACATTCAGCGATTCAGAACTGTCAAGAACCGATGCTATTCGGTTCATTTAACTGAGAAAGAAGCAGTCGAACTGGCCGTGGCAGGCCTTGCAGCGCCATTCAAGGATCTGACGTTCCAAGTGGAGTACAACTCGTTGACGCACCTGGTCAGTAGGCTGACCTTATATGAACAGCGCCATCCAGAACTGTACCAGGACAAGTTCAAGCGCGCGATAACCCTGGTCAACGCTGATGAGGATGAAGATCCTGCGGAAGATCAAGAAGTCGCAGTAGCCGAGTGGACTCGGACGCCAGTACCTGTGTCCTGCAAATGGGTGAACCCGCCAGGGCCTCCAAGAGGATTGGACTTTGATGTGAGCAAAACTGAACAGATCTTCGATCGCGCTGCGAAAGAGAAACAGTTGAAGCTCCCTGAAGGCCACAAGATCCCTACGGCGCAAGAGATGAACAAAAGGCCATACTGCAAATGGCACCATACGTTCACGCACGCCACCAACGACTGCAAAGTATTACGCGCACAAATTCAGATGGCGATAGAATCAGGCCGATTAACTTTCGGACAGTTTGCCATGAAGGTAGACATGCGTCCGTTTTCGGACGTCAACATGGTGGACCTAAGCCACTCCATAAGGGAGCCAGGGTTCTCTTTTGATGTCAATATGGCAGGGTTTGTGATCCGCCATGGCAAAGATAAAGCAGAGAGCAGCCACTCTCGTGGCAAAGATAAAGAGGAGGCCGTTCCACGTGACCGGCCCCAAGATGATGATAGACGGTACCTAACCGAGGAGGAGGTGAGAAGCATACGGTATCATCGCCCACTCTCCGTGCATCTCCTCAACAAATATGAGCAGCAGTATGACCGACGTCGGCGCTACGACGAAGACGATGAAAGATATCGTCGGTCTGATGCAGAAAACAGAAGGTATCGTCAGCATGACAGAAACAACGACGGGTACGAACGCTACGCTAGAGGGAGGTCAAGGGAGCAAGACAACGTGGATAACCACTGGAACTGTCCCTTCTTTAAACATTGCTGGGACTCAGGAATGAGCCGATTGCCAACAATCGAGAACTGCCCGGAATGCAAACAGCAAAGGAGAAGGACAAACGAAGTTTCAGTGTTCGAACGTCTAGGACCTCTCCCGCCTATCAACAAACGAGCTGAGTCATCTCAAGAAGAGGACTTCGAGGAGTCCGATGGAGAAGAAGATAGGTATCACCGACCAAGGTGGTGCCCTGATGGACTCAGCCACTCTCAGAAGCGTAGAGTGCAGCGGCTGCGGAACCTGGAAGAAGCCGAGGCACGATGCACCGTACACGTTGAGAAGAGCACGGCCCGATCTGGCCGTGAAAATTCAGCAAACATTGGAGACAAAGGCGCGCCCGCCAAAGAAAGTATGGCGCCCAAAACAGGCGAAAGCCGATGCACAGGCATCGGCTGATGCCGATACAGAGACATCGGCTGGCACAAACATGGTGTTTATACTCCCGTCGGAGTTTCGCGCTCCAAGCGACGAGGAAGTTTCAGTGGCTCAATTCGACTGCGGTCCACGACCAGTTATCTTTGAGAAGCCACGAGATAGAAGCTACAGGCATCTGAAAGCCCTATACTTGAGGGGTTACATCAACGGGCAGCCTGTCAGCAAGATGTTGGTTGATACCGGAGCGGCAGTCAACATAATGCCGTATTCCATGTTACGACGTTTGGGGCATTCCAGCGATGATCTGATCAAGACCAACATCACATTAAGCGACTTCAACGGCCAGGCGTCAGAAGCGAAAGGTGTTCTGAATGTAGAGCTTACTCGTAGGCCGGAAGACCATACCTACCGCGTTCTTCATCGTCGACAACAAAAGCAATTACGCCGTCCTATTGGGAAGGGACTCGGATTCATGCTAACTCGTTGCATTCCGTCTACAATGCACCAATGCATCATACGGTGGGATGGAGATGAAGTGGAAGTCGTTCGAGCGGATGACTCAATCGAGATATCATTAGCTGCCATGAGCGTATGGGAAGCGGATAACCAAGAGCCGCTCTCGGAATCAGTTTAGAGGGTTGTGAGCGCATCGAAGCTTCGAAAAATGGGGTAAGGCTGGTTTTATCCACCGGCCTAACAGAGTAGCAGGTCCAAGACATTGGACGTATGTGGCAAGGCCGATCCCTGAGATCGGCCCTCAAAAAATGAAAAGCAAAGGATCTTATCTCAAGCATGCCACGCAGCTACAGTGGAAATCCAAGAAGTTGCAAACCATCGTCAAAGCATTGCAACGGAAAAGGAGGCCGATTCCCGCAATCGGCCAAAATTATCCTCAACATACCTTCGTCTGTGTTCAGCAATGATCCAACGGATGCACGAAGAGCCGACACCATCAATTACTTGACGAGAATCGGCTCGGGGGCACATAGATGGATGGGACATGAGGATACGAAGCTTGGAATGCATGTCAAAGGCCCAGCAGAACAGCTCAAATATGGGGGCCGATACGTAAACGAATCGGCCGTAAAAAATCGAAAATACATAAATTTTTGGACACAGCCGATGCGTAGACATCGACTTAAGAATTCAGAGCCGATGCACGGCCATCGACTCAAGGGATGCAACTGTTACCAGCGGAAGCCTAATGGAGCGATCACCAAGTCACGCGGCGAGGCTCTACTGAAGGAACCCCTCATTGGGATTGCTTGATGACTCAGGCCCTCTCTTCAAGGACTTCCAACTCCTTTTGCAAGACTTCAAGCTCGGCAGCACCAGCAGAAGCATCAGTTCGGGCGTCCAAGACGGCCCTTTTTTCTCATTTAAGCTGCTGGTATTTGCCGGCAAGTTTGAGGATTGCAGCCACGGCCAGCGGCAAGAGCGAGTATGAACGTGCGGATCGGGCCGGGATCATGAGAACAACCGACGATCGTCCAGTTGGACTAAATTGCGTTCTCACCAGAGATTGCGTCGTTGGACTGAAGAAGCTCGGGGGGCAGCTCACTTTGGAGGTTCTCTGCTTTTGAAAGCCGATTTGGGTAGAATCGGCTGATGTTGCACTACAGTTGGGAAGCCGATAGTGGCCCAATGCGGCTGGTACACTTTCATTCTCGCCTTGACTGAGGCTCGGGGGTAGGCGGCGCTTGAGAATCCCTCATTACGAAGAGCCGATGGTGTTGAAATTGGCTATCTCCGGATCGTAACCGGGTTGAGAGGTGGCGAACTCTTGCGAGAGGAGGATTACCAGGTTGGCGAGGAGGAGTTTGAAGCGAGCCATCATAATTGATAGGCTTTGGGCCAGTTTGTTGCTGCAAAGAGACAAAGCATCGCGGCGAAAGTTGTAGGCAATCAAGATGTTCGGCAATGGTCCTAGAGTTCTCCTGAAGGCATCAATTCTGGAGTCTTGCAGATTAAAGCTGACATTAAGCTCAGGGAACTCGGATTTCCAAGAGTTAAGGTGTGTGCGATTCCGGTTTGGTCCTGTCCGAAATTTGGGGATCTAAACTGATCTATCTCGAAATTTATCATAAGAAACCGATGCGTGGCCATCGGTTTATCGAAGCATTGGTCGGGCCAACAATCGGCAAAATCAATACAAGGGAGAATCGGCTAAATCAATTTGCAAGGAATCGACAAAGCCAAATTGGGGAATTTCTTCAATCAATAATCGGATTTCTTACATGAAAAGAGCTGATTGCTCTCAAAAGGAAGGCCGGGGGAATACATTGCCCCTCCTACTACTACTGATCCTATGCTAGGGATCCTATCTAGGGGCTATTGTTGCCCTCATCATCGCGAGAGGCGTATTGGGTCTTTCCTATATTGCTACATAATTCCTAATACACCTATATTTTCCTTATCCGAAGTTCTTTGGGCTTCTGGGCCTCCAAAGCATCAGGTTCGTGGGCTTCACGTCCTCTCTAGATAACCCGGGTACCTTATTCGGCATGCCTATTCAGCATACCTATGTCACCTGCTCCGGTATGTCACCTGCTCCGGTCCGCAGCAATTGCATGCCCTAAATTGTGGTTCAGTTTATCATCTCATCCCTCTCATCTTTTTCTTCCTGATACAGGTTCCTCTCTTTTATGTTGCTCTTTTCAAATTGGTTTCGGGACTTTCCGACGGCAACACTTGGATGCCCAAATGTGGTTTGTATGAGATCGCCGAGTGGATGAAATACATGTGCATGACAAGGAGGTAACATACGCGGCCGCACACGAGAAACTACCTGCCACGTTGGTGACGAGGAAGGCCGCACCTAGGCAGATGTGCACACAAACAACGATGTGATGCACTGACGAGGAAGGATGAACAAGCGAGCCACCAAGGTGACGCGCATGGAAAGCAGGTCAATTTTTGTTGCATGCATGGACGGATGGAAAGGAGTGTTCCCAGTACATGTGGACGTAGCGATATCCGTCCTTGGTTATAGTACCCACGATCAAAGGGCTTGTGGGTGCGGTAGCAGATAGTAGAAGATGATCTGGGCAAAGTATCGCCCTTCCAAGTGTCCAAGTACCCATCGGCGGTAGCAACGGACACGGCGTCGCTCATGACGTGCATTCATAGTGGGCTTTCCGCGTGCACACGTCCATGTCAACGATGATTGAACATGACGTATAATCTTCTCATTTATGTCGCTTCAGATCCGCAACACGTGCATGCTCCGATATGCAGCAATTGCCTGCCCTAAATTGTGGTTCAGTTAATCATCTCAGCCCTCTCATCTTTTACTTTTTGCATACAATATTCTCTCTTTTATGTTGCATTTTTTAATTGGTTTGGCGGATTTTCTCGATGGCAGCACTTGGATGCCCAAGTGCGGTATGTAAGATATCTTCGAGTGGATGAAAGACATGTGCAGGACAAGGAGGCAACATGCACGGCCGCACACGAGAAACTGGCATCCACGTGTGGCGACGAAGAAGGATGCACCTACGAGGTGACACGCATGCAAAGCAGGTCAATTTTCGGTGCATGCATAGACAAATGGAAAGGAGCGTTCCCACCATGTCGGCGGGTCAGATGGGATCTAGAGAACACAAAATCATACTCATCGACAATATAAGCTGATGTGACCGCACTATCACATGAGTCACTATAAAAACGTGTTGTGCACCGGCACATTCTTTTTTGGACCGCCCCTCCAAGTTATTTTGCTCTGAATTGTTAAGGCTTTAGGTACGCTAATTAAATGTGTACAAGATGATATTGTTGTGTCTGCTTTGGTAAAAATAGATTACATGATGCTCTATGCTTCTATATTTATTTGGTGTGTTCTTTCTTGGTTTACATGATTCGTTAATATCTAATTTAGGTTGTTAAAATGGTACGATAACAAGGGTATAATAGAAAAGTAATTTTGAATTCGGTGATTGATCGGAAGAAAGAAGGACAAGACCTTGCAGCTGGTGGAGCTGTGAAGCTGTCACGTCACATATTCATTATTTATCACTAAGTTAGAACTTCTGAGTGAGATATATATCATTGTTTTATTTTATGCTGTATACTCCTCCATTGTAATTTATACACAGATGTACTACCACTAGAAAATATGTGAATACCTATTTATACGTGTAAATGCATTTGGCATGTAATGAATGTTTTGTGAGGGTTTCGATATTTAAAACCAGCAACATCAATTAGCTTTCAGAAAACTGGGGAGTATCACCTAGATTGGCATCATAGAAATAGCAAAGAGACCAAGATTTTGGTCAGCTTCATAGCTATCTCCATGCAAAGGCCAAATCTTCTTTAACTAAATAAAATCCATAACGTCCTCTTCTTGTATCAGAAAATTAATTAAGACACGTCGTCTTTATTTACATAGATAAATTCAACAAACCATTACAAATGGGTTGGGTGTCATTGACAACTGCTTGGGTTGGGCATTGGAATTGTGTAATATTTGTTTTTGAAGATGTTGAGTGCTTGGTGACCGGTGAGGAAGGTGCTAAGTCTAATGTCTATTTCTTGTGTTCTTGTCCCTTTCCATTTTAAAATGGTCGTGTATGCATCTTCTTTGATGTTCTAAAAACTAGTTTGCACTAATTTTCGGAGGAAAATTCTATAAAACAAAAGTCTTGAACCTCTCGGAGAGGATAAGTTGTTTTTAAGCCATAAGCGAAGGCATCTCTCTCGTTCACTACCGATGTTGGGGTGGGAGAGCATGGGAAGCGAATATGTTAGACATCATGTTACTCGATGCCTTAAATAATGAGTGTTTGCCCTTGGTCTATGTAGATGGCCCAATTACTCGTGAAACACTCCATTTTTCTAAACAGATCAGGGCCCAACTAACGCGTGAAACACTCTATTGGTCTACACAGATAGGGATACAACTAATGCATCAAAAAAATCTCCCTGAAGAGTATGAATCAATACAAACTAGATACTAAATTTTACGAGGAGGTGGCCTTTAGAGGATATTAATTACTATAGAGGGTCTTTTTTGTTAACTATTCTCTAAACTTTTACAAGATCAAACCATCTAAAGTTCGCCCATCATTTTAGAAAATATTGTCAACCTGTATAATATTGTCAAACCAATATCGTTAGCTTTCTCTACTATCTACCTAATATGTAGTGATACATCATAAAAATATATTTTGAGGTTACTTTTACCGTGTCAAACCATCTATAGTGTGACGATGATATTAGAAAATAGTATCAACCTGTTGTTACCACCCGATTTTGGCCAAATCAGGAGATGGGCCGTAAGTGAAGATGGGCTTGAAGGACGTACACGTGGAGCAACTTCGAAGCGGCCTTGTGCTGAGAGTTTGGGCTAAGTGGCCCGTGTATCTGTAATATTATTAGATCGTATCGTGTTTAGAGTTAACAGTTAGAGTACGGCCCGTGCACGGTTAGGTGCACGCCTCAATTAGAAAGTCCCTTGGACTATAAATATGTATCTAGGGTTATCGGAAAAGGAGGACAATCATCGTTCAACCAACACAAATCAGGCGCATCGCCACCCCTTTCTTCGAGGGTTTCTCCCGGGTAGCGATCTAGGCAGTATACGTTTATTCGTTACCTTGTACTGCTCGTGCTGAAGCCTTGTTGATGGCGAGCAGTACTATTTATCCTTAGGTGTCTAGGGGCTTGCATTGATGCTTTCGCGTGCATATCTGCGTGGCAATGCCGTCCCTCGACAACTAGCTGCCCTTACACCTATCCAGGTGTAAGGGCAGCATCTTGCTTGTTCGTTACTTAGTAGATCTGATCCGTTATAGTTGCTCCTTGCTCCGCAGGGATTAGTTTAATATCTGCATAGTTAGGCCTTATGCTGGGGTCGGATGATCCGGTAGTGCGTTAGATGTTGTTTACCGTCCACTGCAAGGGATGTTCCGGGAATCAACGTTATGTTGGTTTTTAGGCCTCTCGTAGGGGTAGTTTGCATCATCTTCCATAGCTGCTAGGCCCGATCACACGTAGGACGTTCCGGTTATGCGGTGAAAACCCTAAACTGTCGTGGATCGCTTTAGCTTTGTTTTGATCAAGCAGGATCCCCATGCCATTGTAAATCCAACGTGAAACATGGGGCGATCGGCTCCTTGAGCCGATCCACGAGAAGCTCTGATGAGCCGATAGGGCTCGTATTTAATGTTTACGTGTCTACCATGCAGGAACAATCGAAGCACTCTAACACCTTCCTGATCGGGTCTAGGTCAGGTGGCACGCCCTAGCAACCGCCAGGACGTGGCTGGAAGATTTGTGGGACGACGCGAGGTGCCAGGGTCCACTAAGCGGCCCTGGGAGCTTCCCGGCTCTTCGTGTTGCTTAGCCATTGCCCGTCGGTGGGTTTTGGAGGGTAACACCTGTAGAATGTCAAATCAATATCGTTGGCTTTCCTCCATTGAAGGCAGGTAAATCAAGGATCGATGTTGTCCTGAAGCCCATGCCGGTGCCTCCTATCTCAGATCCAAAGCCGATATCAAAGTGCGAGCAAACATAAAAGCTTACACTTTGGTGTTGCATACGATCCCCAAACTGCCTTGTACATAGGACATGTCGTGTTCCCATGGTATAGCAGGTTGTAGGTGTTTTTGGCCGAGTATTTTCCATCCATGAATCCTTTCCAAAGGTATTCTGTCAGTTTCTGGTCATCCCTCCTCACCGTCTCCACAAGCTCCGACTGTTTGATGCACTTAATGCACGTTTCAACTGGAGGTCCCCTTCAACTGTCATAGAGTCGGCGACGCCAGCCACCCAAGTGTTGTCTTGTAACGCATCTGAATTCTGGAATCTTCCTACTCTTCTTGCTTCTCGTTGTGACCTGCAGTTTAACAACTGCCAGAGCAATTTCTTCCGGATTATACCCATTGATCCACCGATCTCTCCAAAACAGCACCGTCTTTCATCTCCAACTACTATCCTTGCAAGACTGAAAGATTTGATGAGCTTTTGGATCCTTGCGCATCGTTAGACCACGCCACGGCTTGCTGGCATCAGTGATTCACGCCTGACATGTAGCGCCAGAGTCTGTAGATCGAGACCCTTAATTCCTAAACCTCCGTAGCATAGTGGCTTGCAGATACCATTACATGCCACCAGGCCTATCCCTAAACCTTCACTCCACAACCTTATCAACTAAAGCTACTACACTAGCTAAAGCTTTGTGTGCAGCCCCAAAGACATACTCTATTTGAAGTGGTCTCCTGCATGCGGGAATGCCCATTAAAAAGGACGGTCCGACTCTGGGATGAGATTGTTCAGTTGCACGTTAAGTTGCAACTGTGACTTCTCAGTTTGAAGTCAAATTGCGAACGAGATTCTTTTAGATGCAAGTCAGGTTACTACTGAGATTTTTAAGTCACACGTAAGTTGCAACTTAAAAAATGTTCACAAAGTACAAAAGAAAATATTCGCATAATATTCGTATGTTGCAAATTTTGGGATGATATCACTTGAGTGAGAAGTAAGCTAGTTCTCGGTCGACTGAGAATTATACACACCCATTTTCTTTTAGGAAAACCCACAAAACCATGAAAAGCTTAACTAAATAGAATATGGACCGGGCATGCATATTCATTTATATTATTTTTCTTTATTTGCCCTCGACCTTGTCCTGATATATAGGACCTGCAAACAAGCGACCCACATAATCAACATAAATTGACACATATATTATGGGCTCCTAATATTATTTACCTTTTAAATTATTGACAATCTATTTCTATTAGACAAAAATTAAGGGCTCTTGTGTGGTATTTACAAACCGCCACATGAAAAGTAGACGACTCGCTATACTGGTTTTTCAATATATAAAAACTGATTTTTCAGTACGTACCAACTTCTTCCGCAGGCACGTTCTCCCAGCATAAATTTGAAAGAAAAAACAATACATTACGTACCTAGCGAGATTCTAAACGACAATCGTCATGGAAACAAGCAAACTTAGCTAATTACTTCTCCCTCAACAAAAAAAACAAAAACCCAATTACCGACTCCAATTACAATCCGTTTCCAAAACTTCCGGAATTTACGTTACGCACCTAGCGAGAACGAGATCCCACACATTACGGAGTAGGTACATCCGATTATATATCCCCATCTAATCCCCTCGATCGGTTGCGTCTATGGCCGCCGGTAACCTCGCCAGCAGGCCCTACGCCGCCGCAGGTGAGAGCGCCTACGCCCACCGACCAACTTCTTCCGACTCGTTCGTACGCGAAGCAGAGGCTGCCCTCGCCGTCTTCCGCCAGGGCAGCGGCGACGGCCGCCGCCGCCGCGGCCAACTACACCCCAGCGCGCGCCTCAAGCGGCTCGTGTTCAATTTGGACGAAGATGTCTACCGCGCCGCCAGGCCGTATTGGATGGTCAGGGACGACGACCATGACGACGACAGGGTCTGCGGCCTCGCCCTCGCCCACCCTGCCGCATCCGAACTCGAACAGCTCGTCATCTCCTGCGAGTCACGCGGTTTCTGCCACCGCCCGCGGCTCGAATCCCTGCGGTGCGGCGACACGCTCCGGCTGCTGGATCTGAAGCACTGTAACCTCGATCCACGGACGTCGGGGCCGTCAGCGAGCTTCGCTCTCCCGAGTCTGACTGATCTGTTGCTGCACCACTGCGTTATCGCGGAGGGTTATCTGCAGGTCTTGGTCGAGGCCGCCACGGCGCTCGCCAATCTTGAGGTGGTGAACGTCAGGCATAAGATGTCGGGGCAGGCAGATTCCGCCGCCAGGTTCACACTGCGCCTCCGTCTCCGGTGCCCGACGCTCACCACCTTCGTGCTCAATAACAGGGACTGCTCCTGGGAGTTGAAGGATGATGCTTTGGCTAACGGCAGCATCGAGCTCGACATGCCGAGCCTGCGCACCTTCCGCTACGATGGATGCCAAGTCAAGCTCTCCCTGACATCTCCCACGCCGGCGCTGGAACAAACCGACCTCTGGATCTACAGTTTCCGCATGAAGCAGTGTGAGCCTGTCTCGCGCATACTCAGAAGCTTCTCCAGCACGAGGGGGTTAAGGCTGCGCAACCAGGACATCGAGGACATCATAGTCGCCGGCGAGGAGGATGACATCCTGCCCACCTTTCCCGACCTCAAGATACTCGTCCTAGAAGGATGTTCCAAGGACATGAACAACCACGCGGCATCAGTGATGGTGAGGCTGCTCAGCGCTTGCCCGGTGATATCTGAACTCCGGCTTAGTTTGCCCACGATGTCGATGACGTGGAACCATGGGTGGTCAAAGAAGGATCCATCTGGATTGGCCTTTAGGGAATCCATGGACCGATTCAAGAGGTTCGGCCCCACGGATTCCGTGCAAGGGAGCAACGACATTGGAGTCTGCAACGAGATCTCAGAGCTCACCACCTTGAGCAGCAGCTGCACGCTTAGCAGCTTGCGCAAGGTGACGCTGCGTTTTGAGGCAAATGAGCTCAACTGTTTCCCGGTCCAGCTCGCCAAGTTTCTCGCGGAGAACGCCGTGGACCTTGAGGAGATGCACGTCGATGATGGGAGCCAGTTCTGGGCAGACCACGTGTACAACAATGTCTCAAGATGGAGAGCCGATTCATTCCGGAGGAAAAACCTGCCAGATACCGGACGCTTACAGGTCTATTATCTACTAGATGGCTACTCCCCCCGTTCCTCAAAAGACATATGAAGTGTTTGGAAAGTAAGACTTTGTAAAGTTTTGATCAAGCTTTTAGAGAAAAATCATGATCACATAAGATACATCATGAAATATATTTTCATCTGATATCTATGGTATTATAGTTGTTGATGAATTTCTAAATACTTGGTCAAACTTTACACTATTTGACTTTTGAAAAAAAAACTCTTTTTAGGGATGGCGGGAGGATAGCTAACTCTAATTAAATCATTAAGAACGAACAAGTTACAGTTCGGTAGTTCAATATTGTGGTACTAGTGGGACTCATGTCATCATGGATAGTGATTTGTGCTTTAAAAACTAGGATTCCTCCTTTTTTTTTTTTACAAACCCGTGCAAGAACTTGGCACAATCCAATGGGATTCCTCCTTTTGCTACAAACCCGTGAAAAAACTTCACAATCCAATGTGGACTAGATATGAATGCCACTTCATGTTCTTAATCCAGGAACTCAAGTGGTCCTGCAAAGTAATGGGGTTAAAGTTCTAAAAGAGACAGGGAAGAGGGAACACAAAAATATTATTATCGAAGAAGTTGTTATGTTAGCAAACGTGATAAGAAAAGGCAAGTTATGGAAACTGGAGAATGGCTATCTGGTTGTACATTAAGATTTTTCGTAAACAAACTATCCACCAACAATTTTGCCTCCCAAGTTTTATTAGATGAAGTTATACGGGATTTGCGAGAACTATGTACTTGCTCAATCAAGTTCTACATCGTTTGGTTGCATTTTGATTTGTGCATATAAGTTGCAAGTGGGGTTGCAATTGGGTTTTTTTCCAGTTGCAAGTGGGGTTACAACTAGATATTTTTGGCAGTTGCAAGTGGAGTTGCAACTAACAGAAAAAATATCCGGGTTGTTAGATTTACTTCGTGTTTCGTGCTAGTTATTAGTTGCAACTGAGAAATAGTCACACCGAAGTTATATATCATGTTTTTCTACGTGTAAGATATAAGGACATTCAAGTCCCCATAAAAGTTACAACGCAAAATAATTACCAACACGTTATTCAATAGTGTATGAATGTTTAAGTACGATATATGATACATTAGATGATGTATTTTGCAAGTACTTGTCAAAATAACACACTACACACTGTTATACCTTAGATTTTGGTACTTTCATAAAATTCCGAATTGTATATGTTAATCATCAAAAGGAATGGGGCATAACCATATAACACGGATGTTTTAGCTATTTGAGATCTATCACCAATTAGCCATAGGACATTATAAATCCAAAATAACAGATGCTTTGGCATAATTTTATAAACAAGTCCAAATTATGCTATTTATTGACAAACAAACTTCAATGAGATCTAATGGACCTTCTAGAGTTGCTTTAGGTAGAATTGATTTTTTTGTTTAACATTGGTATTCTACCGATATTGCCTATTAGTGTGACCGTGAAACGACTAGGGTACGTCATTATTTTAAGAATAACATGGATAGCACCCATCTCCATTTCCATAGAAAACAAAAACCACAATGTTCAGTTTAAAAGTAAAAAAAAAAAGTAGAACCGAGGCAACTGTCTTGGATAAACTACAAGAAAACTAAAACAAGTGTGCCAACACTTTAACAAAATCATGTGCAGATAGATTACAAAAAGCATTTAAAGGTTTGTAAGCCAAACACTAACATAGGTTGAAAGGAACAACCACTCTATCACAGAGAAACAACAAAGTTCCAGCAACGGCTACAAACCACTGCAAGGATCCCATTAGCACATGGACCATCTTCTCATTAGGATGCGTACACCAAAGATGCACGGCCTCCATGTGGTGCGCCAGCTGCAATCTTCCAGGTAGAGATCCAGTCAAATGCTTGTAGATTAGTGCTTTAGTTCCAGTGGGAATTTGAGCTTTTGAATGGGAGTGCCACAAAGCTATCTACCATCGCCCATTCTCGATCTTGGAATGGCAACATCCACCTTCTCAGATATGACATGGTCATCTGCCAAACTTGTTTCATATCCAACCAATTTTTCATGGTAAACACTATTATATATCCTATGCTCCAGATACTCCATAGAATAGAATAACAAACAACATTGAATTGAAAGTATCTCTTATTACACAACCTCATTGAATTTATGCTTAAGAAGTCAATAACCATTATACTAAAAACCTCATATACATCAGCCCAAAGAACAAGTGTTTAATAGTTTCTATCTCTTTACAAAGGCTACATTCTAAAGGTTTAGGGATTCCACTTGTTTCCTAGTTATCCCTCGTCATGGGACATGATGTTTTGGCTCATATGTTCAAATGCATCCATTATGAAAAATTCAATTTTAATATATTAAAAATATAAAAAAAAATTGAAAAACAAATCTTGGTGTACATCCGGACATTCTATATCCACACCAAAAGGTTCATGGAGAAAGGACATTTTTTTTGAGTTGTGAAAAGAAAAAAAAAATCTAGTGAGAAGCTAGTTTGGAGCATTGAAAATTATGTTTTTACACAAGTCACAAAAAAGCGTATTTTTTCCCAAAAAAAAAAGTGTGGGAACATAGAATGTCTGGATATACACCCAAAAAAATATTCTGATTTTTTTGAAATTTTGAAATGTGTTTTTAGCAGTGGGTGCATGTGCACCTATGAGGCAAAATTGATTTCCCCTAGTCATGATC
This sequence comes from Lolium rigidum, assembly GCF_022539505.1. NCBI lineage: Eukaryota > Viridiplantae > Streptophyta > Magnoliopsida > Poales > Poaceae > Lolium > Lolium rigidum. Next base: position 291,572,822 of record NC_061514.1, read on the forward strand.
TTATTTTCAGAAAACAAACACAAGAAATTTTGCACTCCAAGTGGCATTTTCAACTTCCAAACAAAAATAACATGAATGTGTTGTATCCCCCTAAGTGAATGAAAACATACAAAGATTTAGAAGAATAAATTCCATTTGATTCATATGTCCAAATCAACTGATCATCCTGATCACTAAACATATATAATGCTATTAGCGATAACCAGGATCTCTTGACATTGAATCATCATAAATTCAATAAATAAAAGTCCTCCTAAAGGTGCATATAAGATATGTCTCATTCCATAATTTGTAAATGGTTTTAGTTTGCTAATTTACCAAAAAAAATCCCTAAATTGGGTAGCTATAGGAATGTTCCAAACCAAACATCCTCACGGACTTTAATGAACTTTCCTTCTCCTAGTTGCCAACTATCCAAATTTGATAGCATCAAAAGTCCATATCGCCCCTTTTTAGAACATGGATGGATGTGGATCCTGATACCACATAATGTTTGTATCTTTTGTGTTATATTTTGCGTCAGCCATCTTTTTCCAGAGACTACCCTTCACCTGAAAATATCTCTTAATCCAAGTCCCATACAAACAAATATTGTAAATTTCACAAAATGTAGAGGGGGTCTCATATATTTGATAGGAAATTGAGCTTCCACCCATTGTAAAATGTCTAAAAAAGGCAACACATCGGACTTTTCCATATTAAACACAATTGATTCACTTTTATGATAGTTGATACTCATGCCCGAAAGCTGCTCAGAGAAAATAAGCATCCCCTTTTAGTTGAGAAATATTATGTCATTTTTTCTCTAACAACAATAGTGTGTTGTCTGCATATTACGGACTTACAACACCTCTCTGGGATAAGATTAGCCCATCATCACAACATTTAATTAACATCCTATTCCTATAGAAAACATCTACCACTGTGTTAAAAAGTAAAGGATCTAAAGGATCTCCTTATCTCAAGCATTTGCCTCTTAGAAAGAAATCTCCTTCAAACTCATTAATTTAAACACCCATAGAGCCCCCTTGGGTGTCTTGTTTAATCAGGAAATAAATTTTGGACCAAACCCTCTACTTTATAGAATTCAGTACATAAAAAACTAACCCTATCATAAGCCTTTCTGAATCAATTTTAAAGACCTGACCCTATTTTTCGTCTTATGAATTTCATGAATTACTTCATGAGCAATCACCACTCTCACAAGTATAAATCTACCTCTAATGAAGGCATATTGACAAAAATCAATCAACTTGTCTATGATTTGAGCATATCTGTTAGTAACATCTTTGGTAATAATCTTAAAACTACAATTAATTAGACTTATATGCATAAACTTTTTTCATCTTTCTAGCATAACCCTCCCTAGAAATAAGAGTAATCCTTGCAAAATTTAATGTATATATGTCTAGGTTACCAACATAACAAGCATCAAACAGATCAAATCATATTTAACAAAATCTCAAAATGTTGATAAAACATAAAAGATGGTCCATCGAAACCTGGAGATCCATCATGATAGGAGCTAAAAGTAGCTTCCTTAATCTCATCCTATGTAAATCTACTTTCTAAACTAGGATTTTCAGCAGGAGTATCTCTTTTCTTGAGAGAAGAAATTTTCTACCAAATTAGTGTCACGCATATCCTCTCAACTAAGCAGATATTTGTAATAATCTTTAGCTACTTTTAATGTGTCTTTTATTTCAGTTACATGCACATCAGAGCCATCTAGAACATGAATTGTTTTTTCTCCTCATTTGATTAATTACATCATGAAAGTAAAGTGTGTTTCTATGTCCCTCGCGCCCCTATCTCTAGAACTCTACTTAGCCTTAACCTCTTCAATAATCCAGTAGCTATTTCTTTATCTATGAATAAAATAGGGTCTAGTTTATTCCTCATCAGTCAAAGATAAACTCTTTATTTTTACATCAAGAGCATCTTACCCTTCCATCAAATAGTTTTTATGTTTCCTAATATCGGCTTTCATATTAGCACTCCAACCTTTAGCTTATCTTCTAAAGTACCTAGCCTTATTTTGCCACCACCCTTAGATATTGCTGCCTTTTCTTTCAAGAGATCATAATGTCCTTTAAGTCAGGCCTAGTCAACCATCATTTTCGAACTGAAAACTACTTTCCCAAACAATGGGAGTATGATCACTACTAATTCTACGTAAAACTATAGCACTAGTTAAAATGAAACAAAGTCTTAAACTCTATGGAAACAAACAAAAAAATCTATCAGTTTTACGCATAATTCTATTTTCCTAATTGTTAATCCAAGTAAAATCTCTACATATAAACCTATCTCAGTTAGAGACCATAACTCTATCCAAGTATTAAATCTATCGAACCATCTAAATTATACAACACTGTGATCTAACCAAATTGAAGTCATCTCCAATGATGAAAGGCCATCCTAATTTAGGAAAAGGCCATGTAACTAACTCTGAAATGAAAGCATTCTTTCCTACTTTATAAGGAGAACCATACACTATGGTAATTCTAATAATCACCCCAAGAACTTTCTTTTTAACTACAGTGATAATAAAGAAACTTCTTATTTTCCAACTAATTACTTCAAGAAGATCTCCATTAACATTTTTTGTAAAGGAATTAGTAAAAAAATCCTGGAAACCCACATAATCTGGGTGGAGGGTATAATAGTTTCACTAATACACTTGATCTGTCTCCAAAGAATGGTAATTCTGTTATCACCAGATTTTGGCCAAATCAGGAGTTGGGCCGTAAGTGAAGATGGGCTTGAAAGATATACACGTGAAGCGTCTTTGAAGCGGCCTTGCGCGAGGAGTTTGGGCTAGATTGCCCATGTATCTGTAAATATAGTAGATTGCATCTTAGTTTAGAATTAAAGATAGAGTTTAACCCGTGCACGGTTAGGTGCACGTCCAAATTAGAAAGTCCCTTGGACTATAAATATGTATCTAGGGTTATCGGAAAAGGAGGACAATCACGTTCACAACAAACACAAATCAGGCGCATCGCCACCCCTTCTTTCGAGGGTTTCTCCCGGGTAAGCATCATGCTGCCTAGATCGCATCTTGCGATCTAGGCAGTACGCGTTTATTCGTTACCTTGTGCTGCTCGTGCTGAAGCGTTGTTGATGGCGAGTAGCACTATTTATCGTAGATGTTTTGGGGCGTGCATGGATGCTTTTCCTATGCATATCTGCTTAGCTATGCCGTCCCTCGATATCTAGCTGCCCTTACACCTGCCTAGGTGTAAGGGCAGCGCCTTGCTTGTTCGTTGTTTAGTAGATCCGATCTGTTCTAGTTGCTCCTTGATTCTTCAAGGATTGGTTTAATATCCGTATGGTTAGGCCTTGCAAACGGGTTGAACGATCCGGTAGTGCGTTAGGTATGGTTTGTTAGTCCTAAGAGGGATGTTCCGGGAATTAACTTAATGTTGGTTTTTAGGCCTCTTTTAGGGTTAGTTTTCCATTATCTTTCGTGTCTATTAGGCTCAACTACGTGTAGGATGTTCCGATCATACGGTGAAAACCCTAAACTGTCGTAGATTGGTTTAACTTTATGTTGATCAAGCAGGAGCCCCATGTCATCGTTAACCCGACGCAAGCCATGGGGCGATCGGCTCTTTGAGCCGATCCACAGGGCAACCTGAGAGCCGATCGGGCTCGTATTTAATGTTTACGTGTCTGCCATGCAGGAAACTAATCGAAGCAATCCAACATCTTCCTGACCAGGTATAGGTCAGGTGGCACGCCCTTGCAACCGCTGGGACATGTGCCGGAACTTTTGCGGGACGACGTCGAGGGACCAGGGGCCCCTGCAGTCTTGGAAGCCTCCCGGCTCTTCGTGTTGCTTAACCACTGCTCGCCGGTGGGTTTTGGCAGGCAACACATTCTGGCACGCCCGGTGGGACAATCGGGACAATCTTCTGCAACAACCACGTCAACATCTACATCCGAGATGGCGGAAGAACCGATCAAGTACGAAGATCTGCCTGCTGAGCATAAGAAGAAATATGATGATCTCAAGGCCATCTTGGAAGCCGATCTCATCGGCTCTTTTGAGAGGACCTGTTCGCACGGCATCGAGTTCAAAGGGTTCCAACCCGAAGGCGCGTTAGAGGGACTAGATCTATCTCTCCCTTCGGAGGAACGTACCAGAGCCCTGCGACAGGAAGTTAACTATGCCGTGGGTCACTCTCTTCATCGGCATTCTGAGAGCCTGGTGAACACTTTGGAGCGTGTTGCGCTTAATGTGGTGCAAGAAATCATGAAGCATAAGTATTCTCCGTCAGGTCCTGCTCTAGGAACTCATCAGGGAGAGACACCGCTCTATACTAGGCCACCACTGCAATACACGTTTGCAGCTCCACAGCAACAAGGTTCACCGGCGTACGTCGTCTACAAGGTTGGAGGTGATCCTGGCGATTACCAATTCCTGTATGAGCCGCCCAAGGAGATTCCACACGGGTACGTGTGCACATACGTGCCAGACTGCAACAACTGGATGAGCCAGGTTACAGCAGGAGGGACTGCCATGACAGGAGTAGTTGCTGGAGCAGGAGGGAGTTCTGGAGCAGATGCTGAGAAACAAGCGTGGCTAGCTAAATATGCCACCGGAACAAGTCATGAACACTCAACCTCTGCAGCTCCTACAGTGGATCAGATCACTGCAATCTTGAGAGATCAGTTCGGCATCCTGCCGAAGAAGAGAATGATCGGCTACTCCAAGCCGTATCCCAACGAGTATGACTGATGCGCGTAGATGTACACGTCCGTTGGGAACCCCAAGAGGAAGGTATGATGCGCACAGCGGCAAGTTTTCCCTCAGAAAGAAACCAAAGTTTAATCGGACCAGTAGGAGTCAAGAAGCACGTTGAAGGTTGATGGTGGCGAAATGTGATGCGGCGCAACAACAGGGATTCCGGCGCCAACGTGGAACCTGCACAACAAAACCAAAGTACTTTGCCCCAACGAAACAGTGAGGTTGTCAATCTCACCGGCTTGCTGTAACAAAGGATTAACCGTATTGTGTGGAAGATGATTGTTTGCAAGAAAACAGTAAAACAAATATTGCAGTAGATTGTATGCGATGTAAACAATAGGACCGGGGTCCACAGTTCACTAGAGGTGTCTCTCCCATAAGATAAAAGCATGTTGGGTGAACAAATTACAGTCGGGCAATTGACAAATAAAGAAGGGCATAACAATGCATATACATGATATGATAAATATAGTGAGATTTAATCAGGGCATTACGACAAAGTACATAGACCGCCATCCAACCGCATCTATGCCTAAAAAGTCCACCTTCAGAGTTATCATCCGAACCCCATTCAGTATTAAGTTGCAAAGCAACAGACAATTGCATTAAGTATGGTGCGTAATGTAATCGACAACTACATCCTTAGACATAGAATCAATGTTTTATCCCTAGTGGCAACAAGACATCACAACCTTAGAACTTTCTGTCACTGTCCCAGGTGTCAATGAAGGCATGAACCCACTATCGAGCATAAATACTCCCTCTTGGAGTTAAGAGCAAAAACTTGGCCAGAGCCTCTACTAATAACGGAGAGCATGCAAGATCATAAACAACACATAAACAATAGATTGATAATCACCATAACATAGTATTCTCTATCCATCGGATCCCGACAAACACAACATATAGTATTACAGTATAGATGATCTTGATCATGTTAGGCAGCTCACAAGATCCAACAATGAAGCACAATTAGGAGAAGACGACCATCTAGCTACTGCTATGGACCCATAGTCCAGGGGTGAACTACTCACTCATCACTCCGGAGGCGATCATGGCGGTGTAGAGTCCTCCGGGAGATGAATCCCCTCTCCGGCAGGGTGCCGGAGGCGATCTCCTGAATCCCCCGAGATGGGATTCGCGGCGGCGGCGTCTCCGGAAGGTTTTCCGTATTGTGGCTCTCGGTACTCGGGGTTTTCGCGACGGAGGCTTTAAGTAGGCGGAAGGGCAACGTGGGGGGCCACACGAGGGCCCCACACCATAGGTCGGCGCGGCCAGGGCCTGGGCCGCGCCGCCCTATGGTGGCGGCCCCTCGTGGCCCCACTTCGACTCCTCTTCGGTCTTCTGGAAGCTTCGTGCAAAAATAGGACCCTGGGCGTTGATTTCGTCCAATTCCGAGAATATTTCGTTACTAGGATTTCTGAAACCAAAAACAGCGTAAAACAACGAATCGGCTCTTCGGCATCTTGTTAATAGGTTAGTTCCAGAAAATGCGTAAATACGACATATAATGTGCATAAAACATGTAGGTATCATCAATAAAGTAGCATGGAACATAAGAAATTATTGATACGTTGGAGACGTATCAGCATCCCCAAGCTTAGTTCTGCTCGCCCCGAGCAGGTAAAACGATAACAAAGATAATTTCTGAAGTGACATGCCATCATAATCTTGATCATACTATTTGTAAACATATGTAATGAATGCAGCGATCAAAACAATGGTAATGACATGGGTAAACAACTGAATCATAAAGCAAAGACTTTTCATGAATAGTACTTCAAGACAAGCATCAATAAGTCTTGCATAAGAGTTAACTCATAAAGCAATAAATCAAAGTAAAGGTGTTGAAGCAACACAAAGGAAGATTAAGTTTCAGCGGTTGCTTTCAACTTATAACATGTATATCTCATGGATATTGTCAACATAAAGTAATATAACAAGTGCAATATGCAAGTATGTAAGAATCAATGCACAGTTCACACAAGTGTTTGCTTCTTAAGGTGGAGGGAGATAGGTAAACTGACTCAACAATAAAAGTAAAAGAAAGGTCCTTCAAAGAGGAAAGCATCGATTGCTGTATTTGTGCTAGAGCTTTTATTTTGAAAACATGAAACAATTTTGTCAACGGTAGTAATAAAGCATATGAGTTATGTAAATTATATCTTACAAGTTGCAAGCCTCATGCATAGTATACTAATAGTGCCCGCACCTTGTCCTACTTAGCTTGGACTATCGGATCTTCACAATGCCATGTTTCAACCAAGTGTCACAAAGGGGTACCTCCATGCCGCCTGTACAAAGGTCTAAGGAGAAAGCTCGCATTTTGGATTTCTCGCTTTTGATTATTCTCAACTTAGACATCCATACCGGGACAACATGGACAACAGATAATGGACTCCTCTTTAATGCATAAGCATGTGGCAACAATTATTATTCTCATATGAGATTGAGGATATATGTCCAAAACTGAAACTTCAACCATGATTCATGGCTTTAGTTAGCGGCCCAATGTTCTTCTCTAACAATTTGCATGCTCCAACCATTAAGGTGGTAGATCCTTCAGACAAGACGGACATGCATAGCAACTCACATGATATTCAACAAAGAATAGTTGATGGCGTTCCCTGAAGCATGGTTATCGCACAACAAGCAACTTAATAAGAGATAAAGTGCATAAGTACATATTCAATACTACGATAGTTTTTAAGGCTATTTTGTCCCATGAGCTATATATTGCAAAGGTAAATGATGGAATTTTAAAGGTAGCACTCAAGCAATTTACTTTGGAATGGCGGAGAAATACCATGTAGTAGGTAGGTATGGTGGACACAAATGGCATAGTAGTTGGCTCAAGGATTTTGGATGCATGAGAAGTATTCCCTCTCGATACAAGGTTTAGGCTAGCAAGGTTATTTGAAGCAAACTCAAGGATGAAACGGTGCAGCAAAACTCACATAAAAGACATATTGTAAACATTATAAGACTCTACACCGTCTTCCTTGTTGTTCAAAACTCAATACTAGATATTATCTAGACCTTAGAGAGACCAAATATGCAAATCAAATTTTAGCAAGCTCTATGTATTTCTTCATTAATGGGTGCAAAGTATATGATGCAAGAGCTTAAATATGAGCACAACAATTGCCAAGTATCACATTATCCAAGACATTTTTAGAATTACTACATGTAGCATTTTCCAATTCCAACCATATAACAATTTAACGAAGAAGAAACTTCGCCTTGAACATTACGAGTAAAGCCTAAGGACATATTTGTCCATATGCAACAGCGGAGCATGTCTCTCTCCCACAAGGTGAATGCTAGGATCCATTTTATTCAAACAAAAACAAAAACAAAAACAAACCGACGCTCCAAGCAAAGAACACAAGATGTGACTGAATAAAAATATAGTTTCGTGGGAGGAACCCGATGATGTTGTCGATGAAGAAGGGGATGCCTTGGGCATCCCCAAGCTTAGACGCTTGAGTCTTCTTAAAATATGCAGGGATGAACCACGGGGGCATCCCCAAGCTTAGAGCTTTCACTCCTCTTGATCATAGTATATCATACTCCTCTCTTGACCCTTGAAAACTTCCTTCACACCAAACTTCAAGCAAACTCATTAGAGGGTTAGTGCACAATTAATAATTCACATATTCAGAGGTGACACAAACATTCTTTACACTTCTGGACATTGCACAAAGCTACTGGACATTAATGGATCAAAGAAATTCATCCGACATAGCAAATATGGCAATGCGAAATAAAAGGCAGAATCTGTCAAAAACAGAACAGTTCGTAAAGACGAATTTTAAAATGGCACCAGACTTGCTCAAATGTAGAAACTCAAAACTAATGAAAGTTGCGTACATATCTGAGGATCACGCTCGTAAATTGGCAGATTTTTTCGAATTTTCTACAGAGACTTGTGTGCCAGAATTCGTGACGGACAGCAATGCTGTTTCGCGCAGCGATCCCAAATATAACATCAACTTTAACATAGAAACTTTACTTGGCACAAAAACATGATAAGGAGAGGTTGCTACAGTAGTAAACAACTTCCAAGACTCAAATATAAAACAAAGTACTGTAGTAAAAACATGGGTTGTCTCCCATAAGCGCTTTTCTTTAACGCTTTTCAGCCTAGGCGCGTAAAGTGCAAATCAAGTAACATCGAGAGTAGAAGCATCAACATCATAACTTGTTCTAATAATAGAATCAAAAGGCAACTTCATTCTCTTTCTAGGGAAGTGTTCCATACCTTTCTTGAGAGTAAATTGATATTTAATATTACCTTCCCTCATATCAATAACAGCACCAACGGTTCGAAGAAAAGGTCTTCCCAACACAATAGGACAAGATGCATTGCATTCAATATCCAAGACAACAAAATCAACGGGGACAAGGTTATTGTTAACCATAATGCGCACATTATCAATTCTCCCCAAAGGTTTCTTTTTAACATTATCGGCAAGATTAACATCTAAATAACAATTCTTCAATGGTGGCAAGTCAAGCATATCATAAATCTTTTTAGGCATCACGTAAATACTTGCACCAAGATCACATAAAGCATTACATTCAAAGTCATTGAATTTCATTTTAATGATGGGCTCCCAACCATCTTCTAACTTTCTAGGAATAGAAGTTTCAAGTTTTAGTTTCTCTTCTCTAGCTTTTATGAGAGCATTTGTAATATGTTTTGTAAAGGCTAAATTTATAGCACTAGCATTAGGACTTTTAGCAAGTTTTTGTAAGAACTTTATAACTTCAGAGATGTGGCAATCATCAAAGTCTAAATCATTATGAGCTACAGCAATGGGATCATTGTTCCCAAGGTTGGAAAAAATTTCAGCAGCTTTATCACAAGCGGTTTCAGTAGTTTTAGCAATTTCAGCATGCTTTTGTACGCTTTGCACTAGGAGTAGAAACATTGCCAACACCAATTATTTTACCATTGATAGTAGGAGGTGCAGCAACATGTGAAGAATTAACATTACTAGTGGTGGTAATAGTCCAAACTTTAGCTATATTATTCTCTTTAGCTAGTTTTTGATTTTCTTCTCTATCCCACCTAGCACGCAATTCAGCCATTAATCTTATATTCTCATTAATTCTAACTTGGATGGCATTTGCTGTAGTAGTAATATTATTATCAATATCATTATTAGGCATAACTTTCAATTTTAAAAGATTAACGTCAGAGGAAAGTCTATCAACTCTAGAAGCAATAATATCAATTTTATCAAGCTTTTCCTCAACAGATTTGTTAAAAGCAGTTTGTGTACTAATAAATTCTTTAAGCATAGCTTCAAGACCAGAGGGTACACTCCTATTATTATTGTAAGAATTCCCATAAGAATTACCATAACCATTACCATTAGCGGAAGGATATGGCCTATAGTTATTACCATAGTTGTTCCTATAAGCATTGTTGTTGAAATTATTATTTTTAATGAAATTCACATCAATATTTTCTTCTTGAGCAACCAATGAAGCTAAAGGAACATTATTTGGATCAACATTAGATCTACCATTCACAAGCATAGACATAATCACATCAATCTTATCACTCAAAGAAGAGGTTTCTTCAACGAATTTACCTTCTTACCTTGTGGAGCTCTTTCCGTGTGCCATTCAGAGTAATTTATCATCATATCATCAAGAAGTTTTGTAGCCGCCCCCAAAGTGATGGACATAAAGGTACCTCCAGCAGCTGAATCCAATAAATTCCGCGAAGAAAAATTTAGTCCCGCATAGAAGGTTTGGATGATCATCCAAGTAGTCAATCCATGGGTTGGGCAATTCTTTACCAAAGTTTTCATTCTCTCCCATGCTTGAGCAACATGTTCAGTATCTAATTGCTTAAAATTCATTATGCTACTTCTCAAAGATATAATTTTAGCGGGAGGATAATATCTACCAATAAAAGCATCTTTACACTTAGTCCATGAATCAATACTATTCTTAGGCAAAGATAGCAACCAGTCTTTAGCTCTTCCTCTTAATGAGAAAGGAAACACTTTCAATTTAATAATATCACCATCTACATCCTTATACTTTTGCATTTCACAAAGTTCAACAAAATTATTAAGATGGGCAGCAAGCATCATCGTAACTAACACCGTAAAATTGATCTCTCATAACCAGGTTCAGTAAAGCGGGTTTAATTTCAAAGAATTCTGCTGTAGTAGCAGGTGGAGCAATAGGTGTGCATAGGAAATCATTATTATTTGCGTTTGTGAAGTCACACAACTTAGTATTTTCAGGGGTATTCATTTTAGCAACGGTAAATAAAACAAACTAGATAAAGTAAATGCAAGTAACTAATTTTTTTGTGTTTTTGATATGGAGAGCAAGACAGTAAATAAAGTAAAACTAGCAACTAATTTTTTTGTGTTTTGTTTAGGTGCAGCAAAAAAAGTAGTAAATAAAATAAAGCAAGACAAAAACAAAGTAAAGAGATTGAGAAGTGGAGACTCCCCTTGCAGCGTGTCTTGATCTCCCCGGCAACGGCGCCGTGAAAAGTGCTTGATGCGCGTAGATGTACACGTCCGTTGGGAACCCCAAGAGGAAGGTATGATGCACACAACGGCAAGTTTTCCCTCGTAAAGAAACCAAGGTTTAATCGGACCAGTGAGGAGTCAAGAAGCACGTTGAAGGTTGATGGTGGCGAAATGTGATGCGGCGCAACAACAGGGATTCCGGCGCCAACGTGGAACCCGCACAACAAAACCAAAGTACTTTGCCCCAACGAAACAAGGTGAGGTTGTCAATCTCACCGGCTTGCCGTAACAAAGGATTAACCGTATTGTGTGGAAGATGATTGTTTGCAAGAAAATAGTAAAACAAATATTGCAGTAGATTGTATGCGATGTAAACAATAGGACCGGGGTCCACAGTTCACTAGAGGTGTCTCTCCCATAAGATAAAAGCATGTTGGGTGAACAAATTACAGTCGGGCAATTGACAAATAAAGAAGGGCATAACAATGCATATACATGATATGATAAATATAGTGAGATTTAATCGGGCATTACGACAAAGTACATAGACCGCCATCCAACCGCATCTATGCCTAAAAAGTCCACCTTCAGAGTTATCATCCGAACCCCATTCAGCATTAAGTTGCAAAGCAACAGCACAATTGCATTAAGTATGGTGCGTAATGTAATCGACAACTACATCCTTAGACATAGAATCAATGTTTTATCCCTAGTGGCAACAAGCACATCACAACCTTAGAACTTTCTCGTCACCGTCCCGGTGTCAATGAAGGCATGAACCCACTATCGAGCATAAATACTCCCTCTTGGAGTTAAGAGCAAAAACTTGGCCGCAGCCTCTACTAATAACGGAGAGCATGCAAGATCATAAACAACACATAAACAATAGATTGATAATCACCATAACATAGTATTCTCTATCCATCGGATCCCGACAAACACAACATATAGTATTACGGATAGATGATCTTGATCATGTTAGGCAGCTCACAAGATCCAACAATGAAGCACAATTAGGAGAAGACGACCATCTAGCTACTGCTATGGACCCATAGTCCAGGGGTGAACTACTCACTCATCACTCCGGAGGCGATCATGGCGGTGTAGAGTCCTCCGGGAGATGAATCCCCTCTCCGGCAGGGTGCCGGAGGCGATCTCCTGAATCCCCCGAGATGGGATTCGCGGCGGCGGCGTCTCTGGAAGGTTTTCCGTATCGTGGCTCTCGGTACTGGGGTGTTCGCGACGGAGGCTTTAAGTAGGCGGAAGGGCAACGTGGGGGGCCACACGAGGGCCCCACACCATAGGTCGGCGCGGCCAGTGGCCCGGGCCGCGCCGCCCTATGGTGGCGGCCCCTCGTGGCCCCACTTCGACTCCTCTTCGGTCTTCCGGAAGCTTCGTGCAAAAATAGGACCCCGGGCGTTGATTTCGTCCAATTCCGAGAATATTTCCTTACTAGGATTTCTGAAACCAAAAACAACGAGAAAACAAGCAATCGGCTCTTCGGCATCTTGTTAATAGGTTAGTTCCGTAAAATGCGTAAATACAACATATAATGTGCATAAAACATGTACGTATCATCAATAAAGTAGCATGGAACATAAGAAATTATCGATACGTTGGAGACGTATCAATGACCTAATCCCACTACCGCCTAAGTATCGGCTCCCTGACTTCACAAAATTCAGTGGATCAGAAGGATCTAGCTCAATTGAGCACGTGAGCCGATATTTAGCGCAGTTGGGCATGGTCTCAGCTTCAGACGAGCTACGTGTGAGATTCTTTTCACAATCTCTCACGGGTCCAGCCTTTGGGTGGTACACATCGTTGCCACCAGACCCGGTTCGAACGTGGAAGCAGCTGGAGGAACAATTTCACATACAATATCATTCAGAAGCTACTGAAGCTGGCATTGCCGATCTGTCCCAGGTTCGGCAAAGGCGAGGAGAGACAGTGTCTGAATACATTCAGCGTTTCAGGACTGTCAAGAACCGATGTTATTCGGTTCGTTTATCTGAGAAGGAAGCAGCCGAGCTGGCGACAGCAGGCCTGTCAGCGCCGCTCAGAGATGTGACCTTCCAAGCTGACTACAATTCACTGGCGCACATGGTTCAGAAATTGACATCATATGAACAGCGCCACCCAGAATTGTACCAAGACAAGTTCAAGCGCGTCGCCCTGATCGAGACGGACGAAGATGAAGATCCTGCAGGGGATCAGGAAGTCGCTGTAGCTGAATGGACTCGGGGGGGCAAAGCCCGTGTCCTGCAAGTGGGTGAAACAACCAGGGCCTGCGAAAGGGTTTGACTTTGATTTAAGCAAAACAGCGCAAATTTTTGATTTGCTGCTGAAGGAAAAATAGCTGAAGTTACCCGAAGGCCACAAAATCCCCACGGTACAAGAGATGAATGGCAGGCCATACCGCAAATGGCATCACACGTTCACTCATGCCACCAATGACCGCAAAGTCTTGCGCGGACAGATTCAAATGGCGATAGAACAAGGCCGATTACTCTTCGGTCAGTTTGCCATGAGAGTTGACACGAATCCGTTCCCTGACGTCAACATGGTAGATCTCAGTCACTGCATAAGACGCGAGCCAGGTTTCCCTTTTGATATCAACATGGCAGGGCTTGCGATTGCCATGGCAAGGATAAGCCGGAGAGCGAGTCACTCCCGTGGCAAAGATAAAGAGGAGGCCGATCCACGCGACCGGCCCTGACATGATGACGGACGGTACTTGACCGAGGAAGAGGTGAGAAGCGTGCGGTATCAACGACCACTTTCCGCGCACCTCCTTAACAAATATGAGCAGCGAGTACGACCGACGTCGGCGCTACGACGTAGATGATGAGAGATATCGTCGGTCTGATGCAGTCAACAGGAAATACCGTCGATATGAAGGGTATGAGCGTCACGCTAGAGGGAGATCAAGAGAGCAAGAGGACATGGATAGGCATTGGAACTGTCCTTTCTTCAAACACCGCTCGGGACTCGGGAATGAGCCGATTGCCTACAATCGAGAACTGCCCGAATGTAGACGAAGAGGAAGGGAACAAATGAAGTTTCAGTGTTCAAGCGTCTAGGACCTCTCCCACCCTCAGAAAAAACGAGCTGAGTCATCTCAAGATGAAGACTTCGAGGAGTCAGAGGAAGAAGATAGATATCACCGGCCAAGGTGGTGCCCTGATGGACTCAGCCACTCCCAAAAGCGCAGAGTGCAACGGCTACGAAACTTGGAGGAAGCCGAGGCGCAGTACCTGTACACGTTGAGGAAAGCACGGCCCGATCTGGCCGTGAAAATTCAGCAAACGTTGGAGATGGAGACTCGCCCACCAAAGAAAGTGTGGCGACCCAAGCAGACAAAAGCCGATGCAGAGGCATCGGCTGATACAAACATGGTGTTCATTCTCCCGTCAGAGTTTTGTGCTCCAAGAGACGAGGAAGTGTCAGTGGCACAGTTCGATTACGGTCCGCGGCCGATCATCTTTGAGAAGCCACGAGAGAGGAGCTACAGGCATCTGAAAGCCCTATACCTAAAAGGTTATATCAATGGGCAGCCTATCAGCAAGATGTTGGTTGACACGGGAGCAGCGGTCAACATAATGCCGTACTCCATGTTGCGACGTTTGGGAAGATCCAATGACGGTCTGATCAGGACCAACGTCACGCTAAGCGATTTCAACGGCCAAGCGTCAGAAGCCAAGGGTGTTCTGAACGTAGACTTAACTGTCGGCCGAAAAACCATCCCTACGTCGTTCTTCATCGTCGACAGCAAAAGCACTTACGCTGTCCTGCCAGGAAGGGATTGGGTCCACGCTAACTGCTGCATTCCATCCACAATGCATCAGTGCATCATACAATGGGATGGAGATGAAGTGGAGGTTGTTCATGCAGATGACTCGATCGAGATCTCTTTGGCTGGCATGACAATTTGGGATGCTGACTACCAAGAGCCGCTCTCTGGAATCAATCTGGACGGCTGTGAGCGCATCGAAGCTTCAAAAAATGGGGTGAGGCTGGTCTTATCCACTGGCGTGACAGAGTAGCAAGACCCAAGTCTATGGACGTACGTGGCAAGGCCGATCCCTGCGATCGGCCCCAAAAAAAATAAAAAGCAAGAATCTCACCTCAAGCATGCCACGTCGCTATAGCAGAGAACCAAGAAGTTAAACATTGCAATGGAAAAGGAGGCCGATTCTAGCAATCGGCCAAAATTAACCTCAACATGCCTTCTGCCTGTGTTCACCATTGATTTGGCAGGCGATGGAAAGCTGGGGTATGGGTTTACATCAGCTGATGAACTAGAAGAGATTGACATTGGTCCCGGGGATAAGCCACGACCAACATTTATCAGACAAATAGTTGGATCAACAACTGCAAGGGAAGCCGATTCCAGCAATCGGCTACAATTATTCTCACCATACGTATTAACTGCTGTGCTGTTTAGCATGGTGAGTTGTGAGACAGGCTTGTAGTTGGCTCGAAAGCCGATATCTTCAATCACTTGAAGGATTCGGCTCGGGGGGGCATACACACAGAGAAGGTACGATGCCACGAAGTATGTACCCAGGAGGAGCCGATTCATGAAATCGATCGGCTAATAAAAAATCGAAAACAGAAAAATTTTAAGTACAGCCGATGTTCGGACATCGACTCAAGAATAAAAAGCCGATGCACAGCCATCGACTCTAGAATTACAGAGCTTCAACTGCAGCGTCACTGGGACGTGGGGCTAGATGTCTTCAAGGATGTTCTTCACCTCCTCGGAGTTTTCGACCAATGTCTCAATGGATGAAGAAAGCAGAGCTTTGAGGCGTTAGAGTTGGTGAGCCGATCTGAGAAGCAAAGCACAAGAATTGAGCTAGGAGGAGTTGGAGAGCCATTACATTTGAAGCTGCTTGGTTCAAGGAAGGGGTTTGCTGATCCTTCCGAGCCCTCTTGGTGCATCGACTCTTTGTGCGTAGGCTTCCCCGCCTCGTCCGGAAGGGAGCTGGAGGCAGCAGGTTCAGGGGCTGACCTTTTCTTGGAAGCCGATGGTAGCACATCTGGCTGAGTTTGTATGGTGGTGTACTCAGAGGTGCCCGAGCTTGAGCTTCTTCGGCTAGACTGCGTCTCTCGCCTGGTATTATCCTCGGTAGAGGTCTACAAGAGCAGGATTACCACACTAACATGCTACTAAAGCCTAGAAGGATGTGCCCTTCAAAAGTTTTCTTGGCAGCCACCTTTCTCGCTGCTATTCTCGCCCGGACCGAGGCTCGGGGGCAGCTGGCCCCGAAGATTCTTTGCTCTTGGGAACCGATTTTGTTGGAATCGGCTGGCTCTGCATCACAACCTTTTCGAAAGGTGGTGAGTTCTTACAGAGGAGAACCACCGGAGCTGGTGGGAGGAATTTGAGGAGGGAGCCATCATCATTGATAGGCTCTGGGCCATTTTGTTGCTGCAAAGAAACAGAGCAGGGTTATAAACATCATCGTGAACTATCACAAGGTATTTGTGGAGAAGTGGTACCGTTCTCGTAAGTATCAGTTTCAGCATCAAGTTGTTTCAGCAACGGTCCTAAAAGTTCTCCTGAAGGCATGGATTCAGGAGTTTTTGCCGTTAAGTCGAACATTACGCTCGGGAGTTTTGGAGTTCAAAATCGGAATTCGCGCGGTCGCGGGTTGGACCTCGTTCGATTGGAAATTTGGGGTCCGAATTGAAGCCGGGCTTGCAGGGTTACCGTTTGAGGAGATAACTGAATTGACCTGTCTTGCAATTTATTGTGAAGGACTGATGCGTTGCCATCGGCTCATTGAGCATCGACCAAGTTGACAATCGGCAAAATCAGTTGAGGGGAAATCGACTAAATTAGCATAAAGGAAATCGGCAAAATCAAAGGAGGTTCTTCATGGCAAAGGGAGTTCTTCATTAATAATGGGATTTCTTACATAGAAGAGCTGATTGCCCTCAAAAGGAAGAACTAGGGGATACATTGCCCCATCTACTACTACGGATCCTATGCTAAAGATCCTATCTACGGGCCGTCGCTGCCCTCGTCATCGCCGTCGTCGCCGCTGTCGGCGCTACTCCCGGCGGGCTCGTCGCCGCTGCCGCCGCGGCCGCCGGCGAGGCCCTCGTTGTCCTCGTCCTCCTCGTCGGCCGTCGTCGTCGCCGTCGAAGTCGCCGAGGTTGCCCGGCCAGGGGCGGAATCGCTTGGCCGGCGGCTCGTCGGAGGAGGTGTCGTCCTCCTCCTCCTCTTCCTCCTCCTCCTCCTCCTCGAAGGAGATTGATGCGCGTAGATGTACACGTCCGTTGGGAACCCCAAGAGGAAGGTATGATGCGCACAGTGGCAAGTTTTCCCTCAGAAAGAAACCAAGGTTTAATCGAACCAGTAGGAGCCAAGAAGCACGTTGAAGGTTGATGGTCGCGAAATGTGATGCGGCGCAACACCGTGGATTCCGGCGCCAACGCGGAACCCGCACAACAGAAACCAAAGTACTTTGCCCCAATGAAACAGTGAGGTTGTCAATCTCACCGGCTTGCTGTAACAAAGGATTAAACGTATCGAGTGGAAGATGTTTGCAAAGAAAACAAGTAAACACAAGTATTGCAGTAGATTGTATGCTATGTAAAGAATAGGACCGGGGTCCACAGGTCACTAGAGGTGTCTCTCCCATAAGATAAAAGCATGTTGGGTGAACAAATTACAGTCGGGCAATTGACAAAATAGAGAAAGGCATAACAATGCATATACATGATATGATAAATATAGTGAGATTTAATTGGGCATTACGACAAAGTACATAGACCGCCATCCAACCGCATCTATGCCTAAAAAGTCCACCTTCGAGGTTATCATCCGAACCCCCTCCAAGTATTAAGTTGCAAAGCAACAGACAATTGCATTAAGTATGGTGCGTAATGTAATCAACAACTACATCCTTAGACATAGCATCAATGTTTTATCCCTAGTGGCAACAAGCACATCCACAACCTTAGAACTTTTCGTCACTTGTCCCAAATTCAATGGAGGCATGAACCCACTATCGAGCATAAATACTCCCTCTTGGAGTTAAGAGTAAAAACTTGGCCGAGCCTCTACTAGTAACGGAGAGCATGCAAGATCATAAACAACACATAAACAATAGATTGATAATCACCATAATCATAGTACTCTCTATCCATCGGATCCCGACAAACACAACATATAGTATTACGGATAGATGATCTTGATCATGTTAGGCAGCTCACAAGATCCAACAATGAAGCACAACAAGGAGAAGACGACCATCTAGCTACTGCTATGGACCCATGGTCCAGGGGTGAACTACTCACTCATCACTCCGGAGGCGACCATGGCGGTGTAGAGTCCTCCGGGAGATGAATCCCCTCTCCGGCAGGGTGCCGGAGGCGATCTCCGTAATCCCCCGAGATGGGATTCGCGGCGACGGCGTCTCGGAAGGTTTTCCGTATCGTGGCTCTCGGTACCGGGGGTTTCGCGACGGAGGCTTTAAGTAGGCGGAGGGTCAACGCAGGGGCCACACGAGGGCCCAGGGGCAGGTCGGCGCGGCCAGGGCTTGGGCCGCGCCGCCTCCCCTCCGGCCGCCTCGTGGCCCCACTTCGTTATCTCTTCGGTCTTCCGGAAGCTTCGTGGCAAAAATAGGACCCCGGGCGAAAGTTTCGTCCAATTCCGAGAATATTTCTTTACTAGGATTTCGAAACCAAAAACAGCAGAAAACAAGAATCGGCTCTTCGGCATCTTGTTAATAGGTTAGTTCCAGAAAATGCATAAATATGACATATAATGTGCATAAAACATGTAGGTATCATCAATAAAGTAGCATGGAACATAAGAAATTATCGATACGTTGGAGACGTATCAGCATCCCCAAGCTTAGTTCCGCTCGTCCCGAGCAGGTAAAACGATAACAAAGATAATTTCGAAGTGACATGCCATCATAATCTTGATCATACTATTTGTAAACATATGTAATGAATGCAGCGATCAAAACAAAGGTAATGACATGAGTAAACAAGTGAATCATATGACAAAGACTTTTCATGAATAGTACTTCAAGACAAGCATCAATAAGTCTTGCATAAGAGTTAACTCATAAAGCAATAAATCAAAGTAAAGGTATTGAAGCAACACAAAGGAAGATTAAGTTTCAGCGGTTGCTTTCAACTTATAACATGTATATCTCATGGATATTGTCAACATAAAGTAATATAACAAGTGCAATATGCAAGTATGTAGGAATCAATGCACAGTTCACACAAGTGTTTGCTTCTTAGGTGGAAGGAGATAGGTAAACTGACTCAACAATAAAAGTAAAAGAATGGTCCTTCAAAGAGGAAAGCATCGATTGCTGTATTTGTGCTAGAGCTTTTATTTTGGAAACATGAAACAATTTTGTCAACGGTAGTAATAAAGCATATGAGTTATGTAAATTATATCTTACAAGTTGCAAGCCTCATGCATAGTATACTAATAGTGTCCGCACCTCGTCCTACTTAGCTTGGACTACCGGATCTTTGCATGCCATGTTTCAACCAAGTGTCACAAAGGGGTACCTCCATGCCGCCTGTACAAAGGTCTAAGGAGAATGCTCGCATTTTGGATTTCTCGCTTTTGATTATTCTCAACTTAGACATCCATACCGGGACAACATGGACAACGGATAATGGACTCCTCTTAAATGCATAAGCATGTAGCAATGATTATTATTCTCATATGAGATTGAGGATATATGTCCAAAACTGAAACTTCAACCATGATTCATGGCTTTAGTTAGCGGCCCAATGTTCTTCTCTAACAATTTTGCATGCTCCAACCACTAAAATGATAGATCCTTCGGACAAGACGGACATGCATAGCAACTCACATGATATTCAACAATAGTTGATGGCGTTCCCGTAAGCATGGTTATCGCACAACAAGCAACTTAATAAAAGATAAAGTGCATAAGTACATATTCAATACTACGATAGTTTTTAAGGCTATTTTGTCCCATGAGCTATATATTGCAAAGGTGAATGATGGAATTTTAAAGGTAGCACTCAAGCAATTTACTTTGGAATGGCGGAGAAATACCATGTAGTAGGTAGGTATGGTGGACACAAATGGCATAGTAGTTGGCTCAAGGATTTTGGATGCATGAGAAGTATTCCCTCTCGATACAAGGTTTAGGCTAGCAAGGTTATTTGAAGCAAACTCAAGGATGAACAAGTGCAGCAAAACTCACATAAAAGACATATTGTAAACATTATAAGACTCTACACCGTCTTCCTTGTTGTTCAAAACTCAATACTAGATATTATCTAGACCTTAGAGAAACCAAATATGCAAATCAAATTTTAGCAAGCTCTATGTATTTTCTTCATTAATGGGTGCAAAGAATATGATGCAAGAGCTTAAACATGAGCACAACAATTGCCAAGTATCACATTATCCAAGACACTTTAGAATTACTACATGTAGCATTTTCCAATTCCAACCATATAACAATTTAACGAAGAAGAAACTTCGCCTTGAACATTATGAGTAAAGCCTAATGACACATGTGTCCATATGCAACAGCGGAGCGTGTCTCTCTCCCACAAAGTGAATGCTAGGATCCATTTTATTCAAACAAAAACAAAAACAAAAACAAACCGACGCTCCAAGTAAAGAACACAAGATGTGATCGAATAAAAATATAGTTTCAGGGGAGGAACCTGGATGATGTTGTCGATGAAGAAGGGGATGCCTTGGGCATCCCCAAGCTTAGACGCTTGAGTCTTCTTAAAATATGCAGGGGTGAACCACGGGGCATCCCCAAGCTTAGAGCTTTCACTCCTCTTGATCATAGTATATCATACTCCTCTCTTGACCCTTGAAAACTTCCTTCACACCAAACTTCAAGCAAACTCATTAGAGGGTTAGTGCACAATTAATAATTCACTCATTCAGAGGTGACACAATCATTATTTTCACTTCTGGACATTGCATAATGCTACTGGACATTAGTGGATCAAAGAAATAAATCCAACATAGCAAAAGAGGCAATGCGAAATAAAAGGCAGAATCTGTCAAAACAGTAACAGTCCGTAAAGACGAATTTAAAGCTGGCACCAGACTTGCTCAAATGGAAAAACTCAAAACTAATGAAAATTGCGTACATATCTGAGGATCACGCTCGTAAATTGGCAGATTTTTTCGAATTTTCTACAGAGAACTGTGCCCAGATTCGTGACAGACAGCAATGCTGTTTCTGCACAGCAATCCAAAATATAACATCAACTTTGACATAGAAACTTTACTTGGCACAAAAACATGATAAAGAGAGGTTGCTACAGTAGTAAACAACTTCCAAGACTCAGCAAAACAAAAATTGCTATAGTAAAATAAACACATGGGTTATCTCCCAAGAAGTTCTTTCGTTATAGCCATTAAGATGGGCTCAGTAGCTTTAATGATGCACTCGCAAGAAATAGAAGTTGAAGCAAAAGAGAGCATCAAGAGGCAAATTCAAAACACATTTAAGTCTAACATGCTTCCTATGCATAGGAATCTTGTAAATAAACAAGTTCATGAAGAGCAAAGTAACAAGCATAGGAAGATAAAACAAGTGTAGCTTCAAAAATTTCAGCACATAGAGAGGCATTTTAGTAACATGAAAATTTCTACAACCATATTTTCCTCTCTCATAATAACTTTTAGTAGCATCATGAGCAAACTCAACAATATAACTATCACATAAATCATTCTTGCCATGAGCCATATGCATAAAATTATTACTCTCCACATAAGCATAATCAATTTTATTAGTTGTAGTGGGAGCAAATTCAACAAAGTAGCTATCATTATTATTCTCATCACCATAATCATCATATATAGGAGGCATATTGTAATCATATATAATTTTCTTCTCCATGCTTGGGGGACTAAAAATATCATGCTCCTCAAAACCAGCTTCCCCAAGCTTAAATTCTTCCATAGCTTTAGCAATAATGGTGTTCAAAGAGTTCATGCTAATAACATTGCTACAACTATTTTGCAAACAAAGTTCCATGGGTTTTTTAATTTTCTCTTCAAACACATCACGTCCTAATTCAAGATAAAGTTCATAAAGATCTCTAATCTTTTTGTTGTTTTCCATTAAGCCTAACTAGTGAAAATAAAAACAAGTACAGGGCTAGACATGATAATAAAATAAATTAAATGCAAGTAACTAATTTTTTTTGTGTTTTTGATATAGAGAGCAAGACAGTAAATAAGGTAAAACTAGCAACTAATTTTTTTGTGTTTTGTTTAAGTGCAGCAAACAAAGTAGTAAATAAAATAAAGCAAGACAAAAACAAAGTAAAGAGATTGAGAAGTGGAGACTCCCTTGCAGCGTGTCTTGATCTCCCCGGCAACGGCGCTGTAAAAAGTGCTTGATGCGCGTAGATGTACACGTCCGTTGGGAACCCCAAGAGGAAGGTATGATGCGCACAGTGGCAAGTTTTCCTCGTAAAGAAACCAAGGTTTAATCGAACCAGGAGGAGCCAAGAAGCACGTTGAAGGTTGATGGTCGCGAAATGTGATGCGGCGCAACACCGTGGATTCCGGCGCCAACGTGGAACCTCGCACAACAAAACCAAAGTACTTTGCCCCAACGAAACAGTTGAGGTTGTCAATCTCACCGGCTTGCTGTAACAAAGGATTAAACGTATCGAGTGGAAGATGTTTGCAAAGAAAACAAGTAAACACAAGTATTGCAAGTAGATTGTATGCTATGTAAAGAATAGGACCGGGGTCCACAGCTCACTAGAGGTGTCTCTCCCATAAGATAAAAGCATGTTGGGTGAACAAATTACAGTCGGGCAATTGACAAAATAGAGAAAGGCATAACAATGCATATACATGATATGATAAATATAGTGAGATTTAATTGGGCATTACGACAAAGTACATAGACCGCCATCCAACCGCATCTATGCCTAAAAAGTCCACCTTCAGAGTTATCATCCGAACCCCTCCAAGATATTAAGTTGCAAAGCAACAGACAATTGCATTAAGTATGGTGCGTAATGTAATCAACAACTACATCCTTAGACATAGCATCAATGTTTTATCCCTAGTGGCAACAAGACATCCACAACCTTAGAACTTTCTCATCATCGTCCCGCATTCAATGGAGGCATGAACCCACTATCGAGCATAAATACTCCCTCTTGGAGTTAAGAGTAAAAACTTGGCCAGAGCCTCTACTAGTAACGGAGAGCATGCAAGATCATAAACAACACATAAACAATAGATTGATAATCACCATAATCATAGTACTCTCTATCCATCGGATCCCGACAAACACAACATATAGTATTACAGTATAGATGATCTTGATCATGTTAGGCAGCTCACAAGATCCAACAATGAAGCACAACAAGGAGAAGACGACCATCTAGCTATCGCTATGGACCCATGGTCCAGGGGTGAACTACTCACTCATCACTCCTGAGGCGACCATGGCGGTGTAGAGTCCTCCGGGAGATGAATCCCTCTCCGGCAGGGTGCCGGAGGCGATCTCCGTAATCCCCCGAGATGGGATTCGCGGCGGCGGCGTCTCGGTAAGGTTTTCCGTATCGTGGCTCTCGCACCGGGGGTTTCGCGACGGAGGCTTTAAGTAGGCGGAGGGTCAACGCGAGGGGCCACACGAGGGGCCCAGAGGGCAGGTCGGCGCGGCCGGGGCTTGGGCCGCGCCGGCCTCCTCTTCGGCCGCCTCGTGGCCCCACTTCGTTATCTCTTCGGTCTTCCGGAAGCTTCGTGCAAAAATAGGACCCCGGGCGAAAGTTTCGTCCAATTCCGAGAATATTTCTTTACTAGGATTTCTCGAAACCAAAAACAGCAGTAAAACAAGAATCGGCTCTTCGGCATCTTGTTAATAGGTTAGTTCCAGAAAATGCATAAATATGACATATAATGTGCATAAAACATGTAGGTATCATCAATAAAGTAGCATGGAACATAAGAAATTATCGATACGTTGGAGACGTATCAGAGATGAAGTCGTCCCAGGAGAAGCGATCGTCATCGCTCTCCTCCTCCGTTTCCCCGTCGGCGAGGAAGCGGAGGTCGCTCTCCCCGTCGGTCGAGGACTTGTTGTCCTCAGACCAGACGGAGAAGTCGTGGCTGGCCTCGTCCCCGTCTTCTAGGGCCCGGCGAATGTGGTCCGCCATTGGGACCCACTCCGGCGTCGGCTCGCGGAGGGGGGAGGATTGGACGGAAAGACCTGACGAAAAAGAGGAAGAAGAAGAGGAAGACATGGTGGCAGAGGAGGGCTTTTGGAGTGCTAATGCGAAGGGGATGAGGAAGGGAACTGCAGGATGCGGTTAAAATAAAAGGGGATATAGCGGAGATTTAATGTTCAAGCAGTTTTCGAGGATGTGGTGCCACAACTGTCAAATCGTGTAGAGAAGTTGAGAAGGCAAGGCATCATGATGAAGAATACTGCGACGGTTTTGCTCTGCCACGACATGACCCTTCGAAGGAAAAAACAGAGTGGTTTTGAAATTATCATTACCAAAACCAGGGGGGCATGTGTTATCACCAGATTTTGGCCAAATCAGGAGTTGGGCCGTAAGTGAAGATGGGCTTGAAAGATATACACGTGAAGCGTCTTTGAAGTGGCCTTGCGCGAGGAGTTTGGGCTAGATTGCCCATGTATCTGTAAATATAGTAGATTGCATCTTAGTTTAGAATTAAAGATAGAGTTTAACCCGTGCACGGTTAGGTGCACGTCCAAATTAGAAAGTCCCTTGGACTATAAATATGTATATAGGGTTATCAGAAAAGGAGGACAATCACGTTCACAACAAACACAAATCAGGCGCATCGCCACCCCTTCTTTCGAGGGTTTCTCCCGGTAAGCATCATGCTCGCCTAGATCGCATCTTGCGATCTAGGCAGACGCGCTTATTCGTTACCTTGTGCTGCTCGTGCCGGAAGCGTTGTTGATGGCGAGTAGCACTATTTATCGTAGATGTTTTGGGGCGTGCATGGATGCTTTTCCTATGCATATCCGCTTAGCTATGCCGTCCCTCGATATCTAGCTGCCCTTACACTTGCCTAGGTGTAAGGGCAGCGCCTTGCTTGTTCGTTGTTTAGTAGATCCGATCTGTTCTAGTTGCTCCTTGATTCTTCAAGGATTGGTTTAATATCTGTATGGTTAGACCTTGCAAACGGGTTGAACGATCCGGTAGTGCGTTAGGTATGGTTTGTTAGTCCTAAGAGGGATGTTCCGGGAATTAACTTAATGTTGGTTTTTATGCCTCTTTTAGGGTTAGTTTTCCATTATCTTTCGTGTCTATTAGGCTCAACTACACGTAGGATGTTCCGATCATACGGTGAAAACCCTAAACAAGTCGTAGATTGGTTTAACTTTATGTTGATCAAGCAGGAGCCCCATGTCATCGTTAACCCGACGCAAACCATGGGGCGATCGGCTCTTTTAGCCGATCCACAGGCCAACCTGAGAGCCGATCGGGCTCGTATTTAATGTTTACGTGAGCCGATCGGGCTCGTATTTAATGTTTACGTGTCTGCCATGCAGGAAACTAATCGAATCAATCCAACACCTTCCTGATCAGGTATAGGTCAGGTGGCACGCCCTTGCAACCGCTGGGACGTGTGCCGGAACTTTTGCGGGACGACGTCGAGGGACCAGGGACCCTGCAGTCTTGGAAGCCTCCCGGCTCTTCGTGTTGCTTAACCACTGCTCGCCGGTGGGTTTTGGCAGGCAACACATTCCCGTACCATTTCAGATACCAATTATCATCTAAACAATTTGCTGAGGTGCTTCTCCGTTTTCTACTTAATACTAGAGTCCACACACCCTCCTCAATATCATACAATTCCTCCACAATATCATACTGTTCGGAAGTATTAGGTAAGTTGGCAGCTAAATCTACATCTTCTACACTAGCAGCTACATCAAAATGAACATGTTTAACAACATCACCTATAAAAACACCAACATTAGAAGCATGGGCCATCGAATCTAGTTCATCTACTTGCAAAAAAATATTGGATTGGATCTGCTAGGGTACGTCATCAATAACTCGGAACGACTGGTCACATGCAGTGTCGAAACCAACATTTCATGCTTCCTCTGATCCAAATTAATCGATTTAACTTTATCTAGATACGGATTTATCTAGATGTGTTTGTTGACTAGATAGATTTGAATCTAGACAAAATTGAGTTTATTAATATGAACCGGAGGGAGTAGTAGGAAACAGCAACGACTCCTTGGCTCCGTAAAAAAGGTCATCAAATAACAAGTTGCCTACGTGGCTAACATATGTCATCAATAACTCAGAAGTTGAACTATCAACGATGACTCTTTTCTAGCCTCTGTGAGTTAGTGTTGTTTCTACCTCAGTCTAAGCATCGACCAAAGCTAAAGAGGTCCAGACAACTTTCTTTTCGAGGGTATAAGAAGACCACCGAAGAATAGTAAAAACACTAAGAAGACGTTGAACCCAATGGGTCAGTTTTTTTTTTAGGGATCATAGCTCTTTATTGCTCAATAACCAAGGGTACAATATCAGGAGGATTAAGAAGCCACAAGCGGCGTCCTTGTACTAAATCCAGAGATATGCGAGCTAGATCATGGGCATGCCCATTATAAACTCTATTTTCATGAATGAATCTAACATCCACAAACTCAACACTACGCTTCTTTATTTCACACAGAACACTACTAAAGCTTGGTTGAAAGTTTTTCTTCAAGACAGACACTACTTCTTAACAATCTGAAGCTATAACACACTTGGAAATCTGTAAATCACTAGCCAGTGCCAATGCCTCACATCATGCAATGGACTCTAGAGTGGCTTACCCATATATACAAGCCAGAGCTGAAGCACTCATAAAATGCCCATCCACACTACGACAGATTGCCGCCACCACACCACGATTTCCAGATCTCGTAACTGCAGCATCAACATTAATTTTAACATAATCACATATATGAGGAATCCAAGTAGGCATTGTTAACCGTTGAGGTGTCCCCATCGACCTGGTCTGAGTTTTAGCACCTTGATTGCTCAGTTCGTTGTTGAAATTAGACTTTGAAAAATCTCATCATGGATGGCCTTCCTTCCTGCAGTCCAAATAGCCCACAGGGTGATAACACACTTCACCAGTTGAGAATGGTTTAAAGATTCAGTGAGAAAAAATACCTCTTTAGCATTACTGAATTGATTAATGGAGATGTGTTCAAGTAGTTCTTTATCCAATAGCGCCCACACACTTTGTGCCATCGCACAATCTATCAATGAGTGTCTCCAATCATCCACTGAAGCATGGCAAAAACAACATTCATGGGTAACTGCCATATTCCTATAAAATCGGATTGATCCACTAGGTATAGACTAGTGGAATGCCCGTGCTTCGCCACGGCTCCCTACCTTATGCCAGTCACAATATTATATGGATCTCTACTTTATGTAGTTTCACAAATATTACAAGTGTAAATGATGCACAAAAACATTTAAGTATATAAAAATAACCACATAATATTTAAAATATCATAAGATCATATCACATAATTTAGTGTAATAATTATAAAAGGCAACGAGACCAACATATTATTTCTTATATTATTTATTAAATCCATGCTCTCTTGATCGTGAATAACATATGCTCGCACAACATCCTGTATGTTATTTTCAATGTCATTAGCAAGGTACTTGAGTATGTGTATCAAAAATCTCTTTGTCAACTCATAGCCATCCTGCACAATCAATCTATCGAGTTAGAATGAAGTTTTATTTTCATAAAAATATAAGAATGTGAACATAAAGTACTCCCGGTGCAAATTGGATGAACAAATCATTTATCGCATGAAAGCATAAAAGAAAATACTAAGTAACCAAACAATTTTTTGCAAATAAATGGAAAATATTATTATCTCTTGGTCATTAGGATGATAATATTTTTTTGTAATGATAACCACAGAAAACCACATGTCAGTGCTTGTTGGTATTGGAGTACTGAGAAAAGTCGGACAATCCTGCTTTCTTCCTCACCCAAATTTCCCCAATTTTAATTTTAAAATAACAAACTTTTCCCAATTTCACATTCTCCCGACACCACCGCATGGGTTACTCATGCCGCCTGTGGCCACACACGCCGCCAAGGTCACTCGCTGTTTGGCGCCCGTCCACGGCTAGCTCTCTCACGTCCATCCCATTCTCCGGCGCCGAGCCACTCACCGTCGGCCTCCACACCCCCGGCGCACGGTTTCGGCTGCCGGCCTCCTCGCCATTCGGCGGACGGTTCAGGCTGCCGACCTCCCCGCCCTCCGGAGCTAAACCACTCCTCCATCGACCGCACGGTTGTTACTCCACCGTTGAAGAGTTGCCCGTGCTTTCCTTTGGTTCCCACGCGGGCCCACTATTACTATTTTTGAAAATATTCCTTTACCACAAATGGATAGTTTCGGTGACTCGACTATAAGCAAAAACAAGGTTGACCTCGATGTAGTTCCGTCCCAGGATAGAATGGGAAATTAATATGGCATGAACCAGAATCATTCAATAGATCAGTTTGAACCGTAAAATTGGTTTATAATACACAAAATTTACCGTTCATTTTTCTCCGCTCTTTCCCATTCTCATGGCACAACAAAAAAATTCATATGATAGAAATTTATTTCGACATTGCCATATTTTTTATATGATACGAAATTAATTTCTGATATTACCCATAAAAAATGGTACGGAATTCCAACACGATTTACACATATGGAGATTAAACAAAAGTTTTATTCAGAACAAACCATCCATTGACATTTGGATCCGAAGCATTTGTTCTTGAGATTTCCTTCAACAACAAAAATCTGTTTGAACAAGAACGATTGCCTCAATAAATATAATGGAGTATATGAACAAGAATTTTCCGCAACATGAAGTAGATAAATAAGATGCATGGACCAACGTGAGCCCTCTCCACGTCGAAATTTACATCAGGCTACAATCATGTTCCACGGTCACGAGTTATCATGAATATATCACAGATTCTGCATATATTAACAAACAAGCAAAACAGATTTTGGGGGATCCAAGATCCATGAATACATCGGTAATAAAAACAGGAAAATACAGAATCCAAAAGCAATTATAGAACAAATAAACAGATCGGAGACTTCAGGGGAGAGAAAAAAAATATCGGATCTGCAATCTCAATAAATCAAACATCTCAGACTAATTACTTACATAAGCTAAGCAAGATCACCACATGATCTGAACGGTGAAGTATCCAAAGACATGACAGAAGTCAACAAAGCAGTAATAGGATCACCACTTCGTATGTCAAAAAAACCTGAACGCGGTGCCGTTGGATGGAGGCGTGGCCCGCTGGTTGCTGGCCTGAGGCGCTGGGAAACAAAAAAATTTACAGCGATCGGGAAAGCAGCATCTAACACTCACGTACGTGCTAGCAAGCAGCATCAATAGCAATTAGCAGCCGCGGCATACACAAGAAAGCACACGCGCTCATTCCGAGATAAAATAAGACAAAGCGGAAACACACCTTTGCAATTGGCAGGCAAACACGCGCGCTAGCGATCGGCGGTAGCGGCAGTAAACACACAAGCCAAATCTATGTCTCCAGCTATTCTCATCTCTTTTCTCAATTTCTCTTGCACACGGCAAATGAGGCGTACGCGGTAGACCACACGCCATGGTCGCTGCTTAACCCTCGATCTACTCCCTCCCTCCTCCATCCAAAGATCCGAAAAAATTCAGTCGCCCCGTTCATCCAAAGAGCTACCGGCGGCCGCGACGTGCACGCACCATGGGAAAGCCGACTCGCACCTGCTACACCTTCCGAGTTGCGCTCGGCAGTCCCACCCATCGGTGCGGCGATGCCACGCCACCGCAGTCGGAAACGATGGGTTGCCATGATGATATGCGTGTGGTAAATTGAGTCAAACTGTGATAACTCCATCAAGGTAGTTGTTCCTATTAGCAAGATAAGATAAGATAAGATAAGATGGTTAGCTATTTTTGAGGAGTGCGGACCGGGTGGTTTGAGGGAGGAAATATGAATTGAGGACGTGGGGGGTAGTATTGTCCATCCTGAAAATGTGACACCAGGCATTCACCAGTTTGTTCTTAATAGTAGAGATTGGCGGGACAATCTCCACAACAAAACACCTAGCAATTTGTTTGGGACCTTCACTTTCAGGGATAACTGCCATATTCCTATGTAATTTGTTTGGTGCCAATGGGTCGTGGAAATGCCGAAGGACAAATAGGCATCCTGGGCCGTCCAGTTCAAGTTCAAAGCGCCCCATTTTTTAACCAGAATCCCTTCCCTAAAAAAAACCATAGCCCCCATGAGCTGCACACGTCTGCATCGATAATCCAGGAATCTGAATAGGAATAAGAGCATCTCCAGTCGCGTCCCCCAAAGCGTCCCCCAAAGAGATTTGGGGCGCGCCGGACAGAAAATGCGTTCCAGCCGCATCCCCCAAAGCCCATTTTTGTCCGGCGCGGCCCGATACGGTGTCCGGCGCCCCGAGCCCATCCCCGTCCCACAGGGGACGCACCGGGGACGCCGGACACACCGAAAAGCGAGGCGGGCTCCCACATGTCGGCGACTATTTGCATAAACCGTTGGTTCGCGCCTCTTTTCTCGTCGTTCCTTCCTTCCCGCGCCTCCCACCCCACCGCCGCCGCTGGATTTCCCGGCCGTTTGGGCGTCTGATCTCTGCTGAGAGTCGGCACCGTCGACGCGGCTGGGGCTCCCGCCGATCGTGCCGCCGCCGCCGCGTCGCCAGCGCGTCCCAGAACGCGCCGTCAAATCCGCCCCATGATACGCGTAGATGCACACGTCCGTTGGGAACCCCAAGTGGAAGGTATGATGCGTATAGAAGCAAGTTTCCCTCAGTATGAAACCAAGGTTTATCGAACCAGTAGGATTCAAGAAGCACGTTGAAGGTTGATGGTGGCGAAATGTAGTGCGACGCAACACCAGGGATTCCGGCGCCAACGTGGAACATGCACAACACAACCAAAGTACTTTGCCCCAACGAAACAGTGAGGTTGTCAATCTCACCGGCTTGCTGTAACAAAGGATTAACCGTATTGTGTGGAAGATGATTGTTTGCAAGAAAACAGTAAAACAAGTATTGCAGTAGATTGTATGCGATGTAAAGAATAGGACCGGGGTCCACAGTTCACTAGAGGTGTCTCTCGCATAAGATAAAAGCATGTTGGGTGAACAAATTATAGTCGGGCAATTGACAAAATAGAGAAGGGCATAACAATGCATATACATGATATGATAAATATAGTGAGATTTAATTGGGCATTACGACAAAGTACATAGACCGCCATCCAACTGCATCTATGCCTAAAAAGTCCACCTTCGAGGTTATCATCCGAACCCCATTCGGTATTAAGTTGCAAAGCAATAGACAATTGCATTAAGTATGGTGCGTAATGTAATCGACAACTACATCCTTAGACATAGAATCAATGTTTTATCCCTAGTGGCAACAACACATCACAACCTTAGAACTTTCCATCACTGTCCCAGGTGTCAATGAAGGCATGAACCCACTATCGAGCATAAATACTCCCTCTTGGAGTTAAGAGCAAAAACTTGGCCGAGCCTCTACTAATAACGGAGAGCATGCAAGATCATAAACAACACATAAGTAATAGATTGATAATCACCATAACATAGTATTCTCTATCCATCGGATCCCGACAAACACAACATATAGAATTACGGATAGATGATCTTGATCATGTTAGGCAGCTCACAAGATCCAACAATGAAGCACAATTAGGAGAAGACGACCATCTAGCTACTGCTATGGACCCATAGTCCAGGGGTGAACTACTCACTCATCACTCCGGAGGCGATCATGGCGATGAAGAGTCCTCCGGGAGATGAATCCCCTCTCCGGCAGGGGGCCGGAGGCGATCTCCTGAATCCCCCGAGATGGGATTCGCGGCGGCGGCGTCTCTGGAAGGTTTTCCGTATCGTGGCTCTCGGTACTGGGGGTTTCGCGACGGAGGCTTTAAGTAGGCGGAAGGGAAACGCAAGGGGTGGCACGAGGGCCCCACACACCAGGGCGGCGCGGGCCCAGCCCTGGCCGCGCGGCCTCGGCGTGGCGGCGCCTCGTCGCCCCACTTCGTTATCCTTTCGGTCTTCGGAAGCTTCGTGCAAAAATAGGACCCCGGGCGTTGATTTCGTCCAATTCCGAGAATATTTCCTTACTAGGATTTCTGAAACCAAAAACAGCGAGAAAACAACAAGCCGGCTCTTCGGCATCTTGTTAATAGGTTAGTTCCGAGAAAATGCGTAAATACGACACATAATGTGCATAAAATATGTAGATATCATCAATAATGTAGCATGGAACATAAGAAATTATCGATACGTTGGAGACGTATCAGCATCCCCAAGCTTAGTTCTGCTCGTCCCGACAGGTAAAACGATAACAAAGATAATTTCTGAAGTGACATGCCATCATAATCTTGATCATACTATTGTAAACATATGTAATGAATGCAGCGATCAAAACAATGGTAATGACATGAGTAAACAACTGAATCATAAAGCAAAGACTTTTCATGAATAGTACTTCAAGACAAGCATCAATAAGTCTTGCATAAGAGTAAACTCATAAAGCAATAAATCAAAGTAAAGGTATTGAAGCAACACAAAGGAAGATTAAGTTTCAGCGGTTGCTTTCAACTTATAACATGTATATCTCATGGATAGTGTCAACATAAAGTAATATAACAAGTGCAATATGCAAGTATGTAGGAATCAATGCACAGTTGACACAAGTGTTTGCTTCTTGAGGTGGAGAGAGATAGGTAAACTGACTCAACAATAAAAGTAAATGAAAGGTCCTTCAAAGAGGAAAGCATCGATTGCTGTATTTGTGCTAGAGCTTTTATTTTGAAAACATGAAACAATTTTGTCAACGGTAGTAATAAAGCATATGAGTTATGTAAATTATATCTTACAAGTTGCAAGCCTCATGCATAGTATACTAATAGTGCCCGCAACTTGTCCTACTTAGCTTGGACTACCGGATCTTCGCAATACACATGTTTCAACCAAGTGTCACAAAGGGGTACCTCCATGCCGCTCGTACAAAGGTCTAAGGAGAAAGCTCGCATTTTGGATTTCTCGCTTTTGATTATTCTCCACTTAGACATCCATACCGGGACAACATGGACAACAGATAATGGACTCCTCTTTAATGCATAAGCATGTGACAACAATTATTATTCTCATATGAGATTGAGGATATATGTCCAAACTGAAACTTCCACCATGATTCATGGCTTTAGTTAGCGGCCCAATGTTCTTCTCTAACAATATGCATGCTCCAACCATTAAGGTGGTAGATCTCTCTTACTTCAGACAAGACGAACATGCATAGCAACTCACATGATATTCAACAAAGAATAGTTGATGGCGTCCCCAGAAGCATGGTTATCGCACAACAAGCAACTTAATAAGAGATAAAGTGCATAAGTACATATTCAATACTACGATAGTTTTTAAGGCTATTTTGTCCCATGAGCTATATATTGCAAAGGTGAATGATGGAATTTTAAAGGTAGCACTCAAGAAATTTACTTTGGAATGGCGGAGAAATACCATGTAGTAGGTAGGTATGGTGGACACAAATGGCATAGTGGTTGGCTCAAGGATTTTGGATGCATGAGAAGTATTCCCTCTCGATACAAGGTTTAGGCTAGCAAGGTTATTTGAAGCAAACTCAAGGATGAACCGGTGCAGCAAAACTCACATAAAAGACATATTGTAAACATTATAAGACTCTACACCGTCTTTCTTGTTGTTCAAAACTCAATACTAGAATTATCTAGACCTTAGAGAGACCAAATATGCAATTCAGATTTTAGCAAGATCTATGTATTTCTTCATTAATGGGTGCAAAGTATATGATGCAAGAGCTTAAACATGAGCACAATAATTGCCAAGTATCACATTATCCAAGACATTTTAGAATTACTACATGTAGCATTTTCCAATTCCAACCATATAACAATTTAACGAAGAAGAAACTTCGCCATGAACATTATGAGTAAAACCTAAGGACATATTTGTCCATATGCAACAGCGGAGCGTGTCTCTCTCCCACAAAGTGAATGCTAGGATCCATTTTATTCAAACAAAAACAAAAACAAAAACAAACCGACGCTCCAAGCAAAGAACACAAGATGTGACTCGAATAAAAATATAGTTTCAGGGGAGGAACCCGATGATGTTGTCGATGAAGAAGGGGATGCCTTGGGCATCCCCAAGCTTAGACGCTTGAGTCTTCTTAAAATATGCAGGGATGAACCACGGGGGCATCCCCAAGCTTAGAGCTTTCACTCCTCTTGATCATAGTATATCATACTCCTCTCTTGACCCTTGAAAACTTCCTTCACACCAAACTTCAAGCAAACTCATTAGAGGGTTAGTGCACAATTAATAATTCACATATTCAGAGGTGACACAAACATTCTTTACACTTCTGGACATTGCACAAAGCTACTGGACATTAATGGATCAAAGAAATTCATCCGACATAGCAAATATGGCAATGCGAAATAAAAGGCAGAATCTGTCAAAAACAGAACAGTTCGTAAAGATGAATTTTAAAATGGCACCAGACTTGCTCAAATGTAGAAACTCAAAACTAATGAAAGTTGCGTACATATCTGAGGATCACGCTCGTAAATTGGCAGATTTTTTCGAATTTTCTACAGAGACTTGTGTGCCAGAATTCGTGACAGACAGCAATGCTGTTTCTGCGCAGCGATCCCAAATATAACATCAACTTTAACATAGAAACTTTACTTGGGACAAAAACATGATAAGGAGAGGTTGCTACAGTAGTAAACAACTTCCAAGACTAAAATATAAAACAAAGTACTGTAGTAAAAACATGGGTTGTCTCCCATAAGCGCTTTTCTTTAACGCTTTTCAGCTAGGCGCAGAAAGTGCAAATCAAGTAACATCGAGAGTAGAAGCATCAACATCATAACTTGTTCTAATAATAGAATCAAAAGGCAACTTCATTCTCTTTCTAGGGAAGTGTTCCATACCTTTCTTGAGAGTAAATTGATATTTAATATTACCTTTCCTCATATCAATAACAGCACCAACGGTTCGAAGAAAAGGTCTTCCCAACACAATAGGACAAGATGCATTGCATTCAATATCCAAGACAACAAAATCAACGGGGACAAGGTTATTGTTAACCGTAATGCGCACATTATCAATTCTCCCCAAAGGTTTCTTTTTAACATTATCGGCAAGATTAACATCTAAATAACAATTCTTCAATGGTGGCAAGTCAAGCATATCATAAATCTTTTTAGGCATCACGAAATACTTGCACCAAGATCACATAAAGCATTACATTCAAAGTCATTGAATTTCATTTTAATGATGGGCTCCCAACCATCTTCTAACTTTCTAGGAATAGAAGTTTCAAGTTTTAGTTTCTCTTCTCTAGCTTTTATGAGAGCATTTGTAATATGTTTTGTAAAGGCTAAATTTATAGCACTAGCATTAGGACTTTTAGCAAGTTTTTGTAAGAACTTTATAACTTCAGAGATGTGGCAATCATCAAAGTCTAAATCATTATGAGCTACAGCAATGGGATCATTGTCCCCAAGGTTGGAAAAAATTTCAGCAGTTTTATCCCAAGCAGTTTCAGCAGTTTTAGCAATTTCAGGCAGTTTTGTACGCTTTGCACTAGGAGTAGAAACATTGCCAACACCAATTATTTTACCATTGATAGTAGGAGGTGTAGCAACATGTGAAGAATTAACATTACTAGTGGTGGTAATAGTCCAAACTTTAGCTACATTATTCTCTTTAGCTAGTTTTTCATTTTCTTCTCTATCCCACCTAGCACGCAATTCAGCCATTAATCTTATATTCTCATTAATTCTAACTTGGATGGCATTTACTGTAGTAGTAATCTTATTATCAATATCATTATTAGGCATAACTTTCAATTTTAATAGATTAACGTCAGAGGCAAGTCTATCAACTCTAGAAGCAATAATATCAATTTTATCAAGCTTTTCCTCAACAGATTTGTTAAAAGTAGTTTGTGTACTAATAAATTCTTTAAGCATAGCTTCAAGACCAGAGGGTACACTCCTATTATTGTTGTAAGAATTCCCATAAGAATTACCATAACCATTACCATTAGCAGAAGGATATGGCCTATAGTTATTACCAAGTTGTTCCTATAAGCATTGTTGTTGAAATTATTATTTTTAATGAAATTCACATCAACATTTTCTTCTTGAGCAACCAATGAAGCTAAAGGAACATTATTTGGATCAACATTAGATCTACCATTCACAAGCATAGACATAATCACATCAATCTTATCACTCAAGGAAGAGGTTTCTTCAACAGAATTTACCTTCTTACCTTGTGGAGCTCTTTCCGTGTGCTATTCAGAGTAATTTATCATCATATCATCAAGAAGCTTTGTAGCCGCCCCCAAAGTGATGGACATAAAGGTACCTCCAGCAGCTGAATGCAATAAATTCCGCGAAGAAAAATTTAGTCCTACATAGAAGGTTTGGATAATCATCCAAGTAGTCAGTCCATGGGTTGGGCAATTCTTTACCAAAGTTTTCATTCTCTCCCATGCTTGAGCAACATGTTCAGTATCTAATTGCTTAAAATTCATTATGCTACTTCTCAAAGATATAATTTTAGCGGGAGGATAATATCTACCAATAAAAGCATCTTTACACTTAGTCCATGAATCAATACTATTCTTAGGCAAAGATAGCAACCAATCTTTAGCTCTTCCTCTTAATGAGAAAGGAAACACTTTCAATTTAATAATATCACCATCTACATCCTTATACTTTTGCATTTCACAAAGTTCAACAAAATTATTAAGATGGGCAGCAGCATCATCAGAACTAACACCAGAAAATTGATCTCTCATAACCAGGTTCGAGTAAAGCGAGGTTTAATTTCAAAGAATTCTGCTGTAGTAGCAGGTGGAGCAATAGGTGTGCATAGGAAATCATTGTTATTTGCGTTTGTGAAGTCACACAACTTAGTATTTTCAGGGGTATTCATTTTAGCAACAGTAAATAAAGCAAACTAGATAAAGTAAATGTAAGTAACTAATTTTTTTGTGTTTTTGATATGGAGAGCAAGACAGTAAATAAAGTAAAACTAGCAACTAATTTTTTTGTTTTTTGTTTAGGTGCAGCAAACAAAGTAGTAAATAAAATAAAACAAGACAAAAACAAAGTAAAGAGATTGAGAAGTGGAGACTCCCCTTGCAGCGTGTCTTGATATCCCCGGCAACGGTGCCAGAAATTTAGCTTGATACGCGTGGATGCACACGTCCGTTGGGAACCCCAAGTGGAAGGTATGATGCGTATAGAAGCAAGTTTCCCTCAGTATGAAACCAAGGTTTATCGAACCAGTAGGAGCCAAGAAGCACGTTGAAGGTTGATGGTGGCGAAATGTAGTGCGGCGCAACACCAGGGATTCCGGCGCCAACGTGGAACCTGCACAACACAACCAAAGTACTTTGCCCCAACGAAACAGTGAGGTTGTCAATCTCACCGGCTTGCTGTAACAAAGGATTAACCGTATTGTGTGGAAGATGATTGTTTGCAAGAAAACAGTAAAAAAAGTATTGCGATAGATTGTATGCGATGTAAAGAATAGGACCGGGGTCCACAGTTCACTAGAGGTGTCTCTCCCATAAGATAAAAGCATGTTGGGTGAACAAATTACAGTCGGGCAATTGACAAAATAGAGAAGGGCATAACAATGCATATACATGATATGATAAATATAGTGAGATTTAATTGGGCATTACGACAAAGTACATAGACCGCCATCCAACTGCATCTATGCCTAAAAAGTCCACCTTCAGGTTATCATCCGAACCCCATTCAGTATTAAGTTGCAAAGCAACAGACAATTGCATTAAGTATGGTGCGTAATGTAATCGACAACTACATCCTTAGACATAGAATCAATGTTTTATCCCTAGTGGCAACAGCACATCACAACCTTAGAACTTTCTGTCACTGTCCCAGGTGTCAATGAAGGCATGAACCCACTATCGAGCATAAATACTCCCTCTTGGAGTTAAGAGCAAAAACTTGGCCAGAGCCTCTACTAATAACGGAGAGCATGCAAGATCATAAACAACACATAAGTAATAGATTGATAATCACCATAACATAGTATTCTCTATCCATCGGATCCCGACAAACACAACATATAGAATTACAGATAGATGATCTTGATCATGTTAGGCAGCTCACAAGATCCAACAATGAAGCACAATTAGGAGAAGACGACCATCTAGCTACTGCTATGAACCCATAGTCCAGGGGTGAACTACTCACTCATCACTCCGGAGGCGATCATGGCGATGAAGAGTCCTCCGGGAGATGAATCCCCTCTCCGGCGGGGTGCCGGAGGCGATCTCCTGAATCCCCCGAGATGGGATTCGCGGCGGCGGCGTCTCCGGAAGGTTTTCCGTATCGTGGCTCTCGGCATGCGGGGGTTTCGCGACGGAGGCTTTAAGTAGGCGGAAGGGCAACGCAAGGGGTGGCACGAGGGCCCCACACACCAGGGCGGCGTGGGCCCAGCCCTGGCCGCGCGGCCCTAGCATGGCGGCGCCTCGTCGCCCCACTTCGTTATCCTTTCGGTCTTCTGGAAGCTTCGTGCAAAAATAGGACCCTGGGCGTTGATTTCGTCCAATTCCGAGAATATTTCCTTACTAGGATTTCTGAAACCAAAAACAGCAGAAAACAGCAACTGGCTCTTCGGCATCTTGTTAATAGGTTAGTTCCAGAAAATGCGTAAATACGACACATAATGTGCATAAAACATGTAGATATCATCAATAATGTAGCATGGAACATAAGAAATTATCGATACGTTGGAGACGTATCACCCCACCTCCGCGCACAGAAGGTGCTCGACGACTTGCCAGGTAGGCGCGATTGGCCGCTGTTTGTTGCGTCGTCTGCCTCGGCGCAATTTTAACTATTGATTTTGCTTTATCCATGGACAGCGACGATGAGATGCTTGCCCTGCTGCTGGAGGACGAGCAAGCCTTCGACGACGACATGCGGGAGCATTTGCTGATCATCGCGTCCCTCCAAGACATGCTTGACGCTGAGGCGGAGAAGAGGAAGAGGCCGCGCCGCGGAGGATCAAGGTCGGGAAGAAGGAAGTCGATGCCCTGGCAGAGGATGGAGGGGCATGCCATGCTGCACAACGACTACTTCGCCGACGATGCAACACATGCCGACAATTTTCGGCGCCGGTACAGGATGAGCAAGGGCCTGTTCATGAATATCCTCCACGGCGTTTCGAGAGTTCGACCCCTACTTCAAGCTCAAGGTCGACGCTGTAGGCGTTCTCGGGTTCTCGTCCATTCAGAAGTGCACCGCCGCCATGAGGATGCTTGCATACGGAGCACCTGCCGATACAAAGGACGACTACCTTCGCATGAGTGAGTCTACTGCCATTGAGTGCATGTACAAGTTTTGCCGAGCTGTGGTGGGAAAGTTTGGAAAATACTACTTGAGAGGGCCAAGCGAGGAAGAGACGCAAGGATCATGGCACAAAATGCTGCCGGAGGATTTCCTGGAATGCTTGGAAGC
This sequence comes from Lolium rigidum, assembly GCF_022539505.1. Lineage (NCBI taxonomy): Eukaryota > Viridiplantae > Streptophyta > Magnoliopsida > Poales > Poaceae > Lolium > Lolium rigidum. Next base: position 291,612,767 of record NC_061514.1, read on the forward strand.
ATCGATTGCATGCACTCGGGCATGGAAGAACTGCCCGTTTGCTTGGCAAGGTATATACAAAGGGCGTCATGGATATTGCGGTGTGGTGCTTGAAGGCTGTGGCAGATTATGACCTGTGGATTTGGCATTCTTTCTTTGGCATGGCGGGATCACACAATGACATCAACGTGTTGCAGCGGTCTCCGGTGTTCAGCAGACTAGTGGAAGGGCATGCTCCACCATGCAACTATGAGATCAATGGCCACCAATATACCAAAGGCTGTTATCTAGCCGATGGTATATATCCAAAATGGGCCACTTTTGTCAAAACAATCTCGGATCCATCAGGTATGAAGAATTCCCACTTTGCTACGTGACAAGAGGCTTGCGGGAAGGATGTCGAGCGGGCATTTGGTGTGCTTCAAGCACAATTTGCCATTGTCCGGTACCATGCTCTAAGCTGGTCTCACGACCAAATGTGGGAGGTGATGCAGGCTTGTGTGATCATGCACAACATGATCATCGAGGATGACCGCAAGAATCATGCGATGACACATGTTGGTCCCTATGAGTGTCAGGGCCCTCTCGCGGAGGTTGATGATGAGTTGCCTGCAGATTTTGCTGATTTTCTCGCTATGCACGCAGAGATCCGTGACAGCAATGTTCATGATCAACTTCAAGCTGATCTCGTTGAGCATTTGTGGAGGATCAAAGGAAATACTGTGGCACCTTGATGTAGCATCTAGCCCTATTTATTATATTTGTTTACTTGTTTTATTGTTTGTTGTAATTTAATTTGAAAACAGTCCTCGCAAACATTTTTATTCATATGCTACATTTGATAAATGGTTATTATGTGTTTAAAAAATTATTTTAAATGTTTGGGGGCGGCGTTTGGGGGACGCGGCTGGGGGGCGACGTCCCCCAAACGCGGCACGAACAAAACACGTCCCCAAACGCTCAATCCGACGCGGTTTGGGGGACGCTTTGGGGGACGCGACTGGAGATGCTCTAACAACCAGGCCTTGATCGCACGGCACATACCCTAGATTTCATAAACGGTTACTATCCACGATGGCCGCCGCCGACAGCCTCTCCGCCCTCCCTGACAATCTGCTCCAGCACATCCTGTCTTTCGCGCCGGCGAAGGAGGCCGCGGCCAGCACCGCCTTCTCTTGCCGATGGCGTCCGCTCTGGCTCAGGACGAGCTCCATCAACCTGGACAGCAGAACCTACCTCTCCTGCAAACACCACGACCGCTACGACGTCTTCTTCCGCGACGCCGAGGCCGCCTTCCTCTGCCGCCGCAGGCGGCTCACCGTCTTCCTTGAGAAAGGCGCCTACCGCATCGACAGATGGGTGGACTACGAGGACGAGCGCCGGAAGACGATGCCCGGGTCGCCGGCCTCCTCGTCAACAACCCGGCGGCTGCCGGACTGGAAGAGCTCCGCGTCCAGTGCGAGTATACCGAATATGAAAAGTGGTACAGCCCGCCTCTCGCATCCCTGTCCTGTGCGCTCCGGGTGCTGCAGCTACAATGCTGCAACCTCGAGCCTCCGTCGGAAGCGCCGTCCGCGCACCTGGCTTTTCCACGCCTGACAGATCTGACGTTGTACTGCTGCTCCCTCTCAGAGGGGTATCTCCAGCCTCCAGGTCCTGGTTGACGCCGCGCCGGCGCTAACTAACCTGGCGCTCCGTTATCTCAGACGTCACAAGTCACCCGAGGCTCCGGGTTCTGTCAAGAAGTTCCATGCAAATTCTTTCCACGTTCCCCTCCGCCTCCGCTGCCGGACGGTCATCGCCTTGGTTCTGTCTGCTCGGAGGAGATGGAGCATTCCCGCGACGCTGGCATCGAGCTCGACATGTCGAGCCTGCGCTACTTTTGCTTCCGGAGAGTCCCGGTAAAGCTCTCGCTGACATCGCCTGCCCCAGAGCTTGCACTAGTCCAAGTCGACACCACTCTGAGAAAGTTCAATGGGTGGAGGTACGTGCCCGTCTCTTGCATGCTCGCAAGCTTCTCCAGCACGAGGGCCCTCAAGCTGCACCTCAGCTGCATCGAGGACCTCGTCACCTCCCTACCCACCTTGGTTGGAGGAGGAGCAGTGCAGGTTCATCCTACCCACGTTCTCGAATCTCAAGCTCCTCCAACTAGACGTCTAGACGGAAAAATCGAGGACAAGAATAGCAACGCGGCGTGCGCGATGATGACGCTGCTCCGCTCCTGCCCGGCGATGTCTGAGCTCCGGCTCAGATTTAACATGAGGAAGGAGAGGGACTGCTACAAGGATCCTGTCACCAGCGCCTTTGCCCAATCCAAGGAAAGGTTCAGCAGGCTCATGTCCATGTCCTGCACAGATCGCGACATTGTGGAGCTCGACAGGGTCACCGATCTCCCGGAAAACAACCGGGAGTACAGCTTCCTGAGAACGAGTCTACGGAAGGTGACCCTGCAGTTCAAATCCAATGAGTTCAACTGTTTCCAAGTCCAGCTAGCCAAGTTCCTCGTGGAGAACGGCATGGTTCTCGAGGAGATGCACGTCGACGATGGGAACCAGCTCTGGCCGGACCACCTCTGCAACAAGGCCGCCAGATGGAGAGCTGATTCTTTTCAGAAGAGGAACCTGCCAGACACGGCTGGCTTTCGGGTGTACCAACTACCAGCTAGCTAATCATGTACTAGTGGATTCTTGAAGTACACACGTTTGTAACCAAAGCAGATTGGGTGTTCTGTTTATTTTTCTTTTGTGCTTGAGGAGATGTATGTGTGGATAATTGGAGCCAGTTCTGGCCTGGCCACTACCTATATTTGGAACGGATGTAACTTTATATAGATATGATCATGTTGTACAGAAACATCGTGACAAACGTAATGCACTGAATTTCAGTGATTTCGGTGGACACCGAAATAATTACCTTTCGGCCAAAATATTTCAGTCATTTCAGTAATACACATGGATCTAAAAAATATTCAAAATATTTTTCAAATTTTTAAATATTTTAATTAATTTTGATAGAATATTTAACTCTTTTTGCCGAAATGAAAACCAAAATCAGTGAAATTCGCCGAATTTCAGTGATTTCAGTAGGTGCTGATTTTTTTCCGAAATTGAAATTTGAAAGCATCTCATACAAATTCATATACATGACGAAGACTGTACCACATCACATGCATTTGCTGCAAAAGATAAGTTAGACCCTCTAATCGTATTCTTACGAAGTTTAGCATGCTGGTTTTTGGGTTTATTGACAACACGACAAAAACTACAAAACACTATTATCCATTTTGCTAGTTTAATTAACATGCGGGGTGTATGGCTAGTGAGACCGGGATCTCACCCAACACACTAATTAAACTATTGTTGAACGCGTGATCCCATGTGAATACAATTCATAAGCCCTTTCAATAGCATTCTTGGTCTTCCGTAACTATAGGGAGACCCAGAGAATAGTAAAGTGAATCGTGGATCGAACAACCAAATGATTGACAGAGGAGGGGTTGAGCACCAACTTAGAGAAGGGGCACCCTAGGGCTGCACTCGATTCTCCTTGGTCACCGCCCCTCTTGTTTGGTAGGTTAGGTGTGTGCCCCATTCACAAGGAAGGTTCCCCACCCCCCCCAAAATTCATAGGTGCCCCCCCCCCCCACGCTTAAGGGAGATTTGGCGCCTCCCTAATGGGCCCTAGCTGGCACATGTAGCCAACCCTAGTGGCAGTGGCCTTTCGGCCATACCTCCGACACTCCTCTAGAGCTCTTTGATAAATTTCGGAGGCCCAATTATGCTTATAAAAATTCACCGAAACTATTTTGAAAAATCCGGCCGTTGCCGGGAGCGTGGCGCTAAGTCTTTTGTTGTTCTTTGCACTAGACATAATTGTATTCAGTTTGTTACATGGCTTGCAATAATCTAATCTTGAGGAGGTCTACACTTGGAGCAGGCTTGGTTGTAAGTTCTATTTCATTTTATTCATTTTTTTCCTTTTAGTTGTGTTTAGTTTAGGTTCAAGTTTGCTCTTGCTTGTTGCTCATACTCAAAATCTCATAAAAATCAGAAAACATAAAGAGTATAAAAACTTTTGCTATGGAAAAAAGCTTACTAGAACTTCTATGTCCGTAGAGACCAAGGTATATAAAACATTGAAAATCACGAGAAGGTAGAGTATTGAGAGGTATGATGAAAGTTTTTAATGATATTGTTGACATGTTGCTTGAACTTCATGACAAAACTTGTTGCTCTGAATAACTTGGTAAACATTTTGAATTTCAATTGTGGGTTTAGTAAGAAGCCTTTAATTGCAAATTTTCATAAGATATGAACTATACAAGACACCAAAGAAAGAAACATCACTGAAAATGCAAAATTGGATGCTTTGTTGAGGCACAAGTTTCTTTCTCACAGTGAACACAAATAAGTTTCTTTCTCATAAATTTCATGATTTTGCATATAAATTGTGCGAAAATGCTCATGGTGGGCTTGGTTGGCCCTGGTGCAGACAGGTAAATGTGCCTTCGCATGGAGAAGGTGTCTCCTTGTTTTCCTACTTTTTCATGTTCTATCGCTTCTTCCTTTTCGAGACAAAAATGCTTCAAACGGTGAAAAACAAGATGTACACACATCATCCTTACACGTGAAAATACTGTGTAGTATTCGTAAAGCAGATTGGCAAATCATAATTTGTTCTGAAAATATGACATTCCACTTGTCACGGCGAGAAGAAAAAAATGAAAACCCCAAAAAGCATCCCCGCGCGCGCGCGGTCAAACGGTCGAATCATCAGACGACTCGGACGACACGTCGTCGTCGAGGCCGGCGAATAGGTCCATGCAGAGGTCGCCATAGAAGCGGCCGACGAGCCGGACGAACACCGGGGCCTTGAGATCCTCCCAGCAGCCGAGAAGCTCCTCGACGTCCATGAGGTCCCCCACCTTGGCCTCCTCCACCAGCATCTCCATCAGCTGCCTCTCGAAGCCTCTGCACGCCTCCTCCACGTCTCCGTCGCCGCAGGCGGCGGCCACGTCGCTGAGACGGTGCATCGCCGTGCCGCTCGGCTTCGTCGGCGCCGCGAATACCGCGGCCGATCCGAGCCGTGCCTGCAGCGCCAGCACCCGCGCGGCCGTGGCCGTCTGCGCGGCTGGCGCGTCGGGCGTCGCCGGCAGCGCTCGCACGGCGCCACCCGCTGCGGTGGTCGGCTTCACCGGCGCCGTCGACGCCGCGACCTCCCCGAGCTGGGCCTGGATCGCGAGCACCCGCGCGGCCGTGGTGGTCGCGGCGGGCGTGTCGAGGGACGGGGACGGCGCGCGCACGGCGGTGCCGCCGCTGTCGGCGGACGAGCTCCGCGGCGGCCGGTCGCCGACGTCGCCACGGTCGATGTCCGACCCCATGGACATGAGCGGCCAGAAGACCGCGCGCACGGAGCTGAAGCTGCTGGCGCGGTGGCGTCGACGGCGGCGGCTCGTCGTCATCCTGCCGAATGCGCGGCGGAGCAGCGTCGGCTTCGGCGGCTGCGACAGCTGCTGCGCCCTCGGCCGCTTCCTGAAGATCGCGAGCATGCCGCTGCACGGATTGCAGTCCGAGGAAGACCTCGGCATGGTCGATCGGCGATCGCTGTGGCGAAGGTCTTCCAGGATCGGGGATAGATTGGGCTGATGATTTGGATTGATTACTGACTGAAATGCGCGACTCTTATGATGGTTGGGGACTCGGAGGTGGTGTTCACGTATGTAGCAGAGTGGGAGGACATGATCAACTGAAAGTCTGAAGTTACAGGTGTCGGAAGCTGCGATAAAAATACCACAGGCAGGAAATGCAGAAATATGTGGATTCAACGATCTTCTACGAGCTTTTAAATGACTCCTCGGTCCATAATCGACGGGAAATCGTTAATTCTAACTGACTGACGATTGCTGGAACAGTTGGTTCATAGCTAGCTGCAGATGGAGCTATAGAGTAATAGGAGGAGGCGTCCATTGGTACGCGCAAACCATCAAACGTCTTGCATAAAATCGAAAGTTGTGAATATTTCCTAGACGCTTAAAGAAATCCATTGACGTGCTCTTTTTTTGGTTTTCTGAGCAGAATTGATTCGGAAGTTTTTTAGAACAGGGAATTTATTAGTCTTTTTTTTAGAGGAAAGAGAAGTTATTTGACGTGACTGAACATTTCTTTTTGCGGAGTTCACAATATTTGGGCCTCCTTAGATACGGCCCTTACCTCCCTGGGCCGTTCTTCCTATATTCTAGCCTGGTTGAAGCAGGACTGGGTTGAAGCCTTAATGATCTGGGCCTTTGTGTGACCATTGTTAAGAAACCCTGCCCCCTAGAAAGAAATGCTAAAATCATGGGTCAATTTGGTTGTGGTGTTTCTTTTTTAAAAAAGTTTTTTTTATCATTCTCAGTCAGACGGTTGACTTTCACCAGGGAAGGATGGAGAGCACGTCCCCAGGTGGCGAATGCCAGCCCCTCCTCAGGCCTTGTGACATTTTGGATTCATTTTAATGAAATGGAGCTGGGGAGGTGTTCTTATTGTGAATCTACAAACTTTTAGGCTGTGTTAAAAACCGTGTTGTGTAGGAAATTGGTGCAGTCCAAGCAACCAAACGGCTGTTATAAAACTCTTCGCGGGCAACCAAACATGCAGTACATGAATTTGGTTGTAGATTTTTTTTTTAAATGAGAGTTTTCTTATTCTCAGTCAACATTTTACTTTGACCAGGCAGGTCTAGCGCGACAAGGTGTAATAATTCTGTGGTTTGCCAGCATCACTGCCAACGAACTCACTGTGCAGCCATGCATAACATACAGACATCATCGTCAGCGGCGGCAGTGCAGTACCTAGTAGAGATACTTATTTTATCTCTCCCCCCGTTAATTTCCTCACGTACCCTCTCGTTTCCCTGAGCTTTTGGACTGCCGATCAATGGACGACGACGCTGCTGCACCACTACTGCAACTGCAAGTCTGCGACGACGTATTCCGTTATTTAAATAGGAGTCCAATGCATAGACGCATGCATCATGAAACTACCCATGACGCCATATTCTGCGAAGACATCGCAGCCGGACCACACTATACTTGATGATTTGTTCCTGTCACTAATGGTGCGTGCCTGAAACATAATTGATAATTCAAACGCTTGAACCAGACGGAAGCTCAAACCAGCGTCGATCGGATCATACTCGTTCTCCGCCGCACATCAATCTGTCCGAAGATGCAAATCACACATGCTGCATTCATGGTAAGAAATACTAAGAGCATGTCTAACAGATCTCCTATTTTTTTGCCCCGTAAACGCGACAAGGATGGGGGTGGTAGGCGGCGTCGCTAGCCCTGTAGATTGGTGGCGGCAGCTATGGCGCTGCAGCCTGGCAACGGGGCTAGTTGGGCCATATATGGGTGATTTCGGCGGCGTTGTTCACTACTAGAAAAAACAAATACCCGTGGCACACCTATTTTCACTACCCGTACGCACCATGGATGCGTCCCGACAAGCGCGCCACTGGTAATAGTTACCCGTGATGCACTACGGGTAGTGTGCATAGTCGTGGCGCACCATGTGGTGCACCACGGGTACCAAACATAGCACACCACGGATATATTTTCGATTCTTTTAAATAAAATAAACTTTATGCTTATTTTCCGTAAAAATAACTATTTGAAAATGGCAGTTTTGCCATTAGCCCCTCGTGGCCCACCTATTTCTCACCCCGGTGGAAACTGTAACCAATTTTTCCATTAGCCCCCCGCGTCACTGGACTTTTTGCAATCAGATCCTTATCGCCTTGGGAGGTAGGGAGCAGGAGTCGATGGCGGTAAGATAACGAGCTAACAACGGTGGCGAGGAGTTGCACGAAGGGGGGCGCAAAGACATGGGTGGTGCCCTCAAGGGGAGGGAGAGAGAGAGAGAGAGAGAGAGAGAGAGAGAGAGAGAGATAGAGAGAGAGAGAGAGAGAGAGAGAGAGAGAGAGAGAGAGAGAGAATGGGGAGTTGGGGGAGTTAGTGGGGGCACCAATGCAAATGGTGCGCCACGGGTAAGTGAGGCCATTTCAAAAAAAAATACAACAAAATCTAAAGCATTTGAAAACTCTATTTTTCCTTTTTAATTTGAGGACTTTAAAATTAAAAAAATCGGAAATGGCCATAGGCCATTGAATTGGTATGTACTTTTCATGTAGATTCATTTTCATATAGTATGAAACTTTTCGATCCGATGTCGTATGCAAAATCTAGAGCCGTTTTACCGAAACATAGCGATTATTTTACGAAATATGTCAAAGTTCATGTTCATTATTTTTCCTAAAAACATAATTAACTCTCAGAAGATTTTAAAATTTGATGTTTTTATGGTGATGTGTGGTCAGATTTTGGTCCCCCCGGTGGAGCTCCTGCGGGTATCGTAACTCTCTTGGAGGACGTCGTTTTGGCCATCTTCGCTGTGTTAGGGTTCCGGGTGAAAACCCATGACCTCGTGGTCTCGATGGTAGCGGTGCGTGCTTATCTTTAATTTGCTTTCATCACATTATATCGGTTCGCCCGCGCGAGTGTGCTTCATTATTTATAAAACAGAGCAAAAACTTGTTTCAAGAAGAAATAATAGCTAGCACTGCTAGCTAGGTAGCACCTGATCAGATATACTAGCTAGTTCGAGTGTTGGACGCATCAGCCTACCCAAGCTCCTGTTCTTGGTTTGCCCCGTCATGAACCGAGGCGGTGCATGCCTGCGTCGACGCTCCTTGTTCCGCGTTCCCCGTGGTCGGTCGGCTAGGAAAGCCATGGATAACGCATCCAGCAACTACCAACTACCCATATTAGACAGACGGATCTCGCGCGCTGCATGGTGCTGTACATGCATGCGTCGGACCTCGGAAGTCAGATCAATCAATCTCGCCGTCCGATCGAGCCCGAACTTAGTGCCCCCGATCGACTCTCTCCCACCGTGCCAGGCTGCAGAAGGAACGGAATCACGTCGCACTCGGCTCGGGCGCACGAGAACGGCAGCTTTAAAGCCGTGGGCGTGGTCCGGCACCGAATGGTCGGGCCGTCGGCGGGCGCACGCCCAACGGAGCCACCGGTCCCCGTCGGATGCTAAACATTCTTCCTGTCTCTTCCCCGATCCATCATCCCTCCGCCATCCATGCGCGCTACATGGACCTCAATGTGCTTGCGTTGGTCGCGTGTGCACAAAACGGAACGAACGAACGAACGCAAGGGGAGGAGCCGATCGTAAGGAGGAGAGTTCAGAAGTAGAAGGACTCTGAGCTTACTTTCAACTTCATCTTCTTCGTCCCTCCCCACCTGGCTTTGTTCTCCTTTCTTCAATGGAGTCAAATCCTAGATTTTTGGTCACTCCACCTTGTGGTGGCTACTGGCTAGATGGGAGAGTTACCATATCCCTCCGCTTCACTTGCAATGTCTAAAATGACCTCAATCGTAACTCTAATATGTAATGACTAATGAACTATTGCACCAGTTTGAGCTACTTGAAGGCTTGATAATGCCATCTCCTCAGAGCCTACCTGATAAGTATGCCCAACAAACTGAACCTGACAAATCAACAAGGAGCAGCACTAACCATCGATTCAGCGCCAAGCGCTGCAACGGTCAAGAGAAATATGATACTACTTCATATGTTCACTAACACGGTAAGGCTAAAATAATTTTCCAAACTACAAGATTAATGTAGCGACTGGATCGGATGTGGAGACTCTGACGACGACTTGGGCGGCGACGGCGAGGAGTCCTCTCAGCGACAGACTCCTGGTGCCGAGGCCGGGGATTCCGCTGGACGCCGGGCTTGGGGCGCAGTCGGCTCTGCCTAGGTCGGCGCAGACTCACAGGAGCGCGCCGGCCAAGATGGGGACGACTATCCCCGCGCTCCCCCAACCGTCACCGTGGAGTCTTGCGGCCTATCCATCATCGAGTACGGGTCCAACTTCCCCCAGGAGGCGTCGTCAGCGAGTGTGGGGTTGGACGTGTGCCCCCCGCAGTCGCCGAGGTCGCTAAGGCTGGTCTGCTACACGCGCTCCCCGGGCTCTACTCCCGCCTCGCCCCTGGGCCCTACGACCCCGGGCCTACCATCCTGGAGCCAGCCTCGATCTTCCTCGACACTCCCGTGACTGGTGCCAAGGCGAGGGCCCCACGTCGCCAGCGCCAGTCCACTCAGCCGTCCCGCCACAGCGTTAGGCTCGCTCGGTCCCGCACCGGGACAGAGGCGATGGAGCCGACTGTAGAGGAGCAGGCAGAGAGGCGGGCTGCGGCCCGCAACCTCGACTCAGGTACCCGCCCCACTCCTCGCCCCGCTCCCTCTGTTCCCCCTTCTCCCCCCCTCGGGCTCTCGATTTTCTGTTCTTGCTACGGCTTCGCTTGACCACCTTGGTCAGGTGGCGTCGGATTGTGGAGTGATTTTCAGGGGTGAACGCGGTCCGCGGGCCGAACAGCTGGCGGCGATTCAGGCCAAGGAGGTCTACGATGGCGTGCTCGCAGCCTCTCGTGCTCAGCTAGAGCGCGAGAGGGCAACTAGCGCTTCCCTGGCCGACCCTGTGCAGTTGGCACCTGGGTCTGGTTTGGAGCCTATCAATGGGTCTAACCCTTTGGATAGCTCTAACGCGGCCCCTCAGTTACGGGGGCGCGAGAGAGACCTCCTAGACCACCGTCCGGACCCTCGACACGTAGTAGGGCTCGATCGGTTCCTAGTAGGGGAACCCTCCAATCTGATGCGATCCAATGAGTGATCCCTTCTTCTCACTCATTTGGAACATCAGGGGGTTCGAGGCCCCGGGTCGCAAACAACAACTGAAGGAGTACATGCGGCGCGAGAACCTGGATATTGTGGGACTCCAAGATACGATTAAGGAGTCCTTCCTCCTGCACGAGCTGGAGTGCCTTAGTAGAGACAAGTTCGCATGGCATTGGCATCCTGCCTCGGGCCACTCTGGCGGCATCCTCCTAGGAATGAAATAGGATACCTTCGAGGTTGAGGATATGGAGCACGGTGAGTTCTTCGTGAGTATGGCCGTTACCCATAAACGATCTAACCTTAGCTGGGAGGCTATTATCGTCTATGGGCCGGCGGACCATTCGAGGTCTTAGTCCTTCTTGGAGGAGCTGCGGGATAAGATCGACCGGTGTACCACCCCAGTGGTGGTGGCCGGCGATTTTAACTTGATACGCTCCCCGGAGGACAAGAGCTCGAGTCGCGTGGACATCCCTAGGATGAGGATGTTCAACGACTGCCTTGCGGATCTCGCCCTTAGAGAGATTACGCGAGTGGGAGCTCGGTTCACTTGGAGCAACAACCGCATTGACCCGGTGCAGAGTGTGTTGTACCAGGTCTTTGTGTCGGTTGAATGGGAAATGGAATTCCCACTATGCTCTCTTAGGGCGGCTACAAGGATTGGGTCTGATCACTCCCCACTCCTGCTATGCTCGGGGGGGGGGGGGTTGCCCCCCGAGGCTAAACCGCTTCCACTTTGAAAACTTCTGGCTCAGACAGCCAGGGTTCGTGGAGGAGGTTGGCTGCAAGTGGGAGCGGGCGGCGGATTCCCCACCGCGGGTCTTCAATGCAGATGATGTTTGGCATCACTGCACGAAGATCGACTGCTAGTTTATGAGAGGTTGGGGGGCTAACCTCAGGGCGGAGGTACGCCAGAAGAAGGACCTACTCCTCCGCCAGATCCAGGAGTTAGATCGCACCGCGGACGAGGAGGGCTTAGCCGCTGAGGAGTGGCTTCAGCGCTATGCCCTTGAACACTCGCTCATGGAGATCTACCGCGGGGAGGAGGTCTTCTGGCGACAACGGAGTCGCCAAAATTGGCTCCTCCAGGGGGATGCGAACACTGCATATTTCCATGCGATTGCGAATGGTCGTCGCCAGAAGTGTTCCATCCCCTGTCTCTGGGATGGTGATATCCTACTGGAGGAGGCCTTGGAGATCACCATCCATATCTATACCTTCTATAAAGGTCTATTTGCGGCTGGCCCCAGAACAGGGGTTGCCCTCGTGGCAGATCTATGGCCAGCTAGGGCGTGGGTCTCCGACGATGAGAATGCCGCTCTCACCCTTACGTTCCTCTCAACGGATGTCCGGAGCGCGCTTGAGGGCATGAAGGCCAACTCGGCCCCTGGCCCTGATGGGCTTCCGGTTGTCTTATTCCAGAAATTCTGGGCGAAACTCCAGGAGACCATCATGCCCATGTTTCAAGAGTTCTACGTTGGAACCCTTGATATGGGGCGTCTGAACTACGGTGTTATTACCTTGATCCCCAAGTTAGTGGGGGCCCCGTATATACGCCAGTTCAGGCCAATTACTGTCATCAACGTGATCCAGCGGTTGTTTTCCAAGGTGTGCGCGGTGAGGTTGGCTCCGGTGATGGAGCGGATTACAAACCAATACCAGTTTGCCTTCCTCAAGGGTCGCCACATCCACGATGGAATTCTAGCACTTCATGAGATATTGCATGAGGTCAGGAGTCGACACCAGAGGGGTGTCTTCTTAAAACTAGACTTCCAAAAAGCGTACGGCCGTTTGGTTTGGGCCTTCCTCCGACAGGTCCTTCAGAGGAGTGGTGTTGACGACCGGATGATTGGTTGGATTATGCAGAAGGTGATGACTGGCAGCACGGCCAATAACATTAATGGGGAAGTGGGTCCCTATTTTAGGCTGGCGTGTGGAGTGCGATAGGGCGACCCCCTGTCCTTATCCTCTTCAACGCTGCGGTTGACTCCCTGGCCGAGATCCCGGAGAGGGCTAGGATCTCGGGCCATATTACTGGAGTGGTCGGACACCTGATCCCTGGTGGAGGGGTAACCCACCTCCAGTATGCGGACAATACCATGATTAGGTTCGAGGGTTCGGACCTAGATATCCAGAACACCAAGTTCCTACTCCTCTGTTTTGAGGCCATGTCGCGCCTCAAAATTAACTTTGACAAAAGTGAGGTAGTGGTCTTGGGGTACCCTCCGGAAACCCAACAGCGGATCGCTAACAACCTCAACTGCAGGTTGGAATCTTTCCCTGTGAACTACCTGGGAGTACCTGTTAGGGATTCTAGGATCCTTATTAGAGATCTTGCCACCTTGGTGGGGCGAGTTAGTGCGAAGGCTGAACCGTGGTGCGGGAGGTTCACCTCCAAGGGTAGCAAGACGGTTCTCATCGATTCGTGCCTGTCTAGTCTCCCCATGTATATCATGGGCCTGTACATCCTTCCTGAAGGGGTACATGCTGCCTTTGACAAAGAGCTCTCACGCTTCTTTTGGCAAGATAGGACAGGTCGCCAAAAATACCACATGGTCAAATGGGCCGATGTGTGCGCCCCCCAAGGATCTTGGGAGCATAGGGATTATCTCCTCTTGCCACATGAATGTGACCCTCATGCTGAAATGGGTTTGGAGGATCTTATCTGACGACTGGGGACTGTGGCTTAAGTTGATTAAGGCCAAATACCTACGGGGCCAGCAACTCCTTACTTGTGACCGCCGGGAGGGATCTTAGTTTTGGAGACCCCTCCAGGACATTAAGCATGAGATTAGAGCGTGACTATCCCTCTCCATAGGCGATGGTAGAGGGACCATGTTCTGGCTTGACCAACGACCGCCCCATTTGCCTTGACTTCCCGGACCTCTTCACCATTTGCGCAGACCCCCTATTCTTGTTGCCGACTCCACCCAGGGGGGCTGGGATATCTTGTTCCGTCGCGGTCTAACCCAGGGAGAGGCCCTGAGTATGGCCTTGCTGCAGAACCTCCTCCCGGACGCTCTGCCGGGAGGATTAGACTCGCCCTCTTGGTGCTTAACGCCATCCGGCTCGTTCTCCGTGCGGACAGCCTATAGGGCCATGTTTAGCCCCCCCCCCCCCCCCCCCGCGCTTCCCTGGACGGCCACTTTTTTTAAAGCGCCTATCCCGCTTAAGACGAAGATTTTCGTATGGCAGTTGCTTAGGGATCGCCTTCCCTCTGGGGTGGAGGTTGCGAAGAGGCACGGGCCGGGCAATGGGCTTTGTCCATTGTGTGCGATCCCGGAGACGACGACGCACATCATGTTCTCTTGCCCCGCGGCCCGTTTCCTCTGGAGCTTCCTCCAGGAGTGAAAGGATCGTATGCCGCACCTAGAGGGGGGGTGAATAGGTGCTAACCATTTTTTAGTTCTTTTTCAATTTAGGCTTGACACAAAGGTAAATTCTGTAGATATGCAACTAAGTGAATTTACCTATATGACAAGGTTATCAACTAAGCAAGATATAGCTACGCAATATATATAGGAGATAGAATAGGATAGAGGTAACCGAGAGTGGAGCACGCGATGACACGGAGATGATTCCCGTAGTTCCCTTCCTTTGCAAGAAGGTACGTCTACGTTTGGAGGAGTGTGGTTGCTACGCAAGCCAAACCAACAGCCACAAAGGCTTCACTCAGATCTCCTGTGAGCAACGCCACGAAGGCCTAGCCCACTTCCACTAAGGGATTTCCTCGAGGCGGAAACCGGGCCTTTACAAAGTTCTTGGGGCACACATCCACAACCGAATTGGAGGCTCCGAAATCTGTAACAACACAACAATCAACAACAATACATCAACACAAATCAACTAGGGATCCAAAGAGGAACACTAGCAAGGGGGCCCTCAAACAAATGAGGGGGAAATGTAAATCGCTTCGGTGAGGATGTAGATCGGTGTCTTCTCCTTCGAATCTCCAAAGATCAAGAGCTTTGGTTGGGGGAGGAAGGAGATCTTGCAAATCTTGAGTTCTTGAGGTGGCTCTAATGGTGGTGAAGCTTGGCAGATTTTTGTGCAATGATTGAGCGAGGAGCAAGGTAGAAGAAGGGGGGTATAAATACCCCTCTCCAAAATCCAGCCGTTGGAGCTTCCGGGGGGCCGGATAATCCGGCCTAAGTAAGGGCCGGATAATCCCCCCCCCCCCCCCCCCCGGAAAATCCGGCCTCAGGGACAAAACCAGGTAAATATCCGGCCAAATGTTTGGCCCCTGTCCAGAGCTGCTTTTCTTCTGGTCCTTAGCCGATTTCGAGGGGGCCGGATATTTCGGAAATATCCGGCCCGGATAATCCGGCCCTGGGACAAATCCGGGAAAATATCCGGGCCCTGTCCAGGGGTATACTGAGCCACAACCCACTCCAGTCCTTAGCCAAAAAATGGGGGCCGGATATTCTGGAAATATCCGGCCCGGAAAACCTGTTACAGCATCTTTTTGACATGTCTCATCACATCCATCACACATGTATATATGTATCTATATAATCCATGTACCACTTAGACAAACATTAGTGTATCACATATATTGACATCAAACACACAAAACATATTATGAGAGATGTTCTTTCAATCTCCCCCTTTTTGGTGTTTGATGACAATATACGGATTTGCAAGAGAATCACTATGAAGAGCAATCATGTTGGCAAAACATAGAGGCACTCCCCCTACATGTGTGCATACAAGTAATTTGCATTTGAATACAAATACACAACACATAGGTGCGAGGTGCCTCAACACAAGTGGTATCCAACAAGAGCTCTAACAAGAGACATAGACATATATGAAGTTGAGATAAGGTGGTAGAAATCATACCCATATGGAGATATATAATACGAAGATATAGCATCACACACAATATAATACCCTTGATCACCGATATGGAGATAAAGCATCACACACAATATAATAACCTTGACCTCAACATATAGAAATCCGAAATCCATAACATAATGTCTCACAACCACATAACACATAGTTTTAAATGAACAAACCAACAAGCCAAATAGTTCAAATAAACGAAATAAAGGACACAAGCAATAAAGGAATGATAAACGCATATGCTTGTGCCCAAACCATGCAAATCCCCGAGAAGACCTACTAGAACACTTCTCCCCCTTTGGAATCAAGACGCCAAAAAGGGGAAAAGCGCGATGCTACTCGCCCCATAACGGTCACTGATACGTCTCAAACGTATCTATAATTTCTTATGTTCCATGCTACTTTATTGATGATACCTACATGTTTTATACACATTATATGTCATTATTATGCGTTTTCCGGAACTAACCTATTGACGAGATGCCGAAGGGCCAGTTCTCGTTTTCTGCTGTTTTTGGTTCCGGAAATCCTAGTAAGGAAATATTCTCGGAATCGGACGAAATCAATGCCCAGCATCCTATTTTTCCACGAAGCTTCCAGAACACCCGAGAGCCACCAGAGGGGAGCCCTGGTGGGCCCAGATGATAGGGCGGCGCGGCCAGGGCTGGGCCCGCGCCCCCCTGTTGTGTCGTCGCCCCGTAGCCCTTCCGACTCTGTCTCTTCGCCTATAAGAAGCCTCCTGACCTAAAACCCCGATAGGAATAAGCCACGGTACGAGAAAAGTTCCAGAGCCGCCGCCATCGCGAAGCCAAGATCTGGGGGACAGGAGTCTCTGTTCCGGCACGCCGCCGGGACGGGGAAGTGCCCCCGGAAGGCTTCTCCATCGACACCGCTGCCATCTCCACCGCCATCTTCATCACCGCTGCTGCTCCCATGAGGAGGGAGTAGTTCTCCATCGAGGCTCGGGGCTGTACCGGTAGCTATGTGGTTCATCTCTCTCCTATGTACTTCAATACAATAATCTCATGAGCTGCCTTACATGATTGAGATTCATATGATGATGCTTGTAATCTAGATGTCCTTATGCTAGTCAAGTGGGTTTTACTTATGTGATCTCCGGAGACTCCTTGTCCCACGTGTGTAAAGGTGACAGTGTGTGCACCGTGTGGGTCTCTTAGGCTATATTTCACAGAATACTTATTCACTGTTATGAGTGGCATAGTGAAGTGCTTATTTATATCCCTTTATGATTGCAATGTGTTTTGTATCACTATTTATCTATGTGCTACTCATGTGATGTTATTAAAGTGGTCTATTCCTCCTGCATGATGTAATGGTGACTGTGTGTGCATTGTGTAGTTCTTGTCGTAGATTATGATCATAATCTCTTGTAGGTTATGGAGTTGATTATCGCTATGATAGTATTGATGTGATCTATGCCTCCTTCATAGTGTGATGGTGACAGTGTGCATGCTATGTTAATACTTGGTTTATTTTGCAAAGATCTATTATGCTCTAAGGTTACTTAAACATGAATATCGAATGTTGTGGAGCTTGTTAACTCCGGCATTGAGGGTTCTTGTAGCCCTACACAATTAGTGGTGTTCATCATCCAACAAGAGTATATGTAGCACAAAGGAAAGAGAACTTATTTATTATGTGATCAATGTTTAGAGTGTCCACTAGTGAAAGTATGATCCCTAGGCCTTGTTTCCACCACAAAGAATTGCTTCCCACGCCGAGCAAGCTATTTTACGGCGCCGCTTGTTTACTGTTTCTATCGCATCTTTACTTTCCGCAATATTACCACCATCTATACCACCTGTGTTTTACTATCTCTTCGCCGAACTAGTGCACCTATACATCCGACAAGTGTATTAGGTGTGTTGGGGACACAAGAGACTTCTTGCTTTGTGGTTGCGGAGTTGCTTGAGAGGGATATCTTTGACCTCTTCCTCCCCGAGTTCGATAAACCTTGGGTGATCCACTTAAGGGAAAACTTTCTGCTGTTCTACAAACCTCTCGCTCTTGGAGGCCCAACATCGTCTACGGAAAAGAAGCGTGAGTAGACATCAAGCTATTTTCCGGCGCCGTTGCCGAGGAGGAAAGGTAAAAGGTACTCACACTCCGGATCTCGGCTACTAAGCTATTTTCCGGCGCCGTTGTA
Source organism: Lolium rigidum (assembly GCF_022539505.1). Classification (NCBI taxonomy): domain Eukaryota; kingdom Viridiplantae; phylum Streptophyta; class Magnoliopsida; order Poales; family Poaceae; genus Lolium; species Lolium rigidum. Next base: position 291,630,488 of record NC_061514.1, read on the forward strand.
AGTACTCGAAGCTATTTCCTTTAGATCCTGCAATTGCATCTTTTGGTTTCTTGTTTACACTAGTTAGGCATAATGGACAACAATGAGCTTCTTATTTTATTTCCTGAGTTAAGACATGGATTGTTTGCTGCGAAAATTAAAAAACCTATGGAATCTTATTTGCATGCTAGTAGCAATGATATTAGTATGAACGCTTTGAACACCATTGTTGTTAATGATATGGAAAATTCTAAGCTTGGGGAAGCTGGTTTTGATGAGCATGATATTTTTAGTCCCCCAAGCATTGAGGAGAAAATTTTCTTTGATGATACTTTGCCTCCTATTTATGATGATTATAATGATAGTGGTCTTTTGGTGCCGCCTACTATGGAGAGTAAATTTTATTATGATTATACTATGCCTCCTACACTTGATGAGAATAATAATGATAGCTACTTTGTTGAATTTGCTCCCACTACAACTAATAAAATTGATTATGCTTATGTGGAGAGTAATAATTTTATGCATATGGCTCATGACAAGAATGTTTTATGTGATAGTTATATTGTTGAATTTGTTCATGATGCTACTGAAAGTTATTATGAGAGAGGGAAATATGGTTATATGCATCTTAATAATATTAAGTTTCCCCTCTTTATGTTGAGAATCTTGAAATTGCGCTTGTGTTGCTTTTCTATGCTTACCACTTTGTTCTTGATGAATTTATTTGTGTACAAGATTCCTTTTCATAGGAAGCATGTTAGACTTAAATGTGTTTTGAACTTGCCTCTTGATGCTCTCTTTTGCTTCAAATATTATTTCTTGCGAGTGCATCATTAAAACTGCTGAGCCCATCTTAATGGCTATAAAGAAAGAACTTCCTGGGAGATAACCCATGTGTTTATTTTACTACAGCAATTTTTGTTTTGTTGAGTCTTGGAAGTTCTTTACTACTGTAGCAACCTCTCCTTATCATGTTTTTGTGCCAAGTAAAGTTTCTATGTTAAAGTTGATGCTATATTTGGGATCGCTGCGCAGAAACAGCATTGCTATCTGTCACGAATTCTGGCATAAGTCTCTGTAAAAAAATCTAAAAAATCTGCAAAATTACGAGCGTGATCCCCAGATATGTACGCAACTTTCATTAGTTTTGAGTTTTTCCATTTGAGCAAGTTAAGTGCCCAGTCCAGATGCATCTTTACGGACTGTTCTGTTTTTGACAGATTCTGCCTTTTATTTCGTATTGCCGCTTTTGCTATGTTGAATGGGTTTATTTGTTCCATTAACTTTCAGAAGCTTTGTGCAATGTCCAGAAGTGTTAAGAATGATTGTGTCATCTCTGAATATGTGAATTTTTGGTTATGCACTAACCCTCTAATGAGTTTGCTTGAAGTTTGGTGTGGAGGAAGTTTTCAAGGGTCAATAGAAGAGGGTGATATAATGTGATCGAGAAGAGTGAAAGGTCTAAGCTTGGGGATGCCCCGGTGGTTCATCCCTGCATATTTTAAGAAGACTCAAGCATCTAAGCTTGGGGATGCCCAAGGCATCCCCTTCTTCATCGACAACTTATCAGGTCATTTCTAGTGAAACTATATTTTTATTCAGTCACATCTTATGTACTTTACTTGGAACGTCTGTGTGCTTTTATTTTCGTTTTGTTATTTTCATTCTCTGAATAAGTTCATCCTTGTGTGGGAGAGAGACACGCTCCGCTTTTTCATATGAACAATAGTGTTCTTCGTTTATGCTTTTAATGTTCAAGGGCGAAAGTTGATCGCTTCACTTGTTGTTATATGGTTGAAAACAGAAAATGCTACATGTAGTAATTGGTAAAATGTCTTGGATAATGTGATACTTGGCAATTGGTGTGCTCATGTTTAAGCTCTTGCATCATATACTTTGCACCTATTAATGAAGAAATACATAGGGCTCGCTAAAATTTGGTTTGCATAATTGGTCTCTCCAAGGTCTAGATAATTTCTAGTAAAGAGTTTGAACAACAAGGAAGACGGTGAAGAGTCTTATAATGTTTACAATATGTCTTTTATGTGAGTTTTGCTGCACCATTTCATCCTTGTGTTTGTTTCAAATAAACTTTGCTAGCCTAAGCCTTGTATCGAGAGGGAATACTTCTCATGCATCCAAATCCTTGAGCCAACCACTATGCCATTTGTGTCCACCATACCTACCTACTACATGGTATTTCTCCGCCATTCCACAGTAAATTGCTTGAGTGCTACCTTTAAATTTCCATCATTCGCCTTTGCAATATATAGCTCATGGGACAAAATAGCCTTAAAAACTATTGTGGTATTGAATATGTACTTATGCACTTTATCTCTTATTAAGTTGCTTGTTGTGCGATAACCATGCTTACGGGGACGCCATCAACTCTTTGTTGAATATCATGTGAGTTGCTATGCATGTCCGTCTTGTCTGAAGTAAAGAGATCTACCACCTTAATGGTTAGAGCATGCATATTGTTAGAGAAGAACATTGGGCCGCTAACTAAAGCCATGAATCATGGTGGAAGTTTCGAGTTTTGGACATATATCCTCAATCTCATATGAGAACACTAATTGTTGCCACATGCTTATGCATTAAAGAGGAGTCCATTATCTGTTGTCCATGTTGTCCCGGTATGGATGTCTAAGTTGAGAATAATCAAAAGCGAGAAATCCAAAATGCGAGCTTTCTCCTTAGACCTTTGTACGAGGCGGCATGGAGGTACCCCTTTGTGACACTTGGTTAAAACATGTGTATTGCGATGATCCGGTAGTCCAAGCTAATTAGGACAAGGTGTGGGCACTATTAGTATACTATGCATGAGGCTTGCAACTTGTAAGATATAATTTATATAATACATATGCTTTATTACTACCATTGACAAAATTGTTTCATGTTTTCAAAATAAAAGCTCTAGCACAAATATAGCAATCGATGCTTTCCTCTTTGAAGGACCTTTCTTTTACTTTTATGTTAAGTCAGTTCACCTATCTCTCTCCACCTCAAGAAGCAAACACTTGTGTGAACTGTGCATTGATTCCTACATACTTGCATATTGCACTTGTTATATTACTTTGCATTGACAATATCCATGAGATATACATGTTATAAGTTGAAAGCAACCGCTGAAACTTAATCTTCCTTTGTGTTGCGTCAATACCTCTACTTTGAATTATTGCTTTACGAGCTAACTCTTATGCAAGACTTATTGATGCTTGCCTTGAAAGTACTATTCATGAAAAGTCTTTGCTTTATGATTCATTTGTTTACTCATGTCATTAACATTGTTTTTGATCGCTGCATTCATTACATATGCTTACAATAGTATGATCAAGGTTATGATGGCATGTCACTTAAGAAATTATCATTGTTATCGTTTACCTACTCGAGGACGAGTAGGAACTAAGCTTGGGGATGCTTGATACGTCTCAAGCGTATCTATAATTTCTTATGTTCCATGCTACTTTATCGATGATACCTACATGTTTTATACACATTATATGTCATTATTATGCGTTTTCTGGAACTAACCTATTGATGAGATGCCGAAGGGCCAGTTCCTGTTTTTTGCTGTTTTTGGTTCCAGAAATCCTAGTAAGGAAATATTCTCGGAATTAGACGAAATCAATGCCCAGCATCCTATTTTTCCACGAAGCTTCCAGAACACCCGAGAGCCACCAGAGGGGAGCCCTGCTGGGCCCAGATAATAGGGCGGCGCGGCCAGGGCTGGGCCCGCGCCCCCCTGTTGTGTCGTCGCCCCGTAGCCCTTCCGACTCCGTCTCTTCGCCTATAAGAAGCCTCCTGACCTAAAACCCCGATAGGAATAAGCCACGGTACGAGAAAAGTTCCAGAGCCGCCGCCATCGCGAAGCCAAGATGCGGGGGACGGGAGTCTCCGTTCGGCACGCCGTCGGGACGGGGAAGTGCCCCGGAAGGCTTCTCCATCGACACCGCTGCCATCTCCACCGCCATCTTCATCACCGCTGCTTGCTCCCATGAGGAGGGAGTAGTTCTCCATCGAGGCTCGGGGCTGTACCGGTAGCTATGTGGTTCATCTCTCTCCTATGTACTTCAATACAATAATCTCATGAGCTGCCTTACATGATTGAGATTCATATGATGATGCTTGTAATCTAGATGTCATTATGCTAGTCAAGTGGGTTTTACTTATGTGATCTCCTGGAGACTCCTTGTCCCACGTGTGTAAAGGTGACAGTGTGTGCACCGTGTGGGTCTCTTAGGCTATATTTCACAGAATACTTATTCATTGTTATGAATGGCATAGTGAAGTGCTTATTTATATCCCTTTATGATTGCAATGTGTTTTGTATCACTATTTATCTATGTGCTACTCATGTGATGTTATTAAAGTGGTCTATTCCTCCTGCATGATGTAATGGTGATAGTGTGTGCATTGTGTAGTTCTTGTCGTAGATTATGATCATAATCTCTTGTAGGTTATGGAGTTGATTATCGCTATGATAGTATTGATGTGATCTATGCCTCCTTCATAGTGTGATGGTGACGAGTGTGCATGCTATGTTAGTACTTGGATTATTTTGCAAAGATCTATTATGCTCTAAGGTTACTTAAACATGAATATCGAATGTTGTGGAGCTTGTTAACTCCGGCATTGAGGGTTCTTGTAGCCCTACACAATTAGTGGTGTTCATCATCCAACAAGAGTATATGTAGCACAAAGGAAAGAGAACTTATTTATTATGTGATCAATGTTGAGAGTGTCCACTAGTGAAAGTATGATCCCTAGGCCTTGTTTCCACCACAAAGAATTGCTTCCCACGCCGGCAAGCTATTTTACGGCGCCGCTTGTTTCTTGTTTTACTGCATCTTTACTTTCCGCAATATTACCACCATCTATACCACCTGTGTTTTACTATCTCTTCGCCGAACTAGTGCACCTATACATCGACAAGTGTATTAGGTGTGTTGGGGACACAAGAGACTTCTTGCTTTGTGGTTGCAGGGGTTGCTTGAGAGGGATATCTTTGACCTCTTCCTCCCTGAGTTCGATAAACCTTGGGTGATCCACTTAAGGGAAAACTTGCTGTTGTTCTACAAACCTCTGCTCTTGGAGGCCCAACACTGTCTACAGGAAAAGAAGCGTGAGTAGACATCAGTCACTCAGAACCATCTTCGTCTTCGGTCTGGTACTCCTGTTCCTCTTCCTCTTCATCTTCAGTGTTAGGGGCATCCGGAGAGTTGCGAGTGTAGTTGGCCCTCTGAATGCAGTCCTCAAGATCATTCCACTGAACCTGAGAAGAATGCCACCCACTGTAACCTGGGTGAACTGGAGGCTGAGGCGAAGGTCCTTGCTCACCACTGAGCTTATGAAGAATGACCGCCTGAGTATGCTTAATCTCAGAACGCTCTCGGCTGGCCGCATAGTTCTCCTTATGAATCTCAATATTCATGCATAGAATGTGACGCTGAAACCAACTAAGCTTCTTGACTTGCTTCTTCATGGCAGGCAGATCAGCATGGCGAGCAGGAGCAAAACCACTAGTGCGAGCATCTCCCATAGAGGAGTCAGGAGCAGGGGCAGCATGGGGAACTGGCTTCTTCTTGTAAGCCTTCTTGACAGAGTGCTTCACCAATGGGAACCGACTCAAGTCTTCATCCATAGTCACAGAGTTGTTGATAAGGAGCTGGATATACGGTGCATATGGCATGGTGGTCCGGGAGACCACGGTATCATGAATCTCATTAAACATGAAGTCCATCACATCAAGAGAGAGGTCTTGGTCCTCATTATTATTCCGAGCACACTTAAGGCTGAGGTGCATAAGATCCACAAGTGCTCCACGGAGTGCGTCATTGTTGCCACCACTTGGAGCAATGGTGGCTCGAAGAAAACGGAGCACCTGACCGTAGATGGGAAGAAGCCCCCTGGTAGAGCCAACCACTCCAGATGAGTCATAGAGGTGATAAAGCACATTTTTATCTGTCTTCTGAGGACCATGGAGGCGAATACCACCTTCTTCTGGAAGTCCAAGAATAGCAGCAAACTGGCGCAAGGTTGCTACACAATGAGTGGAGCCAGACATCCATTCCATAGTGCGGTCTTCATCTTTCTTGAAGGCCAGAGTAGCATAGAATTGCTTAATCAACTCTGGACTATAGTCACACCTAATCTTCATCAGATCCTGCAAGCCCATCCTACCAGTCACCCAGATGGCATCCTCAAAATGATTATTTTCAGCAAGGTTTTCCACATTGATTGCTTGCATGGGTCGCAATTTCTGCATTGGCTCATAAATATCCTTGTAGATGTACTCCTGCTCCATGCACCAGAAACGTCTGCCCACAATCTCCTCATCCCTTGCAACGTCTTCATACCAGTTCTTCATACGGATTGCAGCATAAGAGATAATGTACATAGTCTTGTAGTTCACCCTAGCTTCCTTGTTCTTCTGTCTACTAGCGGTGGACTTGCGAGGCGCATTCGGTGCAAACTCATCACTCGACCGGTCACGACTTGGGCGTCTCCGACCCCGAGAACCACTACCTGTGAATAGCAAAGAGGATAGCAAAAAGAAGATAATGCTCATAAGTCATGTAGGATACAGTCATGTACTCTAGAAACATACTATAAGTCGGTACAAGTCTAGACAAGATAGATTGAATCAACACTGCTGCGGCGTTGAAGCTCCAGGCCGGATAATCCGGTTCCCCGGGGGGGGGGGGGATAATCCGGTCCTCGCGGGGGCCGGATAATCCAGCCCTACAAATCTAGCAGAACTTGCAATCAAAAACGTGTCTACGACCAGATCGGCCTTATAGCATGCAAGAGGAGTACAGTACAAACGATTTGGAACATATAGGCAACATCTCCAACAAGAAAATAGCAAATATAAAACAGAACTCCTAGGGTTAGGGATTGTGAATCATACCCCCATCCATTTGAGGAACCGCTTGGAGGAGATGAGAGCAAGGGAGGAGAGGCACCCGATCCACCCAAAAACTCCGAGAGGGAGCGGACGGGACGACTCCGGCGAGGAGGAGGAGCTCCGGCGGCTATGGAGGAGAGAGAGGGCGCGTGGAGGGGAACTGGTTGCTATGGCAACTGTCCACCCCGCAGCCTCTCTGAAATCCCCTCGCAACCAGCCCAGGCCGGATAATCCGGCCCAAAGTAAGGGCGGATAATCCGGTGGGGCCGGATTTTCCGGTTTGCCCTGGGGCCGGATTATCTGGTTTTCTGGAAAATTCCAGAACACCGGAAATCCCGCCTATCTTTTGTTGGTTATTTGCATACCCCATATGCGACGCAATGAAGTATCACAACACATATAAGATGCATATTGACCAATAAGATGGGGCAACCTAGATCATCCGACCGAAATTCCTCAAACTCCAAGTTTTTTACCAAAACATGACAAATGAGCAAGATGGAAATGGCTTATAGATGAGTGTAGGCTTGGGTTTAGAAAGCTCAAACTGTCAATGGTACATGATCACTCAAGTTTGCAAGATACGAGCAAATAAGGCCAAACTAGAGTGATTTCCCATAAGAACAAGGAGTTGTCAAATAAAAGACATGAAGATCCAAATAACTCCAACTCTTCACAAAGAAGAGTGTGGTGGCCTAGGCCACCATATATGAGTGTTATGGCATGACACCGCGAAGATATATCTTGGGCCCAAAACCACTACTCATCATTGAAGCTCACATATCATCATATGATATAAAGAGAATGATTTCTTTAATGTTGGCATTATGGGGGGAGGGATAGCTCAATAGTTTAAACCGCACTCCCCCTATTTCCATGCCCACATCTAAACCAAATAAAGTATTGAGAAAAAAGTGTGTTTGCAAGATGGTCAAGATAGACTCCTTGAATCAATGATATTTAGCTCATTCCTCAAAAAGCAAAACCTTGCTTCATCAAGAGGCTTCGTGAATATATCGGCAAGTTGCTCTTTGGTAGGAACATAGATAAGCTCAATATCACCACGGGCAACATGATCCCTAATGAAATGATTCCGGATCTCAATATGCTTCGTTCTTGAATGTTGCACAGGATTATAGGCAATCTTGATGGCACTTTCATTGTCACATAATAGAGGCACTTTGTCACAAATGACACCATATTCCTTTAAAGTTTGCCTCATCCATAACAATTGAGTGCATCCACTTGCGGCGGCAACATATTCGGCTTCGGCGGTGGAGAGAGATATACAATTTTGCTTCTTAGAAGACCAACACACCAAGGACCTACCAAGAAATTGGCAAGCCCCGGAAGTTGATTTCCTATCATCCTTGTCCCCCACCCAATCCGCATCGGTGTATCCATTGAGAATAAAACTTGAGCCTTTGGGGTACCAAATACCATATCTTGGGGTATCAACCAAATATCGAAAGATTCTTTTGAGAGCCATCATGTGACTCTCTTTAGGAGAAGTTTGATACCTTGCACACACACCAACACTCAACACTATGTCCGGTCTAGATGCACAAAGGTAAAGCAAGGATCCAATCATGGAGCGATATACCTTTTGATCCACCTCTTTACCATTGGGATCAAGTGCGAGATGACATTTAGTAACCATAGGAGTGGCTACACCCTTCAACTCGGTCATCTTGAACCTCTTGAGCATGTCTTGGAGATATTTTGCTTGATTGATGAAGGTTCCTTCTCTCAATTGCTTGATCTCAAAACCAAGGAAGAACTTCATCTCTCCCATCATAGACATCTCAAACCTATCGGTCATAAGCTTTGAAAATTCATCATTGAATGCTTTGTTAGTAGAGCCAAAGATAATATCATCAACATATAATTGGCAAACGAAAAGCTCCCCATTGACCCTCTTAGTAAAAAGAGTGGGATCGATTAGCCCAACATCAAACCCACGGTCTACCAACAATTCTTTAAGGTGCTCGTACCAAGATCTAGGAGCTTGTTTGAGACCATAAAGTGCTTTATCAAGCTTGTAGACATGGTTAGGAAAGTTGAGATCCTCGAACCCGGGGGTTGCTTAACATAAACCTCTTCATGCAAAGGACCATTAAGAAATGCACTTTTCACATCCATTTGTTGTAACTTAAAGTTATGATGCGATGCATAAGCAAGAAGGATACGGATGGACTCAAGGCGAGCCACGGGAGCATAAGTTTCTCCAAAGTCAATTCCTTCAACTTGAGAGAAACCTTGAGCCACCAATCTTGCCTTATTCCTCACAACATTTCCAAACTCATCTTGCTTGTTCTTGAATATCCATTTAGTGCCTATAACATTGCGGCACTCCTTTGGCTTCTCTACTAATGTCCACACTTTGTTGCGCTTGAAGTTGTTGAGTTCCTCGTGCATAGCTTCCAACCAATCCGAAATCTTCAAGGGCTTCAAATACTTTCTTGGGTTCCACTAAGGAGATACAAGCATGATGATTGCTAAAGTTAGCCAATTGCCTTCTAGTGGAAACTCTTCCTCTTACATCACTTAGGACCTTGTCATGAGTGTGTCCAAGAATTTCAAGGTTCCTTTCTCTTCTTGCAAGACGACGGGTCTCGATCTCCTCCTTGGTTCTTTTAGGCCTTGGAGGTTTCACTTGATCAACTTGATCATTTGGGTCCCCGTCTTGACCTTCAGTTGGAGCTTCCTCAATTTCTTGAGAATGCTCAACCTCATGTGCTTGATCTTGGACAATATATGGTGAAGCGCCAATATCAAATGGATGCTCATCGGAGCCATCATGAATTCTTGGTTGATCTTGTCCTTGATCTTGTCCATCAGAGAGAGGGTTTTCTTCTTGTTCTTGGGTTGGTGCATCATTAGCTTCAAGAGATGGAGTTTGTTGATGTTGAGAATATGAGGGCTCCACCGTTGTAGAGCATAGTCCTTCCCGAGACGCCATACCGTGTCCCTCAATGGGGCGAAAAAATCCCACACCCATTCTTACTATGGCATCTTGAGGTATTTCATCACCTGCACATACATCAACTTGCCCCACTTGGGAGCCATTATTTTCTTCGAACTTCACACTACAAGATTCAATGATAATCCCGGAGGATACATCAAAGACTCTATAAGTGTGAGATTCGGCACCGTAACCAACAAATATACCCTCCAAAGCTTTAGGAGCAAATTGAGACAAACGGACTCCTTTGATTTTGTAGAAACACTTACAACCGAACACCTTGAAGTATGAGATATTAGGCTTGTTGCCGGTGAGTATTTCATATGGAGTCTTGTTCAATCCCTTGCGGAGATAGAGCCGGTTAGACGAGTGGCAAGCGGTGGAGATGGCTTCGGCCCAAAAGTTATAGCGGGATTTATACTCCGCCATCATAGATCTTGCCATATCCATAAGAGTCCGGTTCTTCCTCTCCGCAACACCATTTTGTTGAGGGGTGTAAGCGGCGGAATATTGATGACGAATCCCCTCATCACTAAGAAAATCATTGAGTGTATAGTTCTTGAACTCGGAGCCGTTGTCACTTCTTATTGCCATAATGAGGAGGTTGTGTTGGCGTTGCACCTCGGTAGCAAAGTCAATGAATATTTGTTGAGTCTCATCTTTCGTCTTGAGAAAGTAGACCCAAGTGTATCTTGAGTAGTCATCAACAATTACCAAGCAATGTTTCTTCGCACCAAGACTTGCATGAGTAACGGGACCAAAGAGATCCACATGAAGGAGCTCCAAGATCCTCTTGGAAGAGATGATAGTCTTGCTTGGATGCGGAGAGTCATGCATTTTGCCTTCAACACAAGCCCTACACACACGATCTTTGGCAAAAGAAACATTTTCCATTAGTCCCACAATCTGGTTCCCCTTGTGAAGACTTTGCAAAGTTCTCATGTTGACATGGGCTAGGCGGCGATGCCACAACCAACCCACATCCGCCTTTCCGAATAGGCACATCGCACTTGAAGTGGTGGTCCCCGAAAAGTCCACCACATACAAGTTATGTTCGCGATACCCAACGAACGCGACTTTTAGAGTCTTGCTCCACAAGAGGACCACAATATCTTTATCAATAAAGACGGCGAAACCCATCTTGCCAAGGGCGGAAACGGAAAGCAAATTGTAACCAAGGGTTTTGACAAGCATGACATCCACAAGTGTTATGTTGTGTGCAACCACAACCTTGCCAAAACCCAATACCTCGGATGTAGAATTATCGCCAAAGGAGACGGTGATATTGTTTATGTTGGGCCTCAACTCCTTGACGAGGTTCTTGCCGCCGGTCATATGACTTGTACATCCACTATCAAGTACCCATTTTGAACCTCCGGCGGCATAGTCCTACATGAGATCAATTCTTGCATTTAGGTACCCATTTCTCAATGGGTCCTCTTTTGTTAGCAACAAGGGTCTTTGGGACCCAAATATACCAAGCAACATAACCATCATATGGGCCAACATATTTAGCATAAACATCACCATAATAATCTTTAAATAGAACATAGTGAGGGTTAGCATTTCCCGCATCATCATCATTAATGGTGTTGCCCTTAGGGGCTTCACCATTGGTGATACCTTTCTTCTTCTCTTGTGCGGGCTTGGCCTTTTGCTTGTTTTCCTTCTTTGCCTTGGCATTATAACCTAGGCCCTCCTTCCCATTTTTTGATCTTTGCTTACTCAAAAGATCATCCAAAGAAAGTTTACTTTGGGGAGAGGAGGCCTTAGCAAGTTCATCCTTCAACCTAGCATTTTCCTCAATAATATTTGCATGATCACATGAAGGGGTAGAAGAACTAGGCACATCATATGAAGCAAGCCTAATTTGAAGTTGCTCATTTGACTTGGATAGGAGAGTGTATTCACTCTTCAAAGCTTTGTGAGCTTTGTCTAGTTCATCTAGATCCTTCACAAGTTTCTCATGATCAACACCAAATTGGGCCTTTTCCTTTTTAAGCACTTTAGTCTTAGCCCTAGCAAGATCTCTAGCTTTAGTGAGCTTGTTAATTTTATCTTGAGGCTCTTCAAGATTTTCTAGCCTCTCCTCAAGAGAAGCTATAGTTTCTTGACTTTCCTCAAGAGCATTTTTAAGAGCATGGATTTCAAGAGAGCCTTCTCTCTCTATTTGACCTTTTTTCTCAAGAGTATCATTTTGTTGAGCTAACCGGGCCATGAGATTTGAAACATGCTTTTTAGTGTTACCTTGTAGGTTTAAAATGAATTCATCAAACTCTAGCATTTCTTGTTTCACTTTTAGACTAGCATCATCAACCCCTAGATCACTTGATATGTTAGGCATAGAGGGGCTAGGAGATGATACCTCGGAGGATTTGGCCATGAGACAACTTTCTTCCTCCACATGAATGATCTCATTGGGGGATTCACTTGGTGATGAAGAGTTAGTGGAGAAGGAGGCAAGAGCGACCAATCCATTAGAGGTTGCATCTTCTTCATCATCAACATCATCATCTCCGGAGGTATATTCTTCTTGAGTTGATAGCACAATAGATGTGTCCAAGGAGGACCTTGCCATGAAGCAATGTGCATTCTTGATATGAGGATTCTCATTCGGGGATTCAAAGAGAGATGAAGAGGGAATGTTGGTAGTGACAATGGCGGCCACTTCCTTTGATCTTTCTTCTTCTTCATCATCACTAGAGCTTTCAACTTCATCGGAGGAATATTCTTCCCTAGTCACTAGCACAACTCCTGGGGGCCTCTTTCCCTTCTTTGTCTTGTTGTTGTAGAATTTCTTGTTGGGGGCTTTTGAATATTTGCCCTTTGATTCTTTGCTCTTGTCCTTGGGAATGAGCCTTCCATTATGATTCTCCCTATTCTCATAGGGGCATTCGGCGATGAAATGGCGCTTGTCATCACAGTTGTAGCATGATCTTGTTTTTGGACCAAAGCTAGTGAACCCACTTTTGTTGTTTCTCTTGATGTTGTCTTCCTTGGCCTTCGAAGGATCAACCCAAAAGGACTTTGCATGGAAGGCCATGTGATCATGATAGTGGCATTTCAAATCTTCCGGATAGGTCATACTCCAAGATGCCCTGTATTGTTCTTGAGGGTGCACTTCTTCTACGGAGTTGACCGTCAAGGCAAGATTGTTCCCTTTTGACATACCAATGGCACGATTGCGAGAATCATGGGAGTTTTGCTCGAGCACCTTGAGGGCTTGCATCTCGTGCACGGCTTGTTGAGACGTGAGAGAGGAATAGCATTCTCTCCCAACAAGAGTCTTGACATCAATGGGTTCAAACGGCATCATGCAATCAATGTACTTATCCTTGATCCAAGATTCATTGATGTGGGTGGCACCCACAATCCGGAAAGCATCGGCAACGGTGATGAGTCTTGCATACATGTCTTCATGATCTTCATCCGGTAGCCTCATGAATCCTTCGGCTTTATTCCGAAGAAAATTGTACTTGTTTCTTCTCGTGCTTTCACTTCCAATGCAACTAGCGGCCAAACCATCCCAAGCTTCCTTGGTGGTGGTGAAGTTCCGAATACGAGACAATTATTTTGTCCCCACACTAGTTTGAATCATGTGCAAGGCGGTATCATTGAGTTGACTATCAACCGCTTCTTTTCTAGTCAACTTGTCGGGGTCGTATGGCTTGAAGCCTTCCACGATGACTCTCCAAAGTTCATTGGAGGCACTGCGAACATAAGAACGAAACTCAAATTGCCATGTATCGTAATCTTTCATATTAAACTTTGGTGGGTCTCCCCTAATGTTCATATGAGGGTGGGGAACCGGGATATCGGGAGATAGGAAAGGCGGAGCCACTCGATTGTAGCTCTCACCTCCACTAGTTCCCCTAGGAGATACAATGGGAGATTTGATAGTAGTTGAGTTATCACCATCCACGGGTTTGGTAGCGGAGGGTAATGCCGAAGCACCTCCCTCTTCTAACACACCCGTTTCCTTTACCTCTACGGCGGGAGCCATGGGAGGGACCGGAGTCAAAAGCTCGGAAATCATTTTTCTCATGCTTTCCATTTGAGCTTCCATGGAGGACCTCAACGAATTGAAGTCATCCATGGAGACCATCTTAGCGGCCTCTTCCGAGGGCCCATCGTCCGGCATACTCTTAGGCGGTTAAGCCCGAAATAAGAGCGAGGCTCTGATACCAATTGAAAGGATCGTATGCCGCACCTAGAGGGGGGGGGGTGAATAGGTGCTAACCAATTTTTAGTTCGTTTTCAATTTAGGCTTGACACAAAGGTAAATTCTCTAGATATGCAACTAAGTGAATTTACCTATATGACAAGGTTATCAACTAAGCAAGATATAGCTACGCAATATATATAGGAGATAGAATAGGATAGAGGTAACCGAGAGTGGAGCACGCGATGACACGGAGATGATTCCCGTAGTTCCCTTCCTTTGCAAGAAGGTACGTCTACGTTTGGAGGAGTGTGGTTGCTACGCAAGCCAAACCAACAGCCACGAAGGCTTCACTCAGATCTCCTGTGAGCAACGCCACGAAGGCCTAGCCCACTTCCACTAAGGGATTTCCTAGAGGCGGAAACCGGGCCTTTACAAAGTTCTTGGGGCACACATCCACAACCGAATTGGAGGCTCCCAAATCTGTAACAACACAACAATCAACAACAATACATCAACACAAATCAACTAGGGATCCAAAGAGGAACACTAGCAAGGGGCCCTCAAACAAATGAGGGGGAAATGTAAATCGCTTCGGTGAGGATGTAGATCGGTGTCTTCTCCTTCGAATCTAGAAAGATCAAGAGCTTTGGTTGGGGGAGGAAGGAGATCTTGCAAATCTTGAGTTCTTGAGGTGGCTCTAATGGTGGTGAAGCTTGGCAGATTTTTGTGCAATGATTGAGCGAGGAGCAAGGTAGAAGAAGGGGGTATAAATACCCCTCTCCAAAATCCAGCCGTTGGAGCTTCCGAGGGTCCGGATAATCCGGCCTAAGTAAGGGCCGGATAATCCGCCCCCCCCCCGGAAAATCCGGCCTCAGGGACAAAACCGGGTAAATATCCGGCCAAATGTCCGGCCCCTGTCCAGAGCTGCTTTTCTTCTGGTCCTTAGCCGATTTCGAGGGGCCCGGATATTTTGGAAATATCCGGCCCGGATAATCCGGCCCTGGGACAAATCCGGGCAAAAGTCCGGCCCCTGTCCAGAGCTGCTTTTCTTCTGGTCCTTAGCCGATTTCGAGGGGCCCGGATATTTCGGAAATATCCGGCCCGGATAATCCGGCCCCGGGACAAATCCGGGCAAATATCTGGGCAAATATCCGTGCCCTGTCCAGGGGTATACTGAGCCACAACCCACTCCAGTCCTTAGCCAAAAAATGGGGGCCAGATATTCTGAAAATATCCGGCCCGGAATATCAGGCCTGGAAAACCTGTTACAGCTTCTTTTTGACATGTCTCATCACATCCATCACACATGTATATATGTATCTATATAATCCCTGTACCACTTAGACAAACATTAGTGTATCACATATATTGACATCAAACACACAAAACATATTATGAGAGATGTTCTTTCAAGGAGGCGCTGGGGCCTGAGTGGCAGGCTTCAGCCCTCGGAGAGTTCATTGAGGCCCATGCGAACAACACAGGTAGGAGGAGGCGCCTCTTCTGGTTATTGTTCGCAGCCTTGACCTAGACTTTGTGGACTGTGCGTAATAAGATGGTCATTGAGTGTATCTTACCTCGACGCTCTTCTGACCGTATCTACTCTTTCTTGGCTTTGTTGCAGTAGTGGTACCCGCTATGTAGGCAGCGGGACAGGGAGTGCCTAGAAGACATGTTGGTGGATCTTCTTGCGGCAGCCCGTCGCATTTCTACGTCGTCCAGCCTCTGAGTGGCCCTTTTCTGTGGGGGGTTGTATCACTTTTCTCGTTCTTGTGGGCATGTTGTGATGTTGCCCTAGCAGACCGTTGATGTGTGTTGTGCGCTCGTGGTGTTGTATCTAAACTATGTATGGATGTGGTTGCTTTATTTATAAAGCGGGGCGAAAGCCTATTTCGAGGAGGTGGATCGTTTGGAATCATTTATTTATGTATGTTTTTCTTAATAAAAGTAATATATTAATATGGAGAGATATCAAATATATCCAGCCTCTGCAACAACGTAATACCCTAATGGCAGTACGGATGCACATAGCAAAGGAAAAAGCTATGAAAATAAAAGCACCGCTAAGAAATTCTAGCCCTAGCAGCAACAATACATTCACCACCAAGACAACACCCGAACTTCAGGCTCTCCAAAAGCGCAGCCTCCAAGAAAGGAACACTGCACAAGCACCGTCATCGCCCGATCAAAGAAATTAGATTTTCACCCTGAAGATAGTCCCTGCTCTTAAAATAATGCCTTCAATAAGGCCATTGTCGGGCATAACCAATTAAGATCAGACCTTAGATTTTCATCTTGAAAGGTAAGATTCTGAACTTCATATGTGCTGCCGACTCTACTTACATGCTGTTGTTACAAAACCAAGAACACCAAGCAAATCCCTCAACAATGCAGAGACTCGAACCTCCATTGCTAGTCCTCGAATCTGGCCTTTATGATATTCTCTGGCTCTGACTTCAACATGAACCAAAATGTCACATGATGGCAACAAAGAACGGAGCTTCGCATCGTTTTCTCTAGAACTAAACGGTTGAAATAAAACCGTAGGTGTACACAACCGAATACCACCCGATCCAGCAAAACAGCCATTATTGATGGGGTTTGTACATCCACTCCCATAACCAGTAGCGCTAGGCTCACTTTTCAATATGTATGTATGTGTATGTATGTATGTTAGTATGTATGTCATCAATTCAGCATTGCGCATACTAGAATACTCAAGGCATGATTACCACCAATAATGAACTCCATGACGGAAACTTCCTCATACATAAACTTTTGATTTGGAAGCAATACAATGATGGCACTCGAGCAAGATTTGCAAAGCTACGATCATGGCGCGGGTCGCACACTAAATTCCCTTTCGTTTTTGTTTACTCTTCAATCTTCAGTCGACCAGTCGTGCTCGTACCTAACAGAAGACGCCACCCTCCACCCTGCCTACCTCCTCTGTAGTACTGCACCCAGATAGAAACTTGAGGTTCAGGGTCTTGTTTTGTTTCTACTTCATTCCCAATCCATGTGTTGGCTATGCTTGTACGTAGGCTGGTGGTTGCTCGCTCGATCCCTGCAAATCTGCGACTGTTAATCGCCAATTTGGCATGCTCGACCTAGCTAACTCGGTACCTGCAGTCCAGCACCCGTCTCGTCGCGCCGAGATAATCTCGTAGCTAGTGTCCCCGCAACCACTGGCAGGAGGCGATCGGTCGTCCGGCACAACGCACCGCGAAATCATCAGCGCGATCATAGATACTGCAGCCACTTACAGACATGATTTGCCTCCACGCTCGCTCGTGGCGGCCACTGATTTTTTATAAGCAGCTTTAGCCTGAGACGATCGAATCACAATCAGTAGCATACACATACTGGAAAAACTGTCCGAAATCAGCAAAAGAACCGTGGATATAAAATTATAAATACTAGTACGGTGAATTCGTCGCTGGAAATTTTAAAAATCGTTAGGGGATAGGCTGTGACCTGAACTTCTGTTTGCACTGCACCGCAGTCCGCAGACAAGTCTGAATATCAAACGAGTACTTGGTCCGCGCTGCATGTATCTCGAACTCGTTTGAAAGCTGAAACGGGTACTCGGCAACGACTGTAGAGCTCGCAGCTTTTGTAACGCGCGCCGCTGTGCTATCGAGAAACAGATGCACGGCAGGGTCCCATTGATCATCCGTTGCTGTTGGACTACATGTTCTGTTCTGGAACCACAAACTACAGCGCACTAGCTAGCTGCTTCTTCATGCCACTCTACACGGTCGAATTAGCATTCTGTAATGAAGAAGATGCTACTAGCTCTGTGATGTGATCCAGTATGTATAAGAACTAAGCTACCCCACACGAGGGCCAAAGCAAAACCACACTGCATCGATGCGTTTCGTGGTGGACCAAAGATTGGACTTTTGGAAGCGCTCATGTCCCCTGCAGGCACCGAATCATAGCTGGTCTGCCTCAACCTCAAGAAACTTACTTGGTTCATACTCCTAGCTGGCAGCCCGTTCACCTTCTGCTGCCAAACTCATGTGCGGTGCATTGTGATTGCGATTCAGCTGGTCCTCGACCCTGGTTTTGAGCTGGATAGAGACAATAATTAG
Organism: Lolium rigidum; assembly: GCF_022539505.1. Lineage (NCBI taxonomy): Eukaryota > Viridiplantae > Streptophyta > Magnoliopsida > Poales > Poaceae > Lolium > Lolium rigidum. The sequence continues at coordinate 291,648,607 of NC_061514.1, forward strand.
TACAAGCTGCAGGCTTGTGATAAAAGGAGCTCCATGCCCTCTGCTGAATCACTGTTTGTAGAAGTGCATGGCCTCCATCCCCGGTCTCTCCTTTGGCTGGTCTCCGATCAGACAGTACATACATCTTGAATTCAAACATTTTGACTTGGGGACCATGCTGTCGTTTTTCTCAGGCAAAAACTATGCTTCATCTAATTAATGGAGAAGTTAAAAGACATTTCACAAGGTTCCTAGAGTTGGCAAAAAACGTGCCCACCCCTTACTACAAAAGCCTACTCTTGTGGCAAAACATTACTTAGGCTTAGTTTGGTAGCATAGTATTTTAAAAACAGAAGTATTCGAATACTGAAGTATTTTATCGTGTAAGCAGTAGATACTTCAGTTTTGACATTTCTCAGTATTCTGAAGTATTGTGAATACTTTATACCTGTTTGGTTACTGCTAATTTGTGAAGCAATGGGCATGATTCTCCCTCCAAGCATCTTTAAGCGCCTCACTTGGTCCACTTTCCAAGCTTCAAAATTACTAACTATGATTTTCATTTCTTCTAGTAGGTTGGTGTTGTGAGATTTATCCTCATTGTTCTTCAGCGTTTGGCAACTGCTGCCGCATAGTCCATCAATTTGTTTTTTCTTTATACCATGTTGGAGAGAATATTCAAATGTCGTTCAGCAAGCTAGCATTTTAATAGTCTACGTTGCTTAAGTTTCAGTGATAGCATAAGAGCAACTAGCAGCAACGAGGTGGAGAAATTCCTTTTTCTCCCAAATCTCAGTTTCAAAAAAAGAGGTCCGGACTTGATTTTTTATTACTGAGAAAATACTACGGAAGTATTGAAACTGCAATTTTGTGTTGTAGCCAAACAGCTCAAAGTATTAAAAAACAAAGTATTTTTGAAAACAACGGTATTTTTAGAATACTCCAAAAATACTTTGCTACCAAACTAAGGCTTAGGTTTTTGGTGACCACTGTCATCAAATTTCTCGCTTCCTTCTTGATATTAAGTGCAACAATCCGCCACATGGTAGAGCTATCACAAAACACCCTTGCATTTCCCGAGAGTGGTCCACGATGCATGATAGTACGATCTACCTTCGTTCCAATGAATAAGTCTTATACTGCTTTTGAAAAGTCAAACCACGTACTTTGACCAGGTTTTTTAAAAAAAATTATCAACATGCAAAATACAAAACAATATCATTACTTGCTCGATAGAATATCATATTTGTTGACAGATAGAATATCATATTTGTTGACAGATTTTTCTAAATATTTTATCAAACTTTACATGGCTTGATTTTCAAGAAAATATGAGACTTATTAATTAAAATGGGGGAGTAATTGGTCCATTGTACTCCCTCCGTCCCAAATTAGTTGTCCCAATTTTTTTTAAATATGGATGTATCTAGACATGTTTTAGTATCTTGATGCATCCATGTTTTAACAAACTTGAGACAACTAATTTGGGACGGAGGATAGTAATATTAATTTGAAGTTCAGTTGATGAACAAATAACACTTGACAGTGAATTACACTTCTCACATGTTCACAACATATATGGAAGTGGAGGTAAGAAAGTAAGAACATACATTAATCAAAGAGACTCTCCACAGAAACAGATATGCATGACATGACAGATTGCTATAAGATGCCGCTTACGCTTTTCCACCGCAGCTCACGGCAAACTTTTGCGCCATAAAAAGTGCCCGCACGGCAGCTCACTCCACATTCCCTTCTGTACAGTACAGCAAGTGCACCACAAAGCAGAGCGAGGAGCTACTGCGAGACTTCCAATTGCGCCGCTCCCGCACCATGCCACCGCCGGGCTCCTGGTTCTACAAGCTGCGGCGCAGGCGAGGCGATGCCGGCGATGAGGACGCTGCTGTGGTGCTCGCGAGCAAGCTGAGAGGCGACCGTGCTCCGACGGAGGCCCCGGCGCCGCCTTGCTCTCCGAACAGAGCGTCCTACTACGTCCCGAGCAGCGACCGTGGCCCGGCCACGGGGAACCCCAAGCGCCGGGACACGCAGTTCCCGCGCAGCCCGCAGCGCGGCGACATCATCTTCGACGTGGTCACCGTCCAGGCAGCCGCCGCCTGCGACACCGACCGGTTCGACGGCCTCAAGGCGATGCCGGAGCTGAAGCTGCGGCCGATCCTCACCAAGCCGGCCGGCGCCGCCAAGAAGGTCGAAGGGGAGGAGGCCTCGCGCAGCGGCGGCACCAGCGCGGCCGCGTCGCCGACGGCCAGGGTGCGGCGACGGCGGCTCCACGTGCAGCCGAGCGGCGAGCGGAAGGGGAGGGCGGCGAGCGCAAAGCAGCAGCCGGCGGTGACCAGGCCTAAGAGCCGTCGCGCCAGGCGGCGGCGGTGGCTGCGGGAGAGCCTCGTGGTGGTGAAGGAGTCGGCGGAGCCGGAGGAGGACTTCTTGGCGAGCATGGCGGAGATGATCGCCGCCAACGAGGACGTCCGGGCGTCGCCGCGCGGCCTCGAGGAGCTCCTCGCATGCTACCTCGCCCTCAACGCCGCCGAGCACCACCTCGCCATCGTCGCCGCCTTCACCCGCGCCTGGCTCGCGCTCGACACGACCAGCTAGCTACTCCCCCTACGTGTGCCCGTGTACAGTACGCCCGCGCGCGTCTCCGTGCGAATTACCGCGGTGAATTACAGGTTTCTGAAAGTGTTTGCAAAAATCGCAGAACCTTTTCCGTTTGATCGATCGATATCCGTCTGATAGCTGCCTGCGATTTCGCAAAGCGGAAGCAGGATCGATCGATGAGTGCATGCGCGTCGTCACGGGGCACCCTGCTTTGGTTCCAGCCTCTCTCAAGGGAATCGATCGTGTGATGTTGTCTTTACAGATCGGACTAGGCCTACCTGCGTCAGGTTTTGTTCTTGTTGGAAGAACTCGTCCATCTTTTTTGCTGGCTAGAGAAGCATCTGCGCATATTGTCATCCGCATGGTACAAAATTCCGTTTTACCGATAGTACCGACCTGCAGGGCTGCAGCCTGCCGGCATGGGTGACACCCTTCGATCTCACGTGCAACTTGCTGCCTCTGCTTCAGATTTCCCTCTCTCCGTTGCTGATCAAAAGAAGTTTTTAGGAACCTTAATAATTTTGTAGAATCCTTTTCTCTTGAAAAAGGAGCAATTTTTTTGCCACTATTCATTAATTAGGACGGAGTGTCCTGACAAGGCCAATAAAAGTCAAACAAAAGTAAGAAAGTGATTACTCTCCCCCTCGTTACAAAACTGAGGGCCCTTTTGATTCATATGATAAAAAAAACATAACAATAGGAAAAACATAATGTTTTTTATAGGACCTACACTGCAAGATTCTAATAGGATATGCTCCAGTGAATCAAACAAATTATGTAGAAAATTTTCATATAGGATCCAAATCCTACGCAATTTCTATATAAATCCTATAAATCAAAGGGCCATCAAACTCTTCGCCCTGGTGGTGACCCAAAGTTTAGCCTCGCGCTTAATGATATCTAGAGAATAGTCGGAGGCACGACTTTGTTGTTGAAGACCCTCGTGTTTCGTTCCTTCCAAATTATCCAACTCACGAGCATACATAGGGAGGCCAATGCCTTCCGGTTTGGGGTGGCCTTACAATACATCATAGTCCACCAAGCTTTGAGAGAGATATCCGCCGTCCACTTATGAGTTTGGATAGTGGAAATGCCAATCCAATCCTTCACCATACCACAAAGCCTCTTGGAGATGCGACAATGTAAGAAAAGGTGCACCGCCGTCTCTTGCATTTGCTTGTAAAAAAGGTAAAATACCACGATTTTTCCAACCTCTTCTCTCAAGACGATCCGTCGTCCAAATTCTATTTTAGATGGCCAACCACACGAAGAATATGACCTCTGGAGGTCTCCAAGCTTTCCAAACCAACTTGCTCAAGCTTTCCAAAGAGATAGGGCTTTCCGCCCAAGTTCAGTGATTGGATTGCCGCCTTGCTTTGTATCTCCTCCTCGCATGTCCTCCTAAATGGTGTCGCTAGCTCTCCAATCAAGCATGGGAGAGGTTTAAGGCAAGGGGATACTCAATGGCCACTTTTGTTTGCCCTCGCCATTGATCCCTTGCAACAAATCCTTCATTTGGCAACACAAAATGATCTCCATCACAAGATTAGATGAAGAGAAACAAATGTTAGAACCTCCCTTTGTACGGATGATGCGGCCATCTTTGTGGTGCCTAAGAAGGAGGACATCCAAAATCTATCCTCTATCCTCGAGATTTTTTGGAGAGGTCACCGCTCTTGAGACAAAGTTCGATAAGAGCATAGTGGTCCCTATTAGGTGCCAATATATTGATCTTGACGAGGTGCTCCGTAGAATCATCATAATCAAAATCGTGTATCCAGAATTTATAACGTTGCGTAGGTCGGGATCTTGCAAGGATAAATGATTAGATTGAATTTTAACTATGATCTTCTCGCATAAGAGAACTTTAGTAATGATTTCTGAATTGCCTTAAATCTAATGCATATTCGGATATATTTTTTAAAATGTTTAAACCTTATTGCAACACAATTCATATATTAATTTTAAAAAATTACCTGTACAAATTAATTACGGGTTACATAGGTAAAATGTGATCCCCGTCCAGACTATTTATTAATATAATTTCTTATACTTGGAATTCTAGTCAGCCACCTCATGCTCACCAGTGAGCGTTGATACATGACATGTTGTTTGACCTCATGGCTTCCGTCTGATCCAGGAGACCTAGATCTATGGGAATCTTCATCTTTTGGAAGTAGGAGCTTCAAAACAGTGCCTCCAATGAGGTAACCGATGCCAAACGCCTCCACTATCTAGTTCGGCAAGCCAAACCTCAGGTTTACATCGGAACTTAGCGGGACTGCTACTAGGACGATGCCTTCAAAGAAGGTTGGCAGTGCCCTTAAACATCGTAGAATCATGCGCAACGATGAGCCGGTGCAAAGGATTTTCATTGATGGCAGCCCCTCGAACCAAGAGATCTGGAGAGACATGAGGTCAGCTCACCGAGGGTGAAGGATTCTCCTTGGCACTAGGCCCTTGAAACAGGAGATCTTGAGACACGGGGCCAAAGGATTTCTCCTTGGTGGTAGTCCCTCGAACCAAGAGATCTAGATACACGTGAGGTTAGCTCTCCGGGGGCAAAGGATTTCTCCTTGGACGTAGTCCCTCGAACCAAGAGATCTCGAGACACTGAGATTAGCTCGCCGGGGGAAAAGGATTTCTCCCTAACGGTAGTCCTTCGAACGACGAGATATGGAGATACGTGAGGTCATCTCGCTGAGGGGGAGGGGGCACCAACGCAGAAGAGAAGGTCGTGCCTAGCCAATATGGACATATGTAAGGGTACATTGCCCCTATGTGTGGTTTTGGTAATTAATGAAAACCCCTATGGACTAATGTTTTCATTGAGTTTATATGAAGGAATATTCCATAGGTACTACTTGTACTCCATATGTTGGATTCAAGTATGGATGCCATGAAGATAAAGATATACCTTGTGTATTGGCATCAAGATCATCGATACAAAGTTGAGTTGGGCAAGTTCAAGATGAGCATCTCAAGTGAATCACATGCTTGAAGCTTACCATCCATTTGGTGATAATGGACTAGTGAAGATGTGTATCAATGGAGCTTTCCCATCATAGTGTATGGGGGAGCATTTCGAGTCTTCACGAAGCAACATTGGTCAAGTGAGGCATTCCGGCTTGAGTGAAGCTTGAAGAGTTATCATCAAGGTCAAGCGGGATGCGCAAGGCAAAGGTATGGCCTTGCTAGGTTTTCCTTTTACCGGTCTCAAGGTGGATGTTGGGAGACCGGATTATAGGATACATAGCCGCACTATTAAGAGGGGCTTTCGGTTGGGTAACTTGATCACATCGTCTTAGGGAGCTCAATCCTTTGCATACTTTGCATATCCGTATTGCTTCTTGGTGTTTCTCTGTGTGAGATTCTTGAGCTTGTTGCTAGCTTTACAACAAGCCCAAGTTCATCGAAAACGGAATCCGCATGCATCTTCTATTGCGTTTTCGAGGTTGGGTGATTTTACCGGTTATTCATGATATAAGGTTCTACCTTTTATATTCATGATAAAATCCCCTCCTATAGATTCTTGTGTTTTCACTTTCCATGGGATAGCATTTGTTATTATCTTCCAAACAAAATTGGTTTCATTCGAATCGGGGTTCGGGAGCAAATGTTATTAAAGAAAGAGTAAAAGAAGAAAAAGAAAAGAAAAAGGAAAAAGGGGGGAGGCTGCCGGTTGGGCGCCCGGCCTGCCGGGCCAGACGCCGGCCCACCCGGTCGACCGGGCGGCCACCGGCCCACGCGCCGGCCTTGCCCGGCCACCTCCCCGGCCTGACCGGATCCCGCACCGGGCCGCCTCGGCCTGCCGCTCCCCCGCCGGCCTGTGACCGGCCTTGGGCCTAGTCCACAACCGGCCTGCCCGGATCTCTCCCCGGCCCGACCGGGAATCCCACTAGGCCGCTTCTCTGGCTTCGGCCCACGCGGCCTGCTCCTCCCCGCGCGCCTGTGCCGAATCCGCCGCCCAGCGCGCTATGCTCCGCTCCCGGTCGGTGGGCCGGTCCGACCGGACAGGCCACCGGCCTCTCCGGCCCAGGATCCGGTCGGCCGGCCTGCTGACCGGCTGGGCGACTTTTTAGGCGTTTTTATGCGTTTTCCACCCCGTTTCTTCCCCAACGGTTATTTTTCTCCCTAGACTATAAATAGCCCTTCTTCCACCTTGAGCATGTGCTTCTTCCTCTTTCTCTCACCTCCATTGTTGCATTTGAAGAAGTTGCTCTCTCCCTTGCTTCCTCCAACCATTCTTGCTCATATTTGAGGATTTGAGAGAGGAGATCTAGATCTACACTTCCACCAAACCATTTCTTCTCTAAGTGAGGGAATCTCTTGGGATCTAGATCTTGGAGTCTTTGGTTGACTTTCCCCTTGTTCTTCCCCTCCAATCTCATCCTAGCATTCGTTGCTTTGGTGGGATTTGAGTGTGAAGGACTTGAACACCTCCGGTGTTCTTGCTTTGCATCATTGCATAGTGTTGAGCTCTCCACCACGATTAGTTCGAGTGAGAGACCGTGAGCTTGTTACTCTTGGAGGGAAACCTCCTAGTTGGCTTGGCGGTTGGTGCTCCGGTGATCTCTTCAAGAAGATTGTGAAGAGGCCCGGGCTTCTCCTTCGTGGAGCTTGTGAAGTGGTTGTGGAGCTTGCCATCTCCGGAGCGGAGGAAAAGCTAACCATAAGGAAAGGGTCATTATCCTTCGTGGGTGTGGTTCGGAGAATAGGGTGAGCCTTCGTGGCGCGGGGAATCCTTCGTGGGACCTCCACTCCTCCAAACGTGACGTACCTTGTTGCAAAGCAAGGGAACACGGGAATACATCCTCGTCTCCGCGTGCCTCGGTTATTTCTATACCCGAGCTCTCTTTCCTTGTGATAGCCATCGTGCTTGAAGTATATATATATATATATCTTGCTATCACTTGTGCTACATATATCTTGTGCCTATCTTGCTTAGCTCTAGTTGTTATTGTTATACCTAGTTGAGCTTAGCATATCTAGAGTTTGTGCTTGTAAACTAAACGATAGTTTAATTCCGCATTCTTACAAGACAAATCCGAAAGAGTTTGTAATTGCCTATTCACCCCCCCCCCTCTAGGCGACATCTCGATCTTTCAATTGGTATCAGAGCAAGGTCTCTCCTTGTTTAAGGCTTCACCGCCTTGAGAGTAAATATGTCGGCTAATAACTTAGTGCACAATGACACAATTATCTTTGTTGGCACAAATTATCTTTTGTGGCGAAATTGCTTGCTTTGCAAACTTCGGACCTTGTGTCCAAACATTGAGCAATTTCTAGATGTAGGTTTTTCTCCTCCAATGGACCCTCAAAATCTATCTTTAGAGGATGAGAAAAACTTACATCTTGAAGCTCAAGTATCTAATGAGCTTGTATTCTCTTTGAGACCAGATTTTCATAGGTTCTTGATATATATAAAGCGAAAATCATCTCATGAGATGTGGATCAAGCTTAAGGAAATGTTTGGTGGATGCACTTCTCATTTGGTTGGTGGTGACTCCAAGGAGCTCTCTTCCCCTTCACATCATGAAGAGCTCCAAGTTGCTTCCACCTCCGGCCGTGATGAGTTCTCATCTTCTTCCACTTCACCAACGTGTAGCAAGACACGAGGTAATGATATGGTGAGTGGTGGGGAAAATTGCAATGTTGATATTGTGCTCAATAGTGATGATTCTTCATCTCTATCCCATTGCAATGCTTCCTCTTTGGACTTAAACACATCTAGCATTGAAAATAATCTACATGCTTGTGTTGATAGTCCTCGCATATCATGTGTAAATTGCTCACATAAATCCCATGATGATATGCTTGCCTTGTCTTGCTCCCATAATCAAAATGCTTCTATCTCCTCTAGTTGTTTGACTAACAATGTAGAGGAAACCGAACACTCTATGGATCAAGACATGTTTTCAAATAAGGATTCAAGAATTTCTTCATCTTCATCCTCCGGTATGCACATGTGCCTTATGGCAAATGGATCAAAGGTATCTCCTACTTTGACTCCTAACACTTCCTCTAATGATGAGAGTGATGATGATAATGATGAAGAATATAATATATTGGTGCATAATATGGCAATGGTATATGCTTCTCTTCATGGTAATAAAGAAGCTCGTGCTAATCTCGAACACTCTATGGATACCTTGAGTAAATATAGGGAAACCATAGTGGAGTTGGAGTCCCATGTTGAAAATGGGGAAATGAGATTCACTCTCCTCAAGCATGAGCTAAAAGATGAGAAGCATACTAATTTTATGCTCACACAAAAATTTGAATCCTATAAGCATGAAAATGAGAAAACTATTGTTGATGCTTGTGCTACTAACTCTACTTCTTGTGAAGCATCTATCTTAAAGGAGAATGTTGAGTTAAGGGCTCAACTTGAGTTGCTAACTAGCAATTATAGGGAATTGGAAGAAAGTCATAAAAAGCTCTCGGGCTCTCATGATGACCTTCTAATTTCCTATGATGGGCTAAAGTTAGCTCATGAGGCTAGTATCACTAAGGTAACATCTTGTGAGCCTCATGTGGACATTAGCACAATCTCTACTACAAATGCTAAATTGCCATGTGCTAGTCCTTGTAATCCATCTAGTCAAACTAGTGATACACCTTGTGTTGGATTACTTGCCTTGCCTTGTTGCTCTAACAATGAAACTTATACTTCCTCTAGTACTTGTATTTCTACTAACCATGTAGAGGAAATAAAAGAGCTCGAGGCCCAAGTCCTTTCTTTAAAGAAAGACTTGGAAAAGCGTCATGAAGGGAAATCCGCACTTGACAAGATGTTGAGTTTGCAACAATCCCCCAATGACAAGAGTGGACTTGGATTCAATTCCGATAACAAGAACAAGTCCAAGAGCAAGAGCAACAAAAAGAAGGGCCAAGACAAAGTCAAGGATCCGGCCAAGTTGGTTTGTTTCAAGTGCAAGGTTGTAGGGCATCATGTTAGATCATGCCCATTGAAGAAGAAGAAGCACTTGAGTGAGAAACAACAAGGGAAACGGCCACAAGGTCAAGGTCAAGCTCATGCTCGACCTCAAGTTGAAGATAGGTCACTTCCCAAGAAGAATCAAGATATTGTTCCCCAAGAGAAGAAATCAATAAAGAAGAGAAAGGGGAACACTTGCTACTTATGCCGTGTGAAGGGGCACTTTGCTTCTTCATGTTTAGGTAGTACCTTATCTAACCCTATAATTGTTGATGATGATTATTCTCTAGGGAAGGATAAGGATGGCAATGTGTTTGCCAAGTTTGTTGGAACTCAAAGTGGTCTCAAGAAAAGGACCATTTGGGTTGCCAAGCCTATTGTGACTAACCTCTTAGGACCCAACTTGGTTGGGGACCAACAAGCTCAAACGTGATCAATAGGTACATATGGAGGTCATTGGAGACTTGGCTAATTTATGAAGAATTAAGGGATCTTCATATATTATTTTGACCAAGCCAAGTCGTATGGATCATTATCTATATCTTATATCCAATGTTCCTCCTTGCGGTAACTTATACTTCAACTCTTCATATTCATTGTAAGTTACTTGCCCCTTTGCATGTTTGGTTTTGTATCAAATATGTGTTTGTATGTGTTGAGTCTTACTTGCCTATCTTGTGTATTCAAGTATGATTGTTTGACTCACCATATACTAGTGTATTGTTTTGAGCCTAATGCATCTTGATAATATCTTATTTGGCTCTCTTTGAGTGATTAATGGAACATCCCATTTTGGGGGAGTGATATGCATTGTGCATCTCTCTTTCTTTAAAATGTGTGTACATGGGTACCACCACTTAGTATTGATATTGCAAGATTATCTAGTCACTATGTGGTGTGTCATACTCATGAGAAATTCAAATTCTAAATGTCCATTAATCATCTCTAGTCGAATTTTAGTTGCCTCTTGTTTAGAAGAAATGTTTTATCACATTATGGGGGAGTAATATGTTTTGTACATATCACAAACCTAAGAAAATGTGACCATATGAGGTTATGCCACTTGGAGTTGATACACGTAATTATCTTGTTCCTAGGTGGCATGTTTGCTCAAACAAGCTCCACTTCTATTAAAAAGCTCTTATTGGCTCATCCTATGGATTCTTGTTTGATTAAGAAATTCTTGGTACGGTTTTCCTCAAATACATATCTCTATATCTTATTTAGGACACCGTTTGCTTCAAGTTATTCTAATCATTGCCGTGCGTGATTGTTTGACTAATTGAAGCTATCAAGAATCTTCATCCGTGCATAGTGCTTAATTTTATATACTTATCCTATGCCCTTTATTGTGAAGTTGATCCTTACTATCATTGTCAATTCACCACCGGAAATTATTTCCAATATACTCATTGTCTTTGACAATTGATAACCTTGTATGTGGTTGAATTCATGGATCATCTTCACCTTGGATTGCCTCTTATTTACTTATTTTATTTCCAAGAAATCCTTGTTGCTCCCACGTGTCTTCTTTGTTCCTTTGAAAAATCTTTTGATAAATTCTCTTGATTCATATCAAGTGTTTGTTTTGGAAGACAAACCTTTTCCTTACGGTACATTGTGCCATTGTGAAAAGTGTAGAGGGTTTGGTTTATTTGTTCGAACCTTGCTCTTTTTGGGAGTTTTGCTATCTCATTCCTTCTTCTATGCTTTATTTGTTGAATGAGATAAATCTTTGAGCATGTTTGCTTTATTTCATCCTTTATGCTCAATGGTTTCTTCTTAGTTCATTTGTTGAACTTTGTTGAACAAATCTTTTGTGATTTGCGTCTTTGATATTATTTGGACAACAAATTTGTTTGGTCACACCTTTATGCCTTATTCAATTCATTTGGTGTTTTGTCCAAAGTATATCTTTCTTGGATCCTTAAAAGTCTTTGTGCGTGCTTATATGCAATTTATTTATATTTATAGCATGCTTTCTTTCTTCGATCCATTATATAGGGTATACTCCATCAAATCCTAAACGGCTAAGATGTGCATGAAATTCAAATTTCATCTATAAATATGCACATATTGATATGGAGTGTATCCTATGTATTGTGGTTAGTCTAACCATTTTGGACCCAATGAGTTTGGGGACCAAGATGTACTTGAATGATGTTTTAGGTACATTGGAGATGCAATGGAGGCTTGTCTCATCTATAAGGAAGGTGTTGTCACCATGTGAGAATTGGAGTCAAGTTAGGATGATCGTTGAACTCTTATCTACTACATCAAGCCATTGCTATCTCGGTAACAAGTATCTTATTCATGCATTCTCATATAGCATCCAACCTCTTGTAGGTTGTATCTTGGCATGAAATTATTTATTTCGAAAATATTGCGGTTCTTGAAAAACCCTTTTAAAATAAAACCTCTTATTGAACATTTGAGTAGTTTGAGAAGATGCATATGATAGGTTATATATATATATCATATTTTATGATTCACCTATCACAAATATGCCCTCTAGCAATTTATTGCATATCAATTCCTCAAAGAGCTCTTGTGTGCAATATTGATGAATTTGTGAAATAAATCCGTATTTGAGATACTTGTTGCCTTTCTCAAAACATTCCAACTAGCCTTACTTCCCTTATTGTTAGTTGTGATGTTTTTGAGATCTTATTTTGTTGAAGTTCATTTATATACCATAAGTGAAAAGTGGAGCCATAGGCTATATATGCTTTTAAGCAAACATCCTTTGATATATTTTATGACTTCATTTTGGATATCTAGTCCTATTTATTTTGTTAACCTCTTGTGTGTGCATGTTTCTTTATGGATCATTTTGTCCACTTTAGAAACTTATATACATAAGAGCGTTAATCCATCACCTTGATATCTTTGTTCTTTGCCAACCATCTTTTACCCTTTTTGTTTTTAATGGTGTTGGTAAAGAAGATTTATGAGTGCTTGGTTTATTTATTTTCTTCATGTACTCATATCTCGTAATTGTTGGACTAAAGTTGTTCTTGATAAGCATACTCTCTTTATCTTAGTTGTGTTCTAAATGATATATAGAGAGTGAGGATTCCATGTTTGTGCATATTGCATTCAAATGCAAACATTATAAATTGTGCACGAACCTTGGGGAGCTTTCTTATTTTTAGAGCACTATATCTCTCTTATCATGATATCTTTGTTTGTCCAATTGGATCTTTGATTGCTTGCTTTATTTGTTGAAGCTCACCTCACCATGTTATCTTTATGCAATCTTTGATCCTCAATATAGTTTGATTTCCTTCAAGTATTCATCATTGGATATGTGCACTTGATTCCACTCAAATTATGAGAAGTGCACACTTTGGGGAGGAACTCACATTATATTGGCCTTCTAAATTTTTCACCCATTTTGACAATCGATGCCAATGGGGGAGAAGTTTAGAGGGTTTAATGGAATGGTTTTATACTTAAGTTTGGTTTGTGCTTAAGTGTTTTGCCTCTCATGCATTCCATATTTATATGTCTTGCATGGTTGTATATATATAGTGGAAATTGCCCCAAAGGTTAATCTTGACAATGTATGCAATGAATTCATGTTCATCACACGTGCATACATTGTGGGGGAGTTTTCTCTATATATAGTGGTTCTACTCACATCCCTTGCATTAGTTGTAGTTGTGTGAGTAGAGTTGGTTTTGATATGGGATAGTAGCTTTGTGTTACTTTACCATATCAAATACAACCTCTTGTATACAACTTATTCTCGGATAAGTTGCGTACTTGTCTCTAATATTCATTATATAAACCCTCTTATTGTGGTTGTCATCAATTACCAAAATGGGGGAGATTGTAAGGGTACATTGCCCCTATGTGTGGTTTTGGTAATTAATGACAACCCCTATGGACTAATGTTTTCATTGAGTTTATATGAAGGAATATTCCATAGGTACTACTTGTACTCCATATGTTGGATTCAAGTATGGATGCCATGAAGATAAAGATATACCTTGTGTATTGGCATCAAGATCATCGATACAAAGTTGAGTTGGGCAAGTTCAAGATGAGCATCTCAAGTGAATCACATGCTTGAAGCTTACCATCCATTTGGTGATAATGGACTAGTGAAGATGTGTATCAATGGAGCTTTCCCATCATAGTGTATGGGGGAGCATTTGTGAGTCTTCACGAAGCAACATTGGTCAAGTGAGGCATTCCGGCTTGAGTGAAGCTTGAAGAGTTATCATCAAGGTCAAGCGGGATGCGCAAGGCAAAGGTATGGCCTTGCTAGGTTTTCCTTTTACCGGTCTCAAGGTGGATGTTGGGAGACCGGATTATAGGATACATAGCCGCACTATTAAGAGGGGCTTTCGGTTGGGTAACTTGATCACATCGTCTTAGGGAGCTCAATCCTTTGCATACTTTGCATATCCGTATTGCTTCTTGGTGTTTCTCTGTGTGAGATTCTTGAGCTTGTTGCTAGCTTTACAACAAGCCCAAGTTCATCGAAAACGGAATCCGCATGCATCTTCTATTGCGTTTTCGAGGTTGGGTGATTTTACCGGTTATTCATGATATAAGGTTCTACCTTTTATATTCATGATAAAATCCCCTCCTATAGATTCTTGTGTTTTCACTTTCCATAGGATAGCATTTGTTATTATCTTCCAAACAAAACTGGTTTCATTCGAATCGGGGTTCGGGAGCAAAAGTTATTAAAGAAAGAGTAGAAGAAGAAAAAGAAAAGAAAAAAAGGGGGAGGCGGCCGGTTGCCGACCGGCCTGCCGGACCGCATGCCGGCCCACCCGGTCGACCGGGCGGCCACCGGCCCACGCGCCGGCCTGGCCCGGCCACCTCCCGGCCTGACCGGATCCCGCACCGGGCCGCCTCGGCCTGCCGCTCCCCCGCCGGCCTGTGACCGGCCTTGGGCCTAGTCCACAACCGGCCTGCCCGGATCTCTCCCCGGCCCGACCGGGAATCCCACTAGGCCACTTCTCTGGCTTCGGCCCACGCGGCCTGCTCCTCCCCGCGCGCCTGTGCCGAATCCGCCGCCCAGCGCGCTATGCTCCGCTCCCGGTCGGTGGGCCGGTCCGACCGGACAGGCCACCGGCCTCTCCGGCCCAGGATCCGGTCGGCCGGCCTGCTGACCGGCTGGGCGACTTTTTTAGGCGTTTTTTATGCGTTTTCCACCCCGTTTCTTCCCCAACGGTTATTTTTCTCCCTAGACTATAAATAGCCCTTCTTCCACCTTGAGCATGTGCTTCTTCCTCTTTCTCTCACCTCCATTGTTGCATTTGAAGAAGTTGCTCTCTCCCTTGCTTCCTCCAACCATTCTTGCTCATATTTGAGGATTTGAGAGAGGAGATCTAGATCTACACTTCCACCAAACCATTTCTTCTCTAAGTGAGGGAATCTATTGGGATCTAGATCTTGGAGTCTTTGGTTGACTTTCCCCCTTGTTCTTCCCCTCCAATCTCATCCTAGCATTCGTTGCTTTGGTGGGATTTGAGTGTGAAGGACTTGAACACCTCCGGTGTTCTTGCTTTGCATCATTGCATAGTGTTGAGCTCTCCACCACGATTAGTTCGAGTGAGAGACCGTGAGCTTGTTACTCTTGGAGGGAAACCTCCTAGTTGGCTTGGCGGTTGGTGCTCCGGTGATCTCTTCAAGAAGATTGTGAAGAGGCCCGGGCTTCTCCTTCGTGGAGCTTGTGAAGTGGTTGTGGAGCTTGCCATCTCCGGAGCGGAGGAAAAGCTAACCATAAGGAAAGGGCCATTATCCTTCGTGGGTGTGGTTCGGAGAATAGGGTGAGCCTTCGTGGCGCGGGGAATCCTTCGTGGGACCTCCACTCCTCCAAACGTGACGTACCTTGTTGCAAAGCAAGGGAACACGGGAATACATCCTCGTCTCCGCGTGCCTCGGTTATTTCTATACCCGAGCTCTCTTTCCTTGTGATAGCCATCGTGCTTGAAGTATATATATATATACCAGCACTATTCTGCAACCGGTTGCAGAATAATATTCTGAGCACCGACTTGTACTTTCGTGGACACAAGGTCGTACTTCCCGGATAACAGGGTTCAACTTTCTGTCGAACTTACCTGAACTTTCCGTTTTCTTCAAAGGTACTGATTATACCTCAAGTTTCTCAACCATTTATCGGAACTATGCAAATGATATACCGTTGGATAGATAATGAAAAACCGCAACTTTTTCATGTTCACACTTTTCACAGATTTTGCACATTTTAAATTTAATTTTAAAAATACGAAAACACTTCTATATGGCCAGAAAATGAACTTTTAGTTCGATTTTCGAATCGCTTATTGAAATTGTGCAAATGATATACCGTTGGATAGATAATTAAATTTCGCAACTTTTTCATGTTTTACGTTTTTTCAAAATCCTCACAGTTTTTGAACAATTTTGAAAATACCAAAATTCGGACGTACTCAAAAAACGGACGAATAGTAATTTGGATGTTTTGTTTCAACCGTTTGTCGGAATGATGCAAATGATATAGCGTTGGAAAGATATGAACTAGGCGCAACTTTCTTATTCCAATTGTTTTCTCTAATTCCTTATAGTTTAAGAGAAAAACTCGAATTACTGTCCGCCCATTTTATGTGACGGGCACCGAATGATTATCCACACGATTTTCATGCCGTATATCTAAACAATGCAAATGATATACGGTTGGAAAGGTGTCAAAATGGCGCATCTTTTTCATATCTACCATTTTATCCAAATTCGAAAGGTTTAAAAATAATTTTAGAAGTTTTGAAATCATATTTTCGGTATATTTTGTGGGATAATGATTTGAAATAGATGGATTAGATCCATTTATTTGTTGTAAAAAGTTGTAGGTAATGAAATTAGACATATACTCTATCATATAAAACTTTTGGTGACAAAGATTGAAGTGTTTGGTGATCAAATCGATGAGATTTGGACAATAGATTTCCGCCCCGTAAAAGCAGAGTACTGAACTTCCCTCAACATGAACTTGTACTTATCGGGAAATGCGGTTGTACTTCTCGGCGCTGTTTCACGAAAGTGTTCAGTAAAATGACTATAAGTTTCTCATACAGTGTCCGTTTGAGGTCTACGACCACACAAAATGCTCAGCACAACCACGCGCATCTGAACTTCCCGCGACATGTCTTTGTACTTCTTAGTTTTCGTGGTTGTACTTACTGGAAATGTTTTGATACTGGTGTGTTTTGCAAAAACTAGCATGTGTACTTCGAAATGATAATTTTAGATTGTCCCTATATTCTATTTAATAGATTCTACACTTTCTGGATCTTAATATTTGAACTTCACAACGTTGCTATGGAAACTTATGTGGGGGTTATTTTTTCATGTAATTACCGTTTGTATTTCTTGTTGTCTCCGTCTGTACTTCTCGGAATCACTGCTCGTACTTACTTGCAGATGACGGGATTATTTTGTTTTCTACATTTGCACTTTGTCGGGTTTCTTGTACTTCCTATATTAAGTGGGTATATTGCTTGTGTTGAATGGTTGTACTTCTTATTGTCAACTATATGAACTTCTTTACGGGTGATGGATTATTATTGTTTTTTGCTATGTGAACTTATGTGGGAGTATTTTCTTTGAACACTTTTAATTCATGCAATTACCGCTTGTACTTCATGTTGTCTTCGCCTGTACTTCTCGGAATCACTGCTCGTACTTCCTTGTAGATGACGGGATTATTTTGTTTTTTCTACATTTGGACTTTGTCGGGTTTCTTGTCTTCCTATATTAAGTGGGTGTATTGCTCGTGTCGAATGGTTGTACTTCTCATTGTCAACTATATTAACTTCTTTACGGGTGATGGGATTATCATTGTTTTTTGCTATGCGAACTTATGTGGGAGTATTTTCTTTGAACACTTTTAATTCATGTAATTACCGCTTGTACTTCCTGTTGTCTCCGCCTGTACTTCCTATAACGGGTGATGGGATTACCATTTTTTTGCATTTGGATTTTGTCGGTTTTTCTTCTACTTCCTATAATAGGTGCTTGTACTGCTCGTGTCGAATGGTTGTACTTCTTGTCATCGGCTATTTGAACTTCCTCGGGGGTGATGGGATTTTTTTCGTTTTTACTACATTTGGATTTTGTCGGTTTCCTTGTACTTCCTATAATAAGTGCTTGTACTGCTCGTGTCGAATAGTTGTACTTCTCATTGTCAAGTATTTGAAATTTCTCGCGGATGACGACATTATTTTGTTTTTTCTACATTTGGAGTTTTGTCGGTTTGCTTGTATTTCCTAGAATAATCGTTTCTACTCCTCGAGTCGAATGGTTGTACTTCTCATTGTTAAGTATTTGAACTTCCTCTTGGGTGATGAGATTATTTCGATATTTAAAATTTGGATTTTGTCGGTTTTCTTGTACTTCCTATAATAGGTGCTTGTACTGCTCATGTTGAATGGTTGTACGTCTCGTCGTCAAGTATCTGAATTTCCTAGTATGTGATGGGACTATATTGTTTTTTTCTACATTTTGATTTTGTCGGTTTACTTGTACTTCCTTTAACGAGTTCCTGTACTGCTCGTGTCGAATGGTTGTACTTCTCATCTTCAAGTATTTGAACTTTCTCGTGACTGAGGGGATTATTTTGTTTTTTCCCACTTTTGGATTTTGCCGGTTTTCCTGTACTTTCTATGATTAGTGGTTGTATTCCTTGTGTCGAATGGTTGTAATTTTTATAATATTTGTATCTACTGATGGAGAGAGAACCCGCACACACACGCATGTCAGGGAGGTGATAAGAGTAGCAGCCGCTACCGATTAAAATAAGTAGCAGTAGCACACGCATATAGAGAAAAGGAAACAACGGCGCGCGTGTACAAGGAGAGATGCAGGGTCGGCGATGCTCGTGTAGATGGATCGAAGTGGAGCATCATTCGAGTGGGTGCTTCTTGGCGTCACACTTAATTTATTGAACCTTTTTTCCATGGATCTATTGAACCTTCATGTTTTTAAAATCATCTAGAAACAAACCTCAAGCATACATTACCTGGGAAACACTATAGCCTCATGGTTGGCCTGCAATCGGAGAAAGCAAACACATTTTGATCTGTGAGCTAGAAATGATGCCGCTAAACAAAAGTGGATCCTTCGGCTCCTTTTCATAGTTGCACTGAACACTGCTAGTTTGTCACAACGAGTTTGCAGCTTCGGAATATTTTTTTTTTAGAACCCAGGTGTACTGCCAGGGAACAACGCCTTATACTTCCTACAAATGATTGGTTAATGTAGCAATCTTACTTGTGTGTAACTACCTAAAAATAATATTGTATGTAAATTGACAAGAATGGCACAAATGCATATACGCGACTACCTTTCGTGTCTGCATTGCATGAAAACTAGGCATGTTCTTCCGGTGGTTATCAGCTGCACTTCTGGAAACTAGTACATCAGTAATCGTTTTAGTCACAACAGTACATAAATCTGAATTCAGGCAGTAACCTTGCAAGCATCGAGCACTACACTAGTGTTGCTACTGCATGCCAATAAAAAACAGAGAACTAGCTAACTCCCCCTGTTCTAGCCGGAGCCGGCACAGTGTATCTGCCGCCGGAGGCACAGCTTCATAAGTCACTCGCGCGCAACGAGCAGGTTTCACGCCTGCCAGCCGACAAATGGAGCTCGAAGATAAAGGCTAGAGGGCCCAGCGGATCAAGGAATCCTGAGACGGTAGAGTGACGGCGTCGGCCATAGTCGGCCCGGGGACGGTGAATAAGGAACAAACAAGTTAAATGTCGAGTTAATAAAAAAATGTGGTTGGTATCTTTTACAAATGAACAATGTACTGCTAGTTAACCGAATGTGGCTGCTATGTTTTTACAAAGCAATGTACTGCTCGTTTAGCCCTACACGCTTACACGCCACGAGTAAGGGGAATGCGTCCGTAATGGAAGCTCCTGCTACATCCATTTCCTTCCATACAGTCTAGTAAAACAATCGAAGAGAAAATATCCTAGAAGTACACAGGTATGTTCCTTGACAGTATACAGCATAGCAGCCACATGTACACAATTTTTTTCTCGTGCCCAGTTCTGATCTAATCATAACAGCAAATAGCTCGTGTGCCAATATCAAGCAAAGTACCCAATGTTCCAGAAAAGCAAACGTATGACAAACAAACTGGGGAAATTGATTGAATTAGAGGCACAAGAAGAGAATTAGGCTTCTTGAAAGGAAAAAAAAGTGAGTATGCATCTCTGCAAGGCCGAGCTAAGCAAACTACTTTTTCAACTTTACAAACCAAATATTCAATAACTGTATTTGTGATTTTATCTATTTGTACTTCCTAAAAACGGAGTCCTGCACTGCCCACACGTATCGAGGTGCACTGCTGAAAGTTTTTCCATTTTCTGGTTGGAACCAGTGTTCTGCCCACGGTCAGCATAAATACTTCCCCTACCATACTTAATCTGCATGCAAAAACTGAATTTTACAGTAGCATTTCTATCTCCCTATGCACACAGGAAAAAATAAAAGAAAAATATCGTCGAATTTTGGGGAACCATAGCCAAGGAATTTTGAGGAACCATGATAGCGTCTCTGCAATGCCGCTCGCCCCACGATTGTACTCCCCAAGTACGATATGTTGTACTTCCAGAATAATTTGATAGAGTAGCTATCCTAGTTGTGTTTAAATATCTGAAAAATTCTGAATTTGACAAAAAAAAAAGCACACACGCGACTAGATGCAGGCTGCCTTCATCGATCATGCAGCCATGCAGGTGTTTGCTCCGTGCCATTGTGGTCGACTGCCGGGATGATTCATGCATCGCGGGAAGCCGGGGAAACTAAATACTAGCTATCTCAGATCACGTAACAGAAACAATAGCAAACGCAAGAAAGAAGTAACAGCATAGAGCAGTACACCTCAGCCGTACATTTGTTAAGAAAACATTGCTCAGAGGAAAAATACAGGCGCTAGGAACTGGCAGCACGAACATGCAGCACAACACGGCATTGTACTGACCGTCTTCGCGTCTTGTACTTTCCTGTCCAAGCGTCCTGCTGCAGCAGTTGGCGATGAGTCGACTCCGTGTGATTTCCGGCAGGGAGAGCTGTCTACTGCTGGATCGTACCGGCGGCGCCTAAAGCCAGGTGAGAGGCAGCTGTCGAGTGCGGCAAGAGGCCGAGTGGCTCTGGCAGCAGGGCCCCTGTCCGGCTATGGTGAGGAAGACCGCAGCTGCAGCGAGCGCCCGGTCCGGCCGCGCGACGAGGACTGCAACCGGGCATGGTGCCTCGCACGTCGGCAGGAGAGGCGCGATTGAGTGGGCATGTGCGGCTTGCACGGGGCTTTCCCGTAGCAGCATGGAATCATGGCTGCGGCCAAGGGCACGTGTGGCCCGGGGCGGCGGCTCCGTCAGATGGCGCCATGGCGCGTGGCTGACGGCGGCGCGGAATTCGTCATGCAGCAGCGCAGAGGAGGGCGCGTCGCTGGCCGCGGATCGGCGGCGCGAGACCGACGGCGGCGAGGAGGGGCCGCATGGCTGGCGGCGGCTCGGCGGGGCCAGTGGCCGGTGGAGACTCGGCGAGGCGCGTGTCCGCGGCAGCTCGGCGTCGTGCGTGGCTGACGGCGGTTTGATATGGGCGTGGCCGCCGGCGGCTCAGGGTTGTGTCGTTGTTTGGGGAAAAGATCGTGGGAGCTGGGAGACGAGGGAATCGTGCGCGTTTTTCTTTTCCACGGCATCGGTGTCTTATAGGGGCGGGTGGTGCTCAGAATAATATTCCGAGCACCGGTTTTAGAATAGTGTGATCACATATATATATATATATATATATATATATATATATATATATATATATATATATATATATATATATATATATATATATATATATATATATATATATATATATCTTGCTATCACTTGTGCTACATATATCTTGTGCCTATCTTGCTTAGCTCTAGTTGTTATTGTTATACCTAGTTGAGCTTAGCATATCTAGAGTTTGTGCTTGTAAACTAAACGATAGTTTAATTCCGCATTCTTACAAGACAAATCCGAAAGAGTTTGTAATTGCCTATTCACCCCCCCCCCCCTCTAGGCGACATCTCGATCTTTCAACATACAGCTCGAATCCAGCCAACTTACCCCAACTAGAGGTGCCACCAATGGAAAAGAACAGATCCACCATCTATGATCGGCTTCAACCGTCGTTATGTCCTCAATGACCACAGTCATCCACCAACATCTAAGCTGACCGGGCCGCCACATGGCTCCAATCTCCGCTGCTCCGGTGGAAAGCAGCGGGGACCTCTACTGCCCCTAGAGGGTCGGGATCGGCTGCAGCAGCACGACACTCTTATGGTCAACTCCTGTGACTCCTGAAATTTCTCCCCCGAGCCACCCCGAGGGACGACATGGGTGTCAAGAGAGGGGGGAGGGGAACTGGTGGTGGTGGGGGAGGGGATCCCAGTAATGACGATGCGGGAGAGGGGACCCAAGGATTAGGATCGAGTTGACCGTCTACACATGACCCTCTATCCCCATAGTAGTGGAACACATAGACGTGAATGTCGGAAAAATGAATTTGGAACATGGTGACCAATTATTTTTCGAGCCTATGCCTTCAACTGCGACATTTGGAACGAGTTTGATGATGTCAAATATTGGTGGATATATGTTGCTACCTCTCCAACAAGTCCGAAGAAGGCGATGGCCTCCACTCTAATGGCCTCGTGGGAGCTTTGGCATGAACACATAGCTAGGGTCTTCCGCCACCACCACTTTACATCATTAGATCTTGTAATGCCGGGAGAGTTGGATTTTATTTATAGCATTTGGCCAGATCTGAACACTCGAAACTCCTCTTCTCTATATGGATGAAAAGGCAAAGTTTTTGCCTGTTTGAGGAAAAAAAAAGTCGGCAGAACGATGATCTAACTGTTTATAGATATGTTTTACATGACATTATTTTCACTAACTATAGAGTGTACATGAGCAAATGTCACATGTATATGCGTCTACATACACGTGCATTTTTGTCATAATTCTTTTTCGAGCTTACTGATAGATCTTTTTCACTTATAGCGATCGATATCATGAATATATATGAACCCTGGATCAGAACGTTCCGGTTTGAGCCTTTTCTAAAAGAAAAAAATTCTCTTAATTTGTTTGACTGTCAAAGAGTAGAAAGTGGAATTTTACT
The DNA here is from genome assembly GCF_022539505.1 of Lolium rigidum. NCBI lineage: Eukaryota > Viridiplantae > Streptophyta > Magnoliopsida > Poales > Poaceae > Lolium > Lolium rigidum. The sequence goes on from NC_061514.1 coordinate 291,671,318, forward strand.
CCGTTAGAAAACATTCTATTTCTATTTCTATGCAGTAAAGTGGTCAGGACTGGGCAATGTATCAGACAGGATAAACGAGCAGGACTACGCATCGTTCTCGATCACGCTTCCTCAGCCGACTGAAATGGACGGGCGTTAATTTCTTCAGTTCACCGTCCATACTCCATGGCGAGGGCGCCAGAGCATACATATGCACACTACAAGCTGCTTTCGTTCTCGCCCGTCTACTGCTATGCTCCATTCCACAAGCATCCGCTTGCTTGGTTCGCCACACCTGCTCGATCTTCTCCAGGGGTACCAACTGAAGAAACAGACGCCCAGAAAAGGCCTCTTCCTGTCAATCTGGCATACATGTACATGCTGTAAGATTGATGTGTCAGTCGTCTCCCAGGGCTAGCCGCATGGGCCGTGGCCTGACGCCGCTGACCTGCTGAGGCGTGACGTGTGGAAAAGATGGATCCTATATGCCGATGGGCAGGACGGAGAGGATCACCGGAGTAGGCCCCCGTCCTTTTCTTGCGCCCAGTGGCTGCAATGAGCAGCACCGACTTTTAGGGAGATCCACTCATCAGAATGGATGATGAGGTGAGGGCATGGAGCATCGAGAGAGAAAGATAACTAAAGAAAACATGTCATGGCCGGCTTCTTCTCAGCAAAAAAGATAATAATCCACAAGTTTTCTTGGTCCATCAGGAGTTGCAACAAGTGGCATCTCAGACCTCGCGCGTGCGTGCATGGGGCGGCAGAGGCACACCTGTTCGGGAAGGCAACAAGCGCAACCTACAAATGTTTCGCCATCGATCGGAATGGCTCAGATTTCGCAGGCCATGGCTATCGATCCAGTGCTCCCGCCTGCAGCGTGATCCACGGTAGGATCAGCTAGCGCACACATGCGTGTTCTGCGGATAGCTGGGAATGGGGAGAGACTGCGACGCAGGTGAAGAGACGACGCTAGCTGGTAGTACATGCTGACAGGGAGAGCAAGACGTGGATGCCATTTCGTTGCCGCGATGCCGATGCCGTCATGGCGTGTGGGTCGTGTTGCTGCGAAGAACGTATTCTTTCTGAAATGTCACAAGTGTAAATGAATGTTTCGGCATGATCTCTTGCTGCCAGGAGGGGCCCTGAAGCTGCCTTTCTCGGGCGCTGTTTGCAATTGCAATAAGAAAAAGGTTAGTCTATGCCTTCAGCGACTAAGATTTTCTTAAGTCTAAGTTATCTCAGAAAAATACAATTATGCAATTGCAGTTTAAAGAAAAAATATAACTCGGTCCAGTTGCACTTTTCTGTCCGAAAAATGCAATTGCACTTTTTTATAAGAGAAGTGCAACTAAAGTACATTGTTGTGGGTTACTAGGATTTAAGAAAATCCCAATTGACTGAGACATAGCAAATCTGATAAGAAAATAGGAGAACAGTGAAGAAGGAGCTTGAAGGGAGAAACCGGCTAGGCGCTCTTGTACGCACGTAAACTAGTAAGCAGATGTCCTACTTCTTGCAGCTATGCCTTCTCATTAGGGACGTCGATTTTCTCCCGGTGCCCGACACGAGCTATCTCTTGGAGGTGTATGGCCAATGGAGTTTACTCGACGACAGCTAGGTGTGCTTCCTTACGTCTTCTTTGGTACTAGAGTGGTTTTACGGAGATTGGATGAAGGTAGTGGTTTCACAGCCAATACTTTAGAGTACTATCCTCACTAATCCGCACAAAACTCTAGTGCCAAACCAAATTTTAGAATGGACAAGTTTTGGAAGGCCAACACATAGCCGAAGTGTCATTTTTTGCATGGTTGGTGCTACATGGGAAGATATTCACATCCGATAACATTGCCGTTAAGGGTTGGCCACATGATCCCATTTGTAAGCTCTGACACATCCACCCCTAGTCGGTCTAACACTTTCTTCTTTAGAGCAGCTTCGCCAGAGCAATTCGTGAGAAGATCTTCCTTTGGAACAAAACTATAGGCGCCCGCGCAACCAGTTTGGACATGGCCACATGGGCATCAACCCCTGGTTGTGATGCTATGACTGGCGACCGTGGTGGTGGTGGTGCTATGTCCAGCTATGGTGTTGGTGATGCTATGTCCGACGTTGGTGGTGATTCTCTGGCCGGTGATTCTCCTTCGATGATCTTGTCAATAATGGTGATGTGTGATGCTCGAGCTGGTGATTCACTACTAGAAAAATACTTACCGCCGGCGACCCTGAAAAGCTTACCGCCGGCGCATTCGCATTCGCCGGCGATCACCTCGCCGGTGGTAATGTCTTACCGCCGGCACATTGCAAAACGCCGGGGGTAACCCAGAATACCGCCGGCGCATTATCCCAAACCGCCGGGGGTAATATTTACCACCGGCGCTTTCCAATCCGCCAGGGGTAACCCAGTTTACCACCGGCGTTTTACCAATGCGCCAGGGGTATCTCATCTTACCCCTGGCACATAGGCCCAGTTCGCCAGCGGTAATACTTTTAGGATTTAAAAAAAAAATCACATGGGCTCCATCCCATACATTTCCCACGTGATACTCCAGAACTTCTCACATTGTTCTGATTCCAAAACATGTCTAGGAGCAGTGTATATTTGATTTTACAAGCACCGTATAATCACACGCAAGTGGCTACATAATGAAAATCAAAATAACACAAAATCTATCACATAAAATGAAGACTGGTTAATGATGTCGTCTGCACTTGGAGATCCTATGACCATGACTGCAGAAGACAAGATTTATTGCAGTAGTAAGTACATATGACTTGAGAAGTTATTGCTGTAGAAATATATTACTGATTAGAGTAGTACCATTTTTTTTTTTTGAAATATAGAGTAGTATAGTATCATTGTAACAATTATATCTTGTGAATATATCATGCAAGACTAGGACCATGACTTGGTGTAGTACTGGTTAATGATGTTCATGTGAAGGATCAAATTTGTAAGAGAATAAGAACCAGGACATGCTGAACTGAATCAATAATTAACAAAGCTTTGAGTCTACAGATTTACTTTCACAAGTACATCAAGCTAGATATAATGAAGTACATGGATTGTTTTTGCACAATACCACATGTTTTGCCGTAATGAACATGTTATATAATACAGCATTTCAGTCTAGTTTCCAGTATAGACTATGAATGGATATCATACTTTGTGCAATCTTCAGGACAAAATTAACACAAAACCATGTATATAATATATGAAGAACACACATACAATGTTATATTAGAGAGAAAGGATTCACCTTTCTTCACAGGTTTGTACATACACATACAAAGTGATGGATACAACTGCAGGCTGCAAAATCCATCATCTAGCCATCGCCTTGATCTCCTTGCACAAGAAGAATAAACATAATTGTCAGCTCAAAACCAGATTTAGCAAAAAAGAAATTGTAAAGGAAGGTTTCAACATGACCCACACGACATAGCAACACCGATGCATCTACAAGCTAGCAAAGTTGACCCCAAACCTACATCAGCTTCCTTATGTTGCTGCTTTTTCATTCAGCAATAAGCCATCCAAGCTCACAAGCTACAGCATGGGATATAACTTAAATATTTCCCACTTCCGTTGCTTCAAAAATATATAACCAGACCAGTGAATGAACTTCAGAACATGCATCATCTTTTATCCAATTATTACCTAACAGTTGCAGTTAACGACTTAACGTGGTCAGATTAAACTTCAATGGAAGTTAACGATGGCCAGCCTACTCGCTGAATCGCCGCCGGCCAGTTCCTCCTCCTGCGTGCTCAGACTCATGACCGAGTCCCACCCTATCTGTAATTCGAAGGGCAGCATCAGCTCAATTCTCCAGGGTTGATGTACAGAGCAGCACTGACCTTGCAACAGCATAAACCCCATAGGTGGAACAATATGAGGCAGATGAGGAACCAAGTGAGCTGGAATCAGTTTGTATGTGCGCACATAAATTGATTGGTTATGCTTAACGTGGAAAAGAGACGGAATGGTAAGCAATTTGAGAAGTTAAATGACGATCGGGCAGACGAGAAGCCAAGTAAACATGGTAGTTTCAGTATAACTGGACAGTTTGTTGGTAGTCACCGAATGCGAATCTGGAGAGTCCTGATGGCCACTGAACCCGCGACGCGGTGGCGGCGGCGTTACAGCGGGGAATTGGACGATGTTGGCTCGATCGGCGCGGGGGTTCGCAGGGCTGTGTACGCGGCGCGGCTGTGTCGGCGGCGGCGGCTGGAGGGTGAGGAGGAGGAGCGGGGCGAGCAGATGAGAATCAACTAGCAGTGTCACCAATTCAGTAATCAAATTGCAACTTCATAAGAATTTACTAGCAGATTCAGTCTGCGATTCACTACCAATTGAGATATAGTGGCCATCAAACTGCAATTTCACAACGTTTTACTAGCAGTGTCACCGATTTTACTAACAACTAAAGGTAAAGTGATCAAATTCAACTTCACAGCATGAGAAGATGCATTACTAATTGCATCCAGATACAGCAATTGCGGGGACAGTAGAACAGTCTTCCAGGCAAGAGATCATGGTAAATTTCAGAGTGGTTAGGGGAAAAAGACCACACCTTTCCTTCCATGACGGAGACACATGAGTTGGTCGTGCCCAAATCAATCCCGATGACATCGGCCGCTGAGGGCTTCGAGCTGCACAAACGCAGAAGATCCGTCTCAGCAGACAAGAGGGCAAGAAACAAGCTGACATATACATAGACAAAATAGAAGATCTACAGATCCTAAATTGCTAGGTTACCTGAAAGCGCGGGCCACCGATCCGAGCCTGGAGAGCAGGGGCGACGTCGTATGAAGGGGAGCCCTGGGAGCCTGATCAGATCACATAAGGGAAACGACAAATAGATCAGATCAACATCACAGCACGAGAAATCGACACCCAAATCGGCGTGCCAATCCAAGAAAATACAAGAACTTGGCCATGGACCAAGAAGAAATGCAGGGGTGGCACCTGAGAGATGGCGCGGTTGGCGAGGGCGTGGCCGGACCTGGCCAGCCTGGACGCGATGAGAGATCCCATGGACATGGCTGGCGCTCGAGCTTGGGTCGGCTCCCGGCGGCGGCGGCTGTGAGAAAGGGGAGGAAGGTGAGATCCGAAAAACCCTAGTGGGAGGTGGCCGCCGCGCCGCACAGGGAGGGAGAGAGAAAAGGGATCGCAAGGAGACGAGCGTGTGTGTGGGGTTGTGTACTTTTTTTCGGTGTGGATGTCAAAACGGTGAAATACCCCCGGCGAAAATGAAGCTGGGACGCCGGCGGTAATTTCAGCCCAAATGGCACACAGCAGCCCACTTTATCCCTGGCAGGTGCAAATCGGTTTCGCCGGCGATAGTTAATTTACCCCCGGCATCTTCGAGACAAACATGCCGGCGGTAAGAGGAGGTCCATCCAGGTGCTCTTAGCCCACTTTATCCCTGGCTGTTCCAATTCCGATTCGCCGGCGGTAAGTGCTTTATCCCCGGCGACCTGAAACCAACTCGCCGGCGGTAACGTGAGACGACCCTGAAAGGCCTTACCGCTGGCATCTTGGAATCGTACTCGCCGGCGGTAAGGAGTGCGGCTATAAGCCTTTTTCTAGTAGTGATTGTGTGTTTTCCGGCCACAATCTTTTTGGACACACTTGATTGCTACTTGTTTAATTGCGCATCCTTTTGGATATGAGACTATTATTATTGTTTGACTAGTGTTGTAACCGTATTTGCAAACTTGAATCTACATTCATGTTCTTTGAGTTCATCTATACATAAGTAAAACATGATTATATAGTGCGGATTCGGATAGAGTAGACCTCGTATTACGAGTTTGGGGGTTTTGTTCCTTGCAAGCCCGCGCGGCGCCGGAAAAACATGGATAGGGGATGCCTTAAACGGGATTTTAGGGTTTGGTTTCCCCGGGACCAGCTAGATCAAAGATAGAAGTCGAGATGAAAATTCAGAATGAAATGTGCAGACATGAGACATCACTTTTATACGTGACAGGACAACTTCTCTACTCTCTTAATGATAGGTAGCGCGATGTCACCGTTCATGTCGGTGTATTTATTTTGTTCATCGATGGATATTTTCGATTAGCTTAGCCATCCCAACTGGTAACACACTCCAAGCTTGGAAGATGCAGATTACCTACCCATCGCCTGATCGCCATTACCTGTGATTGGCGATAATGAAAATCCCCATTATCAGCACAGAGATGGCGGTCGTTGTCCCGGGAACGGATAACGCACGTGTCAGCCAGCGCTACCCTTGCCACGTACGCGTACCCGCTAATAAAGCATTATCCAGATACTGGGCCCGACTTTTGACTGATCGGTGGGCCAAGTGTCCTCTCCTTCTACACGCCTTCCACAGGCGTCGCCGGCCCGTGTCCTTCTCCTTCCCCACCCGCATCGCACCGCCCAACGGCTTCCAATCGCGGAGGAAGGCCAGAAGCATCGAGGCGAACCGGAAAATGGCGGTCCTCTCGCGGTCGCGGCCGGCGGCGGCCTTCCTCTTCCTCGCCCTCCTCGCGCTCCTCCAGCAGCCGGGGGCCGCGGCGGCGGCGCGGGCGGCGCGAATCGCGCCGCTACCGACAGCCGCGCTACGCCGGCTCTACGACACCTCCAACTACGGCAGGCTGCAGCTCAACAACGGCCTCGCGCTCGTGCCTCAGATGGGGTAAAAACTTTACCCACCCGCTCCTCAACTTGTGCAGCTGCTATATATGAACCGCGCTTGCTTTTTTGTTGACTTGCCCTACGGAGAGGGTCGCGGTCGATATCCGAGCGACTAATCACTGCGTGGGTAACACTTCACGCAGGTGGAACAGCTGGAATTTCTTCGCCTGCGACATCAACCAGACGGTCATCCGCGAGACAGGTTCGGCCGCGCGCGGGATCCCCCTAAATAATCCTTGCTGAATCTGAAATTCCCTATCGCAATTCTCAATCTGTTACAAGTTCGTATGTACTACATAGGCATCAAATGGTCTTGGGCACACTTTTACTTCACCGAGTCAAGTTCTATGCAGTATGCACAAGTGCATAGAACTGACGAACACTGTCACACAGCAAGCGCAGCATCTCATGTTTGCAGTCAGTGCTAGTGCTTGCCGCCGGCAATAAGTGTCGAATGTATTCTGTAGAGTTCAGCCGATCTTGCAATTTAAAGCTTCTTCGTCCTACTTTGAAAACAGCTGATGCGTTGGTCTCGACGGGCCTGGCTGATCTGGGATACGACTATGTAAACATCGGTACATCACTCACTCAGCTTGACACTAATATCTATACTGTTGGGACACATTAAGTATTCCGTGTGCTGTCTCAAGCTATGTTTCTCCCCCCTTTTCAGATGACTGTTGGTCCTATGTGAAACGAGGAGATAAGGTAATAAGCTTATTACAGTTTAGGCCATGATTTTTTCCTAGCCGCATCGTACTTTTTAAGTCTTGACAACACTTGTACCGTATTCTGTTTTGGAGTATTTTGTTAAAGCTTGGATGGAAGTGTGCAATTTTTCTCCTTCTTTGCATCCACTAAATGTTTTATTTGTGCACATCCGTAGAAATCTTAGATTTCTTCTTGTGTTGATGATAACTGGACAAATGCAAGATTCTTCCGCAGTGGTCCATTTTGTAAATCTTATTTACCAGAAAGGTTCAGAATGGTTTTCATTTCCTCTATCATATAGGATCAATTGCTACCTGATCCAAAGACTTTCCCTTCTGGAATCAAATCGATTGCGGACTATGTACATGGAAAAGGTCTAAAACTTGGTATCTACTCTGACGCTGGGTAAGTAAGCAGTCCAGCTATACATGATTTAACTTTCTAGCTTTGACGGTTCTTATGTATCTTGGTCAAGAATAAATCAAAAAACAAAAAAGTTATAACAAGTTAAATCTTACAGGGCATTTACTTGTCAAGTTAGACCAGGATCGCTCTATCATGAAAACGATGATGCTGCCCTTTTTGCTTCATGGGTACGATCTAGGACACATAGCTATTGATGCATACAAGTTGTACCTTACTCTGTGCTTCTATCATGGCTGTAGATAGTTTTACTAATACAAGAATCTGGATTTCTTTGTCCAGGGTGTTGACTATCTAAAGTATGACAACTGTTACAATCTGGGAATTAAGCCAAAGGAAAGGTCTGGTCACACTACTTTCCTTTGTCTTGGCGGTATACAGAACTGTTACCTCACTGTTTACTGTTGTTCAATGATGCGATAATGTCAGGTATCCTCCAATGCGTGATGCTCTAAATTCAACTGGCCGCAAAATATTCTACTCTCTATGTGAATGGTATGCAATTCAATTCTTGGGAAAGAAACGGTAGTTCTACATCATGCTCAACCTCCAACCTTGTTGAATTTAGATATGTGTTGTCTTTTAGGGGCCAGGATGATCCAGCTTTATGGGCTGGAAAAGTTGGAAACAGTTGGCGTACAACAGATGATATAGAGGATACATGGAAAAGGTGATATATGCTGTTTCCTGAAACAAAAGTGTATACAAGTCTGCTGATGTGCTGTGAAATTGACTTGTCTGTTTTATGTTTAAACAAGCATGACCGACATTGCTGATAAGAATAACAAGTGGGCATCATATGCTGGACCAGGTGGATGGAATGGTAACTATTTTGGTGTGGAGTACAAAATTTCGTCATATTGTAAGAGCCTATATAATTAATGAGTACTATATTACTCAACCGACTCATTTTTGGCAGACCCAGACATGCTGGAAGTTGGAAATGGTGGCATGACCTTTGCAGAGTACCGTGCACATTTCAGCATCTGGGCACTTATGAAGGTAATATTTTGCTGAGTGTATCTGTAATCACTAGGATTGCGCGAAATGTTTATGGCCTCTTTGCATCCTGATTAATGTGCTAATGAGCCAAGAAATACTTAAAAATATTTTGAAAAATCTAAATATAGATAACTAATGTATTGATAAATTCTTAATATCTCGATTCTCAATTGATTTCATCATATGGTTGTGTGGTAGTTCCGCATGCTGCCTATCTAGATGGCATTGCATTGGTGTCATGGTTCTTGCACTATCCATTTTCAACCAAAAATAATAATGTAACTTCAAAATTTGACCGGCATTCTCTTCCATTAATTCAACGGTACAATTTGTAACTATCCCCCCCCCCCCCCCACACCCCCCATGGTAAATAAAGAAAGTTCATTCGATACCTTATGAGCTTCAAATTTAGGATAATGCCAGAGGGGAATGTGTAGAATGAGCACAATTCATTAATATTGGCCGCACAAATTCGTGTACCTGTCTGCATACATTCTACATAAGTTAGTAATAGTGTAATACAATACCGCCGAATTCTAGAGACATCTCTTGAAATCCCCGACAAGAAATTGTAGTTTGTGCTTGCATAATGCAGGTAAAACACAAACTGATCAGTGTAGGCACATTATCTGCTATTCTCATTTTGTTGCGCTGACTAGAAAATGCCCTTCCGGGTCATGTTTCAGGCACCTCTCTTAATTGGTTGCGATGTCAGAAATATGACTTCAGAAACAAAGGAAATATTGAGCAACAAAGAAGTAATTCAAGTAAATCAAGGTATTGCGCAGAATCTTTCTTTTTTTACTTCTCTCTGTATCCTATCACTTCATTCTCTCGAAGTTTATATCAAGGTAATGTCAAAACCCCAGCAGTTTTTTCTATTTCTATCACTTCATTCTCTCGAAGTTTATGCATGACAACAAAGTGACCTTTCTTGGTGGCGCAAAACTTCCTTGCATTGTTGTCATCTTAGCTGGTCTTTAGAAGGCAGTTTGCACCAACTCATGTAGGTATCTTCATATGAGTTGCTTGAACCACTCAATGGGTCGAAAGAATTTTCTGTTGCTGTTTGTATTTTATTGACTCGTGAGCATTGAGCTGGCCAGTCACCATTTCTGTGTTCCTCATGGAGATGTTATATTGTCCTGAAATAACATCATTTGCTGTCAACATCTATTTCTTTTTCCAGGGGTGTCAACATTGGCTTTCTTCTGCTTAACATTTCTATCATATATTGTTCTATCACACATTACAACCAGTTATATATGTACTGCTGTAGTTTGCGATCCATTAAATTTAGCATGTTTTGTTCTCTGCAGATTCTCTTGGAGTTCAAGGAAGAAGAATTTTGAGTCAAGGAGAAGGTGGATGCGGCGAGGTAGTTTAGCTGCTCCTGATGGAATAACTATATTCTAAATGAGCATGCTCATAGCGTTCCATGCATCAGTGCGTCCCTATGCCAAATTCATGATATGTCAAATTTATTGCAGGTCTGGGCTGGACCTCTCTCTGGCAAACGTTTGGCTGTTACTTTATGGAATCGTTGTTCGGAGACGGTTAACATCACGATGACATTGGCTGATGTAGGCCTTGATGGTTCGTCTGCTTATTCTGTTAGAGACCTCTGGAAGGTGAGTTACATAGTTTATTAGTTTTCATTGCTAACAGGTAGTATCATAGATTGTAGCATATAAATATCATATTAAAGTGGGACTATGAATTTTTCCTCCCGTTCGTGTTAGGGTTGCTTTAGGTATTTTAAGGTCAAAGGGAGGCCCTGAAGCTTAATAACTAAAACATTATCTAAGGTTCAGTTACATCCCAAGCTAACCTGGGAAATACAAACAATATGTATGATCAAATAACTTTTTCACCAGCCACCAATGTTTGGAAGCACATGGCCAACACAAAATAAGCATGAGCATATACTACAGTACCCTAATACAGTAGTTATACTGAATCTTATCTTGTTAACCGTTTCTGTATTGTGTCTTGACCACCTGCTAAATTTGCATTTTCTCCAGAATGAGACACTGTCAGCAAACGCTGTAGGAACTTTCGGAGCCCAAGTCGATGTGCACGACATCAAGATGTACATTTTTACTCCCGACGTAAGCTTCTCTGCAATTTGATAAGAGAAAAGTGTACCAGCATGTTTTGGGAATAAACTGTTTGTTCATCCAGCACTCATGGACACACGGTGTATATATCAGCTTGTTGTAAAAATAAACTTGTTCAACTATATATCGAAGGGAAACACAAAACATTAGTTGTTTTCTTCTCATTGCACTTGCAGTTCAAGAACATGCCAGTCCTAGATTTACCACTTGGTTGATCCCTGGAATCATGACATCCTAAATTTACCACTTTGTTGTTCCTTCCTCACTAGAATCTACCACAGGATTAGCCAGCTGGTACACCCGAAAGCTGGCGGCCGTGTCAGGCAGGTTCATCCTCTGGAACGACTCAGCCCTCCATCGTTTCACCTTGTTGCAGAGGTGGTCCGGCCAGAACTGGCTCCCGTCCTCGATGTGCATCTCCTCCAGAACCATGGCGTTCTGCACCAGGAACTTGGCGAGCTGCCCCTGGAAGCAGTTGACCTCCTTGGCCTCGAACTGTAGCGTTACCTTCCGCAGGCTCTTCTCCAGACAGCTGAATGAGCAGTTGGTGGTCAGAGCCTCGGGGATTTCTGAGACCTCGCCGAGCTCCACGGCGCAGCGATGCGCTGCGGACATGGGAGCAAGCCTCTCGAAACGGTCCATGGACTCGGCAAAGGGGCCTCCGACCTGATCCTTTGTCTCGTAGAAGTAGTCATACTGCATCTCTAACCTGAGGCAGAGCTCGGACATTGCCGGGCAGGAATGGAGCAGCCGCACCACAGCCTCCGCCGTTTTGCTGTTCCTGTACCCGTACTTCCCGCCCAGTTCGAGGAGCTCGAGGTTGGGAAACATGGGCAGGATGACACCGTCGGCGACAATGTCCTCAATGCTGGCGAGGTGTAACTTGAGGGTCCTCGTGCTGGAGAAGCCCGTGAGCATGCCTGGCGGGGGCACGAACCCATGGAAGTAGTGGTCTCGGTGAGTGTCGTCGAGGTTGACTATTGAGAGCCCTGGAGCAGGCGATGTGAGCGAGAGCTTGACAGGGTGCCCTTGGTAGAGGAAGGAGCGCAGGTTTGGCATGTCGAGCTCGATGCCGCTTCCTACATCTGTGGAACTCTCGGTGTCGTTGTCAAGCTCATTCTTGTTGACATAGATCCTGAGCACCAAGGCGGTGACCATCGGGCAGCGGAGTTGAAGGGGCACCCCGAAGCAGTTCGACATGTATTCGAAATTATCGGTGGCAACCGGCAGCTTTTGACTGACGTTCACCAGCGTGAGGTTAGTGAGCGCCGGCGCGGCGTCAACCACGACTTGAAGGTACCCCTCCAAGAGGGTGCAGTCACGCAGCGTGAGATCCGTCAGGCGTGGGAAAGCCAGACCCAGGGACGTGGGCTCGAGGTAGCAGAGGTCGAGTTCCAGCACCCGGAGCGTCGCGGCGCACCGCAGGGAGGCCAGCGGCGGGAAGTACTGTCGTTCAAAGTTCAGATGTCCGCAGGCGATGATGAGCTCTTCCAGTCGGGACGCGGCGGGGTCAGCGAGGAGGCCGGCGACCCTTGGGTCGTCTTCCGGGCCGACGTCGAGCGTCACGCTGTAGTACCTGTTGTCGCGGCGGCGATAGGCGTCTACCTCCAGGAACAGCGTGAGCTTCTTGAGGCTCGTATCCTGACCGCCGCGGCCGGAGGCAGCGAGGGCGGCGTGTGCGTCGCGGAAGAAGTCGTCAAACGCTGGAGTGTAGCAGCCTAGGCTCCTTGATTTGTCGGAGTAGGGCCTGCTATCGAGGTTGAGGATGTGGTGGAGAAGATCGTCGGAGAGACGGTCGGCGGCGGCCATGATGCGATCGACGGGTGTGCGTGTTGGTTTCGGCCGCCACGGTCGGCGCAGGGACGAATTTATAGTGAAGTACTGTCCAATGATTGTCGGTGTTCGTTTCTGTTTCCGTCTTGAATTGAACGGCCCAATAGACTTTTTGACCGAACTGGAGGCCCAGTTGCTTCATGATCAAATTGGACGGTCCTTCCACAACACCCTCCTGGTTTTGTGATGACAGGTAGTTTGTCGGGTAATGAATCAAAGTGTCAAGAAACACTCGTCGTTGCTAGAATTGCAATCATTTCTCAAGTACAAGCCGAGCTGCTATTCAATGGGTAGTTTGATCAAAAAGCAATCAACAAAACCCTAAACTAAATTATAATTGTTGTGCTAGCTTTACCTTTGCCAATTTAGTAAGTAATACTGCATTACATAATATGGAACTTAAATTGATCGAAGATGAAAATAATTGTAATTCCTAAAGAATGGAAAATGGGGGCCAATCGGTCGATACATGCCTACTATGAGGTAGTCTAGATTTGTGGCCCGACCACACGGTCTATATATCAGCATGTTCAGAAAATAAACTTGATCAATTATATATCCAGGATGTTGTGGAAAATCTTTGCATCGAGTGTCGATTGTTGAAGGTCGCTGTGTTTGGGTGGAACGGAGTAACCCTCTCGGGTCCCCGGTTACGCCATGCCTCCCTCTTCCACGACAATAGCCACTGCCGCCCGTCGCCGTGGTCTTCTGCCATCGTCGCTGACCGGCCTCCTCCACAACCCCGACGACCTCAACCCTCCCAGGATCCCGATCTCCCTAGCCTAGATTCCACAAACCACAACCCACGGCCAAATCCTAGATCGTTCTACAGCCAAGACTTAGAAATCCGATCTCTATAGCCTTCCGGTGATCGAGCTCCACAACCACGACCCAAACCCTACAACTACAACCCTAGACACCTTAGCTTAGCCCCAAACCACGATTCCTACATCCCAAAACCCAGTCTAAAGAAACCCTAGCCGCCTCCTGCTGCGATAGCCTGTCGTGACATGAAAACCGGCCAAAATCCTGCCGCGACAGCCCGACAGATTCTGATGGCTTCTTCTTCGACGACTGCATGGGGCTCCTCGATTGGCGCCCCCTGCCACCAAGCTCACTAGGGAGAACTTTCTCTCATGGAAAGCCCAGGTGCTGCTCACCCTCCGTGGGGCTCGTGTCATGCGTCTGCTCGTCGACCGAGTTCATTGATGGTGAAGATGGTGAGAAGAAAAAAATTCAGGTTCCTAACCCTGCCTATGATGTCTGGATCATGCGAGATCAGCAAGTTGTGAGCAACATCGTGAATTCTCTCTTTGAGGATATCCTCTGTCATGTCTATGGCCTTGTTCATGCTGCGGATGCTTGGCGTGCCTCCACGAGCTTTTCTCTTCGCATTCCAAGTCTCGGGTCTCCGGTTACGTGTTGATATAGGTGAGGAAAAGCCCCTCAAGTGGCTTGTACAAGGTGGATACGTATACACCATATCGTATACATATCTGTATTACATCTCTAATATAGATCTCTCTTTGGAAGGTTCATGCATGCCACTGGATAATAATAATTTACTAGTTGAGTGCCCGTGCGTTGCTACGGCTCATCTTGTTTCTTTTTTAAGCATATCTTAATGTGGTGATTTGAAAAATTATGTGCATAGAAAAATAGCTACATAATATTCTATAAAGATTAATATTAAGCCCCCTTTAAAAATAATTAAAGCGTATAAATTTAGTGACATATCACATATACAAGCACAAAAGTGTTGATAAGTATTCATCATTTACTCAAATAGAATATTTATTACAGAGTATTTATCACAAGTTACGGTAGTCGGTTTTTCCTCGTTCTCTTTTACTCTACATCTTATAGATTAAAAAATGTTCTATATAAGTCTAGATTTTGGTTTTGTAAGCACAGAAAATGAAGAGTCCTACTTTCTGCTGGATGCAAATAATTTTAGTGTAGCTTGGATTCACTATTCACATATCAAAGTAGTAGTATTAGATGACTTTCTAATTAATCTTAAAATTTTCAGATTGTATAGTAAAAGAAAACAGAGGAAGTATGCACATTTTATAAGTATTGTAGGCAATGGCCCATTTTAAGTGCCCTAATCGTGAAGCTCCCATCATTCGTTGGTTTGTCGAAGACTCGAAGCTCCCTGAACCTAATTCATTCTCCATGAACGTTGCGTGTACGCAAGCACAAATATAACCCTAAGATGCACATATTCAATAGATAAATCGAAATCCATGGTGACTATTATATAAAATCAGTTATTTACCAACATTCAGATGTTGTCCACTCTTCAAATAACAGAAATTCGGTGCATGTGAAATCTTGAAAAGAAAAGGTTTATGGTGTTGGGAATCCCCCTACATGATCCCGATCATGACCTGCCTGGTCGGCGACCTGCGGCAGCAGGCTGGGGAGGGGCAAAGCCGACGCGTAGTGTGACAGGAAGACCTCGTGGTCGTGGTTCCTGGTTTTTAGCCTGGACGTCACCATAAACTCACCAAAATATACAAAGCCTTGTTGGCCTTGCTGGTTGAATGGTACCATGGATAGGAAACTCATTCCAATTTTTTTGACATATCGTACATATGGATACAGAGTCAATTATATGGTTGCTAAGCTGAACTTACATATGCGTTGGTGCTCAACTGCTCAAAGTTACATGTTCTTCACATCTTGCATGGCTGCAGCACTGGCTCCAGAAACAACCTATTATTACAATGTCATTGTTCACATCATAATCCAGGAAAATATTCCTTGTGTATTCAACAAAAAGAGCAAATGGTTTGTAGTTGAAAAGGACAGAAGCTACAGCTGCGCACCGTAAAATTATGGCCACTTGATTCAGCTAAAAAAATATGATATCCTAAAGAAGATGGACCGGTCCAGTCAAGTGATCTACTCCCTCAGTCCCTCCGTACCAGTTTACATGGCAATTACATATTTCGAGAAAAAAAATTAACTACTAATTTAGTCAACAAAATATAAGATATATATCACAAAATTATACTATTGAAAACTTCTTTTAAATATGAATCCAAGGAGTCAGGGTATTAAGCATTGAGAAAACATGGGTCGTCAAATTTTAGAGAATCAGATGAGAAATTCCATAACACAAGCAACTAAAAGAATAGGAAGATTAGCATATTAATTTTTATATGAGACACCCATTATTTGAATATGTCACAGCCTTTTGTAGGCAGTTTTCCTCATCAAACTGGAAGAGTGAATTGTAGGTTTCCTTTGTCATGGGCCTACCAGCTCACGACGCGTCAAGTGGGCCGTCTCCACGGCCCAAGAGGGCCCGCAAGGACAACCCACGCTACAGCCCAGAAGAATGGACTACTTGAGGACGAAGGAAAGAGCGTTGGAGGTATCGAAGAACAGAACCAAGCCGAGACGGCTCTCCTGTATCTCAGTCTGTATCTTTCTCTATCCCATCCCAGGCTCCAATTCCCCTCCCCTTTCCTGCTGTATCTGAGGAATCCTGAACCCTAGACCTATATTGGAGGGAATCGAGAGTATAGCTGTAACAATCTGGTATCAGAGCAACCGATCTGGCGCCGCGCACTCGATTGGTGACGGAAATCATGGCGGAGTTGCAGACCAAGGAGCAGTTCGCGGAGATTATGACGGCGATTCGAGCGCAGACGGAGAAGTTGGACGGCTTCAACAACAAGCTCGAGACGCTAGAGGTCAAGGTGGCTTCACTGGAAGAGGTGAAGCCGGTGCTGGTGGATCTGGCGCTGTGGAAGCCCCGGGTCGATCTGACTGTGGGTGCTCTCCAGACGGATCTGGGCGAGTTGCGGCAGAGCATCGATCGCCTCGTCATCAACTCCGCACCACCTGCACCAACGGCTCCCGCAGGGGCAGCGCCTCCTCCACCTCCGGCTGGGGAGCGCCGCGCCGATCTGCGCACGGGTGACGACGAACGTCACGGGCCTGCTGGCCGCCGCGTCGACATCTTCACCCGGGGTTCGGTTATGGGGCCGCATCCCCAATCGACCCCGGCCAAGGGTACGCTCCCATGCCATCCTCCTGAGTCTTCATCCAGTGTCGGGTTTAGAGATCGTGATAGGGAAAGGTTTGGAAAAACTCCGAGAGTGGATTGCCCTGGGTTCACTGGGGAAGGGCCACTGGAATGGAAAATCAAGTGCGAATCCTACTTCCGTGTGTGTCGGGTAGATCGGGATCTGTGGATCGACACCGCCGTGGTGTATTTCACCGGGGAGGCTGCTCTTTGGTTACAATGGACCAATGCGCACGGCGTCGCCCGAGATTGGGATGATTTTGTGTCCATGGTGTGTGCTAAGTTTGGTCGTCGTGAGTTTGAGCAGCTGTTGCGTCAGTTTTCGAGGTTGCGTCAAACGGGTACTGTAGCTGAGTATGCTGTTCAATTCAACACCGCTATGAACTGTCTCCTAGCACACCATCGCTCGTGGGATCCTCTTTATTTTGTCACCCAATTTGTTGATGGGTTGCGCGCTGACATTAGAGTGGTGGTTATGGTTCAACAACCCAAGGATTTGGACTCTGCGGTTTCTCTTGCTCTCTTACAGGAGGAAGCGATGGAGTTGACACGGGAGGCCACGCGTGTGAGCAGTGGGCATGGTCCCTTTCCCAAGGCTCAAACGCGCACGGCGCTGCCATTGCCGCCGCCGCCTGTTGGAAGGCCGCCGGGCCTGGCCACACACTCGTCTCGCGTGGAGGACAAGCGCGGAGTGGCCAGCAATCAGATGCCATCCACGGACGACAAGGTGCGGGCACTGCGAGCATACCGTCGTGCTCGCGGGGAGTGCTTCGACTGCGGAGAGAAATGGGGGCGCAATCATGTGTGCGCTGCCACTGTTCCTCTCCATGTTGTTCAAGAGCTTCTGTGTCTCTTGGAGGGTGAGATGGAACCGCATTCCTCACCTGTCGACTCGCGCAGTGAATTAGGCATGATATCTGCCGCAGCCTTACAAGGAATCGAGCCTCCACAGACAGTTCGAATCAAAGGAGTTGTACAAGGGCAAGAGGTGCTAATGTTAGTGGACTCCGGCAGCACTCACAGCTTTATCGGTGAGGCAATCGCTGCACGTTGGTCAGGTGTACGCCAGTGCAAGCCTATGCAAGTTAAGGTGGCCGATGGTGGGACGCTCAGGTGCGATTTGGAGATTCCAGAGTGCAAGTGGCAATCACAGGGCACTGAATTCCAAACTACTCTTCGGTTATTTCCTTTGGGGTGTTATGACATCATCCTCGGCATGGACTGGCTGCAGAGTCTGGGTGATATGAATGTGAATTGGCGCAAGAAACAGCTATTCTTCCATTATCAAGATCGTCCAGTTTTTCTACAAGGCATGGTGACTGATACTACTACCTGTCAGAAGATCACTGCTGAGGAACTCCAAACCTTGAATGCAAGCAATGCTATATGTCATGTGGTCCAGTTGAGTGAGCTGAAGGAACCAGAGGAGCTGGTGCCATATTCACCAGATATTCAGAATCTCTTGTCTGAATTTGAAGGTTTGTTTGCTGAACCACACGGGCTGCCACCAAGGAGGGAATTCGACCATGTCATTTCACTGTTACCGGGTGCAAGGCCAGTCAACATTCGTCCTTATCGATACAACCCAAGTCAGAAAGATGAAATCGAGAAGCAAATTGCAGATATGCTTAAGCAAGGGATTATTCGGTTCAGTACCAGCCCGTTCGCTTCGCCTATTCTCTTGGTGCAAAAGAAGGACGGCACATGGCGATTCTGTATTGATTACAGATACCTTAATGCTATGACACTAAAGAACAGATATCCTCTACCCATTATCGATGAGTTGCTCGACGAGTTATCGGGTGCGGCATGGTTCACAAGCCTGGATCTCCGAGCAGGCTATCACCAAATCAGATTGGCTGAAGGGGAAGAGTTCAAGACGGCATTTCAGTCTCACCAAGGTCATTATGAGTTCATGGTGATGCCTTATGGTCTGACAGGAGCTCCAGCCACCTTTCAGAATGCGATGAACAAGATATTCGCACCCCTCCTCAGACGATGTGTGTTAGTATTTATCGACGACATCTTGGTCTATAGTAAGACAATGGCAGAGCATAGGGAGCATTTGAGGGCAGTTTTCTCGTTATTGGAAGAGCACCAGCTGAAGGTCAAGAAGACCAAGTGCTCTTTTGCTCAACCCAAGCTCAAGTATCTGGGGCATATTATCTCTGCTGACGGTGTGTCCACTGATCCGAAGAATCTGGAGGCAGTACACAATTGGCCGGTACCTACCAATGCAAAAGATGTGAGGAAATTCCTGGGGCTCACTGGATATTACCGCAAGTTTGTCCGCAACTATGGACTGATCAGCAGGGTGCTTACAGATCTGTTGAAGAAGAACGAGCTGTTTGTGTGGACAGTCAACCATCAGGAAGCCTTTGACACCTTGAAACAGGCCCTGCTGCAGGCTCCAGTGCTAGCCTTGCCCAATTTTGCAAAAACCTTCGTGGTGGAAACAGACGCCAGTGAAAAAGGATTGGGTGCCGTGCTGATGCAGGATCAACATCCTTTGGCCTTCTTGAGCAGAGCTCTCGGGCCGAGACTACGCGGCTTGTCGACATATGAGAAAGAAAGCCTCGCAATCCTTTTGGCCGTTGATCGCTGGCGACCCTACCTGAGACAATCCCAGTTTGTTATCCGGACTGACCAACGTGCCCTCGCCCACCTAGATGAGCAGCGACTCACTACTCCATGGCAGCACAAGGCACTGACGAAACTGCTTGGCCTACAGTATACAATCGAGTATAAAAAGGGGTGTACCAATCAAGTTGCTGATGCTCTGTCACGTCACCCAGCTCTCTCAATTGGGGAAGTGCTCTCCATCACGATGGGTACCCCGGCCTGGCTGGACGACATTGCTGCGGGATATGGTAAGGATGCAATTGCTCAGCAGATTATCCGGCAGTTGGACAAACCGGACTCTACAGTGAAGCATATGTCTTGGGATGGACACCTGTTGCGCTTCAAAGGGCGTGTATGGGTAGGCGGCAATCTTGCCATGCAGCAGCAAATCCTCCAAACACTGCATGCAAGTGCCATTGGCGGTCACTCAGGGATTCAGGCTACTCTACAGCGGATAAGGCAGTTGTTTGCCTGGCCACAGATGAAGTCGACGGTGCAACGGTTCATTGATCAATGCAGTATCTGCAAGCAAGCTAAGACGGAGCGAGTGAAGTACCCTGGCCTCCTTCAGCCCTTAGCAGTGCCTGACTCTGCCTGGCAGGTGGTGTCGCTCGATTTCGTTGAAGGGCTACCAAAATCGTCGGGTTTTACAACCATTCTGGTCGTGGTGGACAAGCTCACCAAATATGCACACTTCTTGCCTCTCTCTCACCCTTATACAGCAGCTCAAGTTGCCCAGCTCTACTTCGATCAGGTCTTTCGCTTGCACAGCATGCCTGCGGCACTCATTTCGGACCGGGACAAGGTTTTTACCAGCAAATTTTGGCAGTCCTTGTTCAGGCTGAGCAAGACAGAGATGCGAATGAGCACGGCTTATCACCCGCAAACGGATGGGCAGACGGAGCGGGTCAATCAATGCCTCGAGACTTACTTACGTTGCTTTATCAGCACCTGCCCTGCAACGTGGAGTAAGTGGCTTCCGCTAGCAGAATTCTGGTATAATACGGCCTACCACACTGCGATCAAGACCAGCCCATTTCAAGCTCTGTATGGCCATGCTCCGAGATATCTGGGGATCACGGCTGAGTCGGTGCCGGTCACAGATCTGCAGCTATGGCTTCAGGAGCGCCAATTGGCAACGACAGTGCTCAAGCAACATCTACACCGAGCTAGTAACCGTATGAAACAATTTGCTGACAACAAACGTTCAGATCGTGTGTTTCAGGTGGGTGATTGGGTGTATCTACGTCTCCAGCCGTACATCCAGACGACCTTGGCCATGCGAGCCAACGCCAAGCTTGCCTTCCGCTACTTCGGGCCATTCCAGGTGGAGCAAAAGGTTGGGGATCGTTCCTACCGTCTCAAGTTGCCGGACAAGTCAAAGCTCCATCCGGTCTTTCATGTCTCGCTGTTGAGGAAAGGTATTCCACCAGAGGAAGTGCATGAGGAGTTGCCGGTGATCGACGATGAACACCCTCCCCGACACGTACCAGAGCAAGTTCTACAACACCGTCAAGTGCAGCGTCGTCACAAGACCAAGGACCAGGTCCTGATTCAATGGTCAGGACTGCCAGCGTCACTTGCTACTTGGGAGAATCTCGCCGAGCTGAAGACCAGGTTTCCTCGAGCTCCGGCTTGGGGTCAAGCCGCTCCTGAAGGAGGGGGGAATGTCATGGGCCTACCAGCTCACGACGCGTCAAGTGGGCCGTCTCCACGGCCCAAGAGGGCCCGCAAGGACAACCCACGCTACAGCCCAGAAGAATGGACTACTTGAGGACGAAGGAAAGAGCGTTGGAGGTATCGAAGAACAGAACCAAGCCGAGACGGCTCTCCTGTATCTCAGTCTGTATCTTTCTCTATCCCATCCCAGGCTCCAATTCCCCTCCCCTTTCCTGCTGTATCTGAGGAATCCTGAACCCTAGACCTATATTGGAGGGAATCGAGAGTATAGCTGTAACATCCTTATCTTCTCGATGGGATCACCACCTTCAGCATTTTTCAGACAACCATTATGTGCGTCGTTTCAATCTTGAGCCGAGGGATTTCATTAGGCCAAGTATAGATCCACCAACGCTATACTGCAGATTTCCGTCCCGGTTCTAGAATAAAATCTCAGCAAATGAATTTTAAATTCAAAAGCGGCAAACTGTGAAAATGTGGCATATCAAGAGTTAAACAAAGGATATGATAATTATAGGTACCAACTGAACTCTATCTTGTTCAAAGAAAGCCATGCCCGGAATCACATTAGCGGAGAAAGCAGCGGGCCTCTGCGCATCATGTTGTACGGCAGCACGTACACCGGCCACCAGCAACATGGTCCTCCTGAGGAAACGGAGGTCTTCCAGCTGTTTCTGCGCCGACGTGCGCCATGGAGAAGGCGAGGGAACCCGACAGCGATGGGGAGGTCATTGCACTTACCCGATCGAGGTCGTGGTGACGTCGCTCGCGAGTCGCGAGCTCCTGTTCTGGCTGAGCTCGGGTGGGCCGGATACAGAGAAGGTAAACAGGCAGTGGCAAGCCCGAATTGTGCGTCTTGATGGCGGCGGCCGCATGTTGTCGGTCACCTTGTTCTTCAGGCCAACGCCCAGACATAATCGGCCTGCGCGTCTCCTGCTTGACGCGGTCGAATGCGTAGGTGAAATGGTGAATTCTCTGTGCCCATGCCAGACGCCGGTCACGGATGGTTGGTATCGAACCTAGGTGAGCCGCCGGAGGAGGTCATGGAGGTCGCAGGTCGCAGATGGTTGGCTTTGAACGTGTGAGCCGCGGGAGGAGGTGATGGAGGTCAACGTGCAGGAGCCTCTCGAGAATGTGGGTGGCGAACTCAAGGTCTCAAGCTAGGCCGTTCTCGCCGTCAGAGTTAAGAACTTAAGATTTCGTCCAGGTGAGGTATTTGTCTATGGAGAGCAGAGGGGCATGGGAAGCTAGCTAGGCAAGCGGCATAAAAAGTAACAACTTCTGATCGCTTTCCTAATAAAATGATGATTGCTTTCTAAATAGAATGCCCCTGATCGTTTTTCTAAAAACAAGGCCTGAGGAATCAAGACGATTTGTTTCTTCTTTCGGTCGGGGGATGGACGAGAGAAGAGAAGGAAGTGCGAACCCAAAAGAAATATCACGTATGGCCACTAATTACGAGATCAGCGGTTAACGACAACTATTAAACGCGTTGAGTGACAAACGACGAACTTCAATATAATAGTATAGAAATATTTCCAATCTAATTTGTACCATGATTGATTAAGACCATAATTGCCTTGAGCGTTTGGAATGTCTGAGATTTTTTCAGAGCAAGGAAATATATCTTTCCTAAGGAAATATATCTTTCCTAATTAATTGGTAGCGTGATTGATTTTACCATGATTGCTACAAAATTAGATCCGACGAAATGGAGACCGTGAGATTATATTGGATGGACAGGATGTTTCTAATGACAGACCATCAAAGTGCGTTGAGTGTGAAACGACCAACTCCCATTTAATAGTAAAGATTACTAATAATTATTGAAGGGAAACACAGAGCTATCAGTTCTTTCTCATTGCACTTGCAGTTGAAGATGGTGCCGTCCTAAATTAACCATGTCATTGTTCCGTAGAATCTACCACAGGGATAGCCAGCTGGTACACCCGAAAGCTGTCGGCGGCGTCCGGTATGTTCTTCCTCTTGAACGACTCAGCCCTCCATCGCGCCACCTTGTTGCAGAGGTGGTCCGGCCAGAACTGGCTCCCGTCCTCGATGTGCATCTCCTCGAGAACCATGGCGTTCTCCACCAGGAACTTGGCGAGCTGCGCCTCGAAGCAGTTGACCTCCTTGGACTTGAACTGTAGCGTTACCTTCCGGAGGCTGTTCTCCAGGCAGCTGAATGCGCAGTTGTTGGTCAAGGCCGCGGGGATCTCAGAGACCTCGTCAAGCTCCACGGCGCAGCGATGAGCTGCTGACATGGGAGCCAGCCTCTCGAACCGGTCCATGGATTCACCAAAGGGGCCTCCGGCCTGATCCTTCATCTTGTGCTCGTAGAAGTAGTCATACTCCATGTCTAATCTGAGACGGAGCTCGGACATTGCCGGACAGGAGCGGAGCAGCCGCACCACCGCCTCGGCCGTTTTACTGTTCCTGTACCTGTACTTGCCGTCCAGATCGAGGAGCTCGAGGTTGGGGAAGGTGGGCAGGATGACCCCGTCGGCGACGAGGTCCTCGATGCTGCCGATGTGCAGCTTGAGGGTCCTGGTGCTGGAGAAACCCGTGAGCATGCCTGGCGGGGTCACGTACTGACGGATGTAGCGCTCGTGCTGAGTAGCGTCGAGGTCGACTGTTGAGAGCCCCGGAGCGGGCGATGTGAGCAAGAGCTTGACCGTGTACCCCTTGTAGAGGAAGGAGCGCAGGTTGGGCATGTCGAGCTCGATGCTGCATCCAACCTCCGTGGACCTCGCGCTGCCGAGCTGATCTGTGCAGAGATAGATCCTTAGCACCAAGGCGGTGACCATTGGGCAGCGGAGGCGAAGGGGCACCCCGAAGCAATCCGCATTGTATCTGAAATCTTTGGCAGCAACCGGCGGCTTTTGACTGACGTGCACCAGCGCCAGGCTGGTGAGCGCCGGAGCGGCGTCAACCACGACTTGGAGGTACCCCTCCAAGACGGTGCAGTCGCGCAGCGTCAGATCCGTGAGGCGAGGGAGAGCGAGGCCCGGGGACGTGGGCTGGAGGTAGCAGCGGTCGAGCTCCAGCACCCGGAGCGTCGCGGCGCACGGCAGGAAGGCCAGCGGCGGGAAGTACTGTCTTTCATAGATCCGATGTTCGCAGGCGATGATGAGCTCTTCCAGTCGGGACGAGGCGGGGTTGGCGAGGAGCCAGGTGGCGACCCTTGCGTCGTCTTCCGGGTCGGCGCCGCGCGTCCTTCCGTAGTTCCCGGTGTCGGGGCGGCGATAGGCGCCTACCTCCAGGAACAGCTTGAGTCTCTTGAGGCTCGTACTCGTACCGCCGCGGAGGAAGGCAGCGAGGGCGGCGTGGGCGTCGTGGAAGAAGGCGTCAAACGTTGGAGTGTAGCAGCCTTGGCTCTTTGATCTGGCGGAGTAGGGCCTGGTATCGAGATTGAGAAGATCGTCGGCGAGAAGGTCGGCGGCGGCCATGGTGCGATCGACTAGATGGATGTGCGTGGCTGGAGTTCTTTATGATCTAGGTATGCACCTGTCATGGACGATACATATAGGTCCAATATGAATGTCGGTGTTGGTTTTGGACTTGATAAACGAGGCCGTTTCGGCCTTTTTTTTTTATCAAACTGGAAGGCCTACTATCTTTTTGATCAAACTGGGCTCTCTCCGTCTGTGGCGTCGTGTTAATCAACAGATAAAACATTACACTCACGAATAGCCAGGTTGGGAGCTAGCTCGCAGCATACATTTGAACCCCACACGCTACAGTTAACTTGAGCAAGCCATGAGCTACTATTGTCTGATCTTCTAATTCTGTAAAATTCAGCATACATTATGTTTTCGCCCAAGGTCTTGATCTCTCTGATAATAGCGTATATCATTGATATGTGATATTGTGAACAAAGTTCACCAGAGACAAAACAAATCTGATTTAACATGCTTAGGTTTGCCAGACGCAACAACCGTTTGCATCATTGCCCAATCTCAAACCTGTTTTTTTTGAATGGGAGCATCGCACCACCCTCTGCATCGAAACGATTTACACGGTTTTATTTTATTGCAAAACGAGTATCAAGTATCAAGGTTTATTGTTCACGGATCACAAAAGGATGTATACAAAGATCAGCCAGCAAAACAATATAAACAAAGCTCGTCTATGCATCGGCTCTCATTTCGAACATGCTTGCCACCGACACATTCGGTTGTGAAGCCCCCGGGTCTGGCTGAGAAGCCCCCGGCTCCGGCTATGTGTCTGCCAACACGAAGATGGAGTCGGAGTCTAGCGATGGTGTGATTGACGGCTTGCGCAGGTGCTCAAGGGCGACGCCGGCTAGTATGGCCTGCCGGGTGGAGCCAATATTGGCCAAGGTGTCGGTTGCTTCATTGTTTTCTGAAGGCACATGGATCACATCCTTCAAAGTGGACACACATCTGCTGGGCGTGGAAGCGATATGTTGCCATGTTGGGGGCGATCAAGCGTTCTGATGCGCCCAAATTTCATTTCGAGGACGGTTTGGAGGGCGCGACTGGAGATGCTCTCAAAGAGGGTAGCTCTAAATCCAAAACCCCCTAGAAACTCGATGTCCAGCAAACCTTGGAACTCCGAGCTAACTCAACTCCTACTTGGTGCACATGCGCGACCTAAGGGGCGCTTTCTGGACAGATCAAGAAAGAGGAGTGGGAACCCTATGCTCCGTCAAATCGGTTGTCGGAAGGCAGCCGCCACCACCTCTGCCTGATGACAGGGGCTTGGTCTGCCCTCATAATGCACTTGACGCGTAGATGGATACACATTCTACTGGCGACCGGGCACTTGTGAATCTTGCCTGTTAAATAGACCGTCGTAGCACCCTAAACGAGGGTTGGATCCTAAAGCACTAGGGGCTACGGAGAGATTCTTCACACCTTGGTTATTCAGAATCTACATAGCTAGATTGTAGAGATCATCGTCATCAACACCACAATTCCCTGGTAAATTCAGACAAGATGGACGTAGGGCCTTTGCTCACAAGAGCGGCCTAAACCTGGGTAAAATTGTGATGTGTTTGTGGTGCTTGTGTGAGATTGTTTGTATTGCCATATCACCCCTCACCAAACGAAAGGTGGTGGTTCTCTCAAGTACCCTTGAGTCCTAGGATGGAAAACATTCTAAGTCTGAATCGTGTTGGTTGTACATGGCAATGGATGCTCGAACTTGCTATATGAGGTTAAACATCATGATTTATCCTTGTTGGAACATGAAGTGAAAACTATTCCCCCTCATTTGCTTCATGGAGGTGTCAGCTTTTGGAGAACCTTTCTCCCGGTTCAACTATAGAAACATCAATGGTGGATTTGCTACCATTGATCGTTTCAGCATGACATATGGGGTCCACGTTCGCTATTTTTTGCGATAATTTGGTTGTGTGTTCTAGTGGAGTCAAGGTATACCTGGTATCATTGGGACTTGTGAGAGGAGACATATGTTTTGCCGAATTGGGATATCAACGACTCCCTAGAATTAGTGGACCATCCAATGTCGACCACATGAAGACACGCGTATGCATCAGGATGATGTCTCATATCCCAGATCTAGTCCTACCACCCATCGAGTCCTGAGATCCCCCTCCACTACACCATACTAAGGTGTGCTAGGTCAACTGTGGTTTGCTGGATGCTTCCCACGACACCGTTCGGGCCCCTACATCACTGACCTCGGGTAGCTCTGTCCTTGGTGAGAGCATGCAGGCACATGCGGGAGGCCAGCTTTCACGTGTTGGGATAAGCCGCATCACAGTCATGTCACACATGGAACTATCTACCAGGGACCTTACTGCTTGCACATGCCGTGTATTTTACTACATTTGTGTGGAGGGAGAAAATATTATCAACCAAAAGTATTCTTGTCCGATTTTCCCCCCTTCCGCACATAAACATGTTGTTATCACCAGAATTTGACCGGATCAGAGGTGGGCCGCGATTGAGATGGGCTTGAAGAATATACATGGAAGAAATACATGAATCGGCCTTATATGCAAAGTTTGGGCTAGTTTGCCCGTGTATCTGTAATATAGTAGGATACGTGTCGGTTAGAAAGAGTTTGGCTCGTGCACGGTTGGGATTATTCCCACGTTAGAAAGTCTACGGACTATAAATATGTATCTAGGGTTTATGAAATAAGCAACAATCACGTTCACCACAAACCAATCTAGGCGCATCGCCAACTCCCTTGTCTCGAGGGTTTCTTCCGGGTAAGCATCATGCTGCCTAGATCGCATCTTGCGATCTAGGCAGACGCGTTTATTCGTCGTTCATGCGTTGCTCGTGCTGAAGCCTTGTTGATGGCGAGCAACGTAGTTATCATAGATGTGTTAGGGTTAGCATTGTTTCATCATATCATATGCTTTCGTCCGTGCAACCCTTAGACGTCTAGCTGCCCTTACACCTATCTTGGGTGTAAGGGCGGCACCCGCTTGATCATTATTTAGTAGATCCGATCCGTTATGATTGCTCCTTGTTCTTCAAGGATTAGTTTAATATCCGCATAGTTAGGCCTTACAAACGGGTTGAAGGATCCAGATGGCGCGTAGGGTGTAGTTTGCTAGCCCTAGGCAAGATGTTCCGGGATCAACTTCATGTTGGTTTTTAGGCCTTGTCTAGGGTCGGTTTACGATCACCGTGCGTGGCCGCCGAGCTCAATCACGCGTAGGATGTTCCGATTATGTGGTGAAAACCCTAAATCGTAGTAGGTTGTTTTAGCTTTATTTTGATCAAGCAGGACCACCATCTGACCGTACACCTCGTACGGATCATGGGTGGATCGGCTCCTTGAGCCGATTCACAGGACAACCTGAGAGCCGATCGAGGCTCGTATTTAATGTTTACGTGTATGCCATGCAGAAAACTAAGCGAGGCAAATCTAACACCTTCCTGACCAGGTATAGGTCAGGTGGCACGCCCTTGCACCAGCATCGGACGTGCGTGCCAGAGTCTTTGCGGGCCGTCGCTCGGAGGGACCAGGGCCAGCCGCAGTCCTGGGAGCCTCCCGGCTCTACTGTGTTGCCCGTCGCTGCTCGCCGGTGGGTTTCTGACCGCAACACATTCTGGCACGCCCGGTGGGCCAGTCTTCGACATCAACCGTATCGCCATCTACATCTGAGATGGCGGAAGGCACTCCAGTCACGTACGAGGATCTCACTGAGGAGCTCAAGAAGAAGTATGACGAGGTCAAAGCGATCCTCGAAGCCGACCTCATCGGCTCTTTCCGAGAGAACCCGCTCACACGGCATCGGGTGGAAGGGGTTCTCACCGAAGGCGCGCTCGATGGAGTGGACCTGTCCGCCCCGTTAGAAGAACGCACCGGGTCCCTGCGTCGAGAGATTAACTTCATGGTAGCTCATTCGCTGCACCGCCATTCCGAGAGCCTCGGTGAACACTTTGGAGCGTGTCGCTCTTCGGGTGATCCAGGAAATCATGAGGCATCGGTACTCTCCGCCGGGACCAGCTCTAGGGACTCACCAAGGAGAGATGCCACTCCGGTCCCGACCACCGCTGCCATTCGCGGTGGCAGCACCAGAAGTGCCGATTTCACCGGCATACGTCGTCTACAAGATCGGTGGTGACCCTAGTGATTACCAGTTCTTGCATGAGGCGCCTAAGGAGATCCCTCACGGATATACGTGCACATACGTGCCGGACTGCAGAATCGGGCACTCACAAACCGGCATCGCAACAACGGGGACTTCGGAACAGCAGGAGGAACTTCGGGAACAGATCTTGAGAAGCGGACGTGGCTAGCTAAGTATGCCACCCCGATAAACCTCCGCAGCCCAACTCCTGCAGTTGGCTCGTAGCTTGGGAAGCAAGCATGGCTGGCTAAGTATGCCACTCCGGCAAATCTTCGCAGTTCGACTCCTGCAGCCAGCACCGCGGATCAGATCGAGTACAATCTTGAGAGACCAGTTCGGCATGGTGCCGAAAAGGAGGGCAATCGGCTATTCCAAGCCGTACCCCAACGAGTACGAGTTGATCCCACTACCACCCAAATATCGGCTCCCCGAATTCTCCAAATTTAGTGGATCAAATGGTTCCAGCTCAATCGAGCATGTGAGCCGATATTTGGCACACTGGGCACGATCTCAGCATCGGATGAGCTGCGTGTGAGGTTCTTCGCACGGTCCCTCACGGGATCGGCTTTCGGGTGGTACGCATCGCTGCCACCGGACTCAATCCGGACTTGGAAGCAGCTTGGAGGAGCAGTTCCACATGCAGTATCACTCGAGGCTTCCGAGGCCGGCATTGCCGATCTAGCACAAGTACGACGGAAGCGCGGAGAAACAGTGTCGAATACATCCAGCGCTTCGGGACCGTTAGGAACCGATGCTATTCGGCTCGTGTGACTGAAAAAGAAGCAGTCGAGTTGGCGGTGGTGGGTCTCGCATCACCGATCAACGACGTGGCCTCCCAAGCAGACTACCCTTCACTGGCGCACATGGTGCAGAAGCTATCATTATATGAACAGCGCCACCCAGATGTATACCAGGATAAATTCAAGCGTGCGGTGGTCCTGGTTGAGGCAGATGAAGATGAAGGCTCCGCGGGAGATCAGGAGGTAGCAGTGGCTGAATGGACTCGGGGGGCAAGCCCCGTGTCCTGCAAGTGGGTTAAGCCACAAGGTCCTCCAAGAGGGTTTGACTTCGACGTCACCAAGGCTGAGCAAATTTTCGACCTCCTACTTAAGGAGAAGCAGCTAAAGGTACCCGAAGGCCACAAGATCCCCACGGCGCAGGAGTTGAACGGAAAGCCATACTTCAAATGGCATAACACATTCACCCATGCCACCAACGACTGCAGGGTGTGGCGTCAGCAGATCCAAATGGCGATAGAACAAGGGCGTCTAATTTTTAGCCAGTACGCCATGAAAGTCGACACACACCCCTTCCCCGCCGTTAACATGGTGGAGTACACTTACCTCGGGAGGTGCCAGCCAAGTTTATCGTTCAACATCAACATGGTAGGACCCGGGCACCACCCTGGTAAGAACGAGTGACGAGGGCAGCTGCTCTCATGACAACGACAAAGAGGAAGCCGTTCCACGCGATCGGCTCCGGCACGATGGCAAGCGCTACATCACGGAGGGAGAAGTGAGGAATGTGAGATATCAGCGACCTCTCTCTGATCACCTCCTCAACAAATATGTGAGTCAATACGACCAACACCGATGATACAACAACAATGACGAAAGAGATCGTCTGGCTAGGGACGCCAGGAGACCTCATCGGCATGATCGCGACGAGGAGAGATATGAGCGCCACGCCAAGGAAAAGTCGAGGGAGCAAGACGACGTGGATAGGCACTGGGACTGTCCCTTCTTCAGTACACTCGCTGGGATTCAGGAATGAGCCGATTGCCTACAATCGGCAACTGCCCAGAATGTAGACAGAAGAAGAAGGATGCAGCTAACGTATCCGTGTTCAAGCGTCTAGGGCCTCTCCCGCCTCGGAACAAGCACGCTGAGTCCTCTCGGGTGGAAGATCTCGAGGAATTGGAAGACGATGATGAAGAAGAAGAAGATAAGTACCACCGGCCAAGGTGGTGCCCTGATGGACTCAGCTGTTCCCAAAAGCGTAGGGTTCAGCGACTACGTGGTTTGGAGGAATCCGAAAGGTTATACCTGCACACTTTAAGGAAGGCGCGGCCTGATCTGGCCGCGAAAATTCAGCGAACCCTGGACGAAGAAGGTCGGCCACAAAGGAAAGAGTGGCGCCCGGACAAAAGAAAGCCGATGATGAGACATCGGCTGGCACAAATATGGTGTTCATCCTTCCAACGGAGTTTAGCGCTCCAGGATTAGACAAAGCACTCGTGGCACAACTTGATCTGCGGCCCACGGCCGGTTATCTTTGAGAAGCCACGAGAAAGAAGCTACGAGACACCGAAAGCCCTGTACTTGCGAGGTTATATCAATGGGCAGCCTGTCAACAAGATGCTCGGTGGACACCGGAGCGGCAGATCAACATTATGCCATACTCCATGCTTCGTCGGCTGGGACGCTCTAGCTCGGACCTGATCAAGACCAACGTGACACTGAGCGATTTCAACGGCCAAGCATCTGACGCACAAGGTGTTCTGAACGTGGATCTGACCGTAGGAAGGAAAACCATCCCTACGACGTTCTTCATTGTCGATAGCAAGAGCACCTATGCTGTCCCGCTAGGGAGAGATTGGATCCACGCCAATCGTTGCATTCCATCCACGATGCACCAATGCTTAATACAAGTGGGATGGGGATGAAGTAGAGGTCGTCCACGCGGATGACTCAGCCGAGATTTCAACGGCTGGCATGAACGTTTGGGAGACAACAGGCCAAGAGCCACTCTCGTGCATCACTTTGGACGACTCGCGAGCGCATCGACGTGACAAAGGACGGGGTGAGGCTGGTCTTATCCACCGGCCCGACCGTTTGACAAGAGCAAAATTTATGGACAAACGTGGCGATGCCGATCCTTGTGATCGGCCCCAAAGATCTATGGACGAACATTGCAAAACCTTCATTGAGCAATTCAATCAACATGGAGGCCGATTCCAAGCAATCGGCCAAAATTATCCTCACCATACGTTCTGCCTATGTTCAACGTCGATCTAACGGGCAACGGGTTTACGTCGGCTGATGAGCTGGAAGAAGTCAACATTGGTCCTAACGGAGCCGACGTTTAGATACAGTGCCTTGACTAACCACAGAGCCGATATCCGCAGTTACCTGGCAGATTCGGCTCGGGGGCACCTAAAGAGATGAACATGTGCGATACATGTGCAAGTGAAATATTGGGGGCCGATAGAAAAATCGGCCGCAAAAAAAAATTTATCACGATGTACAGCCGATGCACGGACATCGACTTTAGAGCTAAGGGACAAAGCCGATGCACGGCCATCGACTCTAGTACAAATTACACAGGATCTACCGTACGTGGATTTCGACCAAGTCGGTCTTCGGCTCAGCCTCGAGGACCTCCAACCCTTTGCGCAAAGTCGCTAGTTCAGCAGCTGCCGTCAGAGGTGTCAATTGTGGCATACAAGACCACCTTTTGCTCATCAAGCCGTTGGAATGTTGTCTGCAATATCGGCTCTCAATAGTGGAAGAGGCGATCGGCTCTGATGTTTCTGCTGTCGGTTTGGCCAAGTTGAGCCGAGGAGAGGATGGAGCTGCTCTGCCCCTTTTTGGTGGAGCTTGGGAAACGGCAGGTTCAGGAGATGACCCTTTTCTTGGAAGCCGACGGTGGCAAGTCTGGCTGGCTCTGTATGGTGGCTGTCTCAGAGTTGCCTGAGTTCGAGGCTCTTCGACTGAACTGTGTGTCCTCACCGCTGTGCTCGCCTTGACCGAGGCTCGGGGGCAGCCGACCCGGTAGATACTCTGCTTTTAGAAGCCGATTGGGGTTTCATCGGCTGACCCCGCATCATAACCTTCTTCAAAGGACTAGAGCCGGTAGGAGGAATTTAAAGAGGGATCCATCATCATTGACGAGGCTCGGGCCATCTTGTTGCTGCAAAGAAATAGAGCGGGGTGTAAAGCATCACTGGAAACTATCGCGAGGAGATTTGCGAGCAAGTGGCACCTGTTCTGCAAAAGTATCAGCTTCAGTGTCAAGATGTTTCGGCGATGGTCCTAGGGCGCTCCTGGAGGCATGGGTCTTCCACATTATCCACCAGATCTCAAGGTCGAAGAGATGAAGGATAGATTGTGAGGGTCCGATGCGTTTCCATCGGCTCATTGAGCATTGACCAAGTTGACAATCGCTCCTTAGTCGAAGAGATGAAGGACCGATGCGTTGCCATCGGCTCATTGAGCATTAGCTAAATTGACAATCGGCAAAATCAAATTGGGGGAAATTCTTCATTGATAGACGGGATTTCTTACATAAAGAGCTGATTGCTCTCAAAAGGAAGTACTAGGGGATACATTGTCCCATTTACTACTACTGATCCTATGCTAAGGGTCCTATCTACGGGCCGTCGCTGCCCTCGTCGTCACCGTCGTCGCCGATGTCGGCGCTACTCCCGGTGGGCTCGTCGTCGCTGCTGCAGCGGCCGCCGGCAGGGCCCTCGTTGTCCTCGTCTTCCTCGTCAGCGTCGTCCTCGTCGCTGTCGAAGTCGCTGAGGTTCCCCGGCCAGGGGCAGAAGCGCTTGGCCGGCGGTTCGTCGGAGGAGGTGTCGTCGTCCTCCTCCTCCTCCTCCTCCTCGGAGGAGGTGAAGTCGTCCCAGGAGAAGCGATCGTCATCGCTCTCCTCCTCCGTTTCCCCGTCGGCAAGGAAGCGGAGGTCACTTTCCCCGTCGGTCGAGGACTTGTCGTCCTCAGACCAGACGGAGAAGTCGTGGCTGGACTCCTCCCCGTCTTCGATGGCGCGGCGGATGTTGGCCTCGTGGGCCTCCTCCGGGCCCCACTCCGGCGTCGGCTCGCGGGAGGAGGAGGACTGGATGGAAAGACCCGATGAGGCAGAGGAGTAAGAAGACATGGTGGCGGAGGAGGGCTTTTGGAGTGCTAATGCGAAGGGGATGAAGAAGCGAACTGTTTGGAACGGTTAAATAAAAGGGGATATAGTGGAGATTCAATGCCACAGCAGTTTCCGAGGAAGTGGTGCCCAACAGAAAAAAAATTGCTAGGTCACGCGGAGAAGTGGAGGAGGCAAGGCATCATGATGCGGGATACTGCGACGGTTCTGCTCTGCCACGACATGACCCGACGAAGAAAAAGCAGAGTGATTTTGGAATTGTCATTTCCAAAACCAGGGGGCATGTGTTATCACCAGAATTTGACCGGATCGGAGGTGGGCCGCGATTGAGATGGGCTTGAAGAATATACATGGAAGAAATACATGAATCGGCCTTATATGCAAAGTTTGGGCTAGTTTGCCCGTGTATCTGTGATATAGTAGGATACGTGTCGGTTAGAAAGAGTTTGGCTCGTGCACGGTTGGGATTATTCCCACGTTAGAAAGTCTACGGACTATAAATATGTATCTAGGGTTTATGAAATAAACAACAATCACGTTCACCACAAACCAATCTAGGCGCATCGCCAACTCCCTTGTCTCGAGGGTTTCTTCCGGGTAAGCATCATGCTGCCTAGATCGCATCTTGCGATCTAGGCGATACGCGTTTATTCGTCGTTCATGCGTTGCTCGTGCTGAAGCCTTGTTGATGGCGAGCAACGTAGTTATCATAGATGTGTTAGGGTTAGCATTGTTTCATCGTATCATATGCTTTCGTCCGTGCAACCCTTAGACGTCTAGCTGCCCTTACACCTATCTTGGGTGTAAGGGCGGCACCCCGCTTGATCATTATTTAGTAGATCCGATCCGTTATGATTGCTCCTTGTTCTTCAAGGATTAGTTTAATATCTGCATAGTTAGGCCTTACAAACGGGTTGAAGGATCCAGTGGCGCGTAGGGTGTAGTTTGCTAGCCCTAGGCAAGATGTTCCGGGGATCAATTTCATGTTGGTTTTTAGGCCTTGTCTAGGGTCGGTTTACGATCACCGTGCGTGGCCGCCAGGCTCAATCACGCGTAGGATGTTCCGATTATGTGGTGAAAACCCTAAATCGTAGTAGGTTGTTTTAGCTTTATTT
The DNA here is from genome assembly GCF_022539505.1 of Lolium rigidum. Taxonomy (NCBI): domain Eukaryota; kingdom Viridiplantae; phylum Streptophyta; class Magnoliopsida; order Poales; family Poaceae; genus Lolium; species Lolium rigidum. The sequence goes on from NC_061514.1 coordinate 291,705,975, forward strand.
TGATCAAGCAGGACCACCATCTGACCGTACACCTCGTACGAATCATGGGTGGATCGGCTCCTTGAGCCGATTCACAGGACAACCTGAGAGCCGATCGAGGCTCGTATTTAATGTTTACGTGTATGCCATGCAGGAAACTAAGCGAGGCAAATCTAACACCTTCCTGACCAGGTATAGGTCAGGTGGCACGCCCTTGCACTAGCATCGGACGTGCGTGCCGGAGTCTTTGCGGGCCGTCGCTCGGAGGGACCAGGGCCAGCCGCAGTCCTGGGAGCCTCCCGGCTCTACTGTGTTGCCCGTCGCTGCTCGCCGGTGGGTTTCTGACCGCAACACATGTAAGGGTTGTTTGGGTACTCGCATGAGTTTCTTCCCCCCATATGTAATTTAGCCAATTGTAAAAATTGGCTTAGTCCTATTTATGCACTTCAATTGGTTGCCAAAAATTCCATTTTGGCTTGGTGGGAGAAATGAAAGCCCATTTGGTTGGTGGGGTGCTTCATGCTAGCAACCAAATGAGCATGTCACTACTAGGAACAACCTTATAGCCGGACTTATTACCGTCGGCGAACTCGGGCCAAAGTGGCTGGCGGTAAGGCCTTCCAGGATCGCCTCACGTTACTGTTGGCGAGTTCGTTTTGAATGCGCCGGGGCTAGCCAACTTATTGTCGACGAAGAGAGACAGAAGGCACTGGCGATATTACTTAATCGTTGTTGCTTATTTTTATAATTATTTGGAATTCAAAAAATAAAATCATATGTTATCAAAGTCTAAGGGTTAATACAATTCATAACATACTATTATCAAGGAGCTGCGAGCGCAGTCTTGAAAGTGTGTAGGGAAGGAATGAAGAAGTTAAGCGTGCTAAGGGTGAAGCAGTGTGAGGAAGGGTGACCGGCCGGGAAGTTTGACCATGAGTATGTACTTTGACATGAGAATAGGGGTGTGATTAGAGATTAGAGTGGTAACTGTCAAACAATTCAAATATCTGAGAATAGAGAAATTTAAAAAAAATTGAAAATAAATTCAAAAAAATTTCAATTTTATTTTCAAAATACCTCGCGTTACCCCCGGTGAATAGGCTTGGCGCCGGAGGTAACAAATAAAGCGTCGGCGGTAACAAATACCGTTGGCGAATTGGAGAAGGCGCCTACGATAAGTTGCAGTTATCACCGCTGAAATAGAAGGCGCAGGGGATAAGCCCTTACCACCGGCGAGGTGGTCGCCGGCGAATGCGAATGCGTCGGCGGTAGGCCAATCTGGTGCGCAGGCGGTAAGGTTATTCCTAGTAGTGTGTTGTTTGGTTATATGTTGAACGGGGGATGTGATAACCTCATCTCAAACTGCTGAGGTTACCAACCCTTTTGTGCATTACTATAGGGCAATAACAGAAGCTAGCAACAGATATAAGATTGAACATAATATTCACGAGAACACGCATAGGTCATACATAGTTCAGGACATTCACCGTCATATGTTCATAGATAGTTCAACATGAAACCAGACATAAAGAATGTTCAGTAGGACATACATACATACGATCAAACAGTTCCCTCACCGATCATGGCAAGGATTGGATCATGTTATGGGCACCTCTTCCCCACCTCGGTCATGTTGTAGTGACACATGATGTGGCAAATATGAAAAATGCAAAAAAAAAGTGTGACATATGTGCAATTCCCCTGCTGAAAGGTTAGTTTCTTGATGGCACACATAAATTGATTAGGAAATTTAGACAAATAATTAGTGTCATGTGAGCATGTGAGCATGTGCTTGTATGTCATACTTTTATCCCATTTCAGAAGTTTATTATCAGCATCCAAATATGCGTTAGTTAATAATCTCATAATTGTTCTCTTAAAGTTAGCTCCAATTTTTTTCTTTAAATTCCGCATCAACGCGTGGGGTATCAACTAGTTTTCCCATTTTCCCTTACTTGAAATTTTCACCGATTGAACTCCACATGATTTTGAAATTATGCTCGTTACTTTTTTTAAGAAATAACTATGAATGGAGATATATTATTATCTTGCTTCTTACAGACGACTCCTAGTTTAGTTAGGAGCACCCTCCAGGACCACCATAAGTACACATTGTGTTTGTGATGGGTGTTATTGAATAACAACTACTCTTAGTCTCGTATTTGAATGTGTCCAGAGAAAAGGGTGTGAGTCTTCCATCTTCTCGGATGTATGAAATATTGGTGATCGATGCAGCTTTATCAGAGGGAAACTACCCACTACCCATCGGAGGTGGTGGGATACTTCCTATCCCTCCTACAACACCACCAATTGCAATGTTAGTGGCCTTTTTGGATAAGCTATCAAATATTTTGGATGGGTAACGACCAACAACTGTTGTAGCACCATTAAATCCAGCATGTATCCACCAATCCCCAGTTTCTTGGTCCTGCCATTATGTCAGAGAATATGCATGAGTTATGATGTTTTTATTTGCTTGCACTAGGTTAGTGAATCATTTCCAATGGTGCTTAGATACACTAAATCATAAGAAATACGACACATTTACTTACCCCGTACACTTTGATTGTAAGATTTTGCCGTGCCCCATTAACATTTAACACTGGATCTATTATAGCACCAGGACTTAGTCCCGATCCACTTGCAGGCTCAAAACCAGGACACTCCATGTCGAAACACCCTGTACTACAGTATGCATCTCTCTATTCCATACACGAAGTATATGTAGTCATGAGTCTACATGTGTATGCATGGTTGTAACACTTGGATCAAATATCTAAGCTGAGTTCAAAGGAACAAACATACTGTCCAATATGTGAAAAAGCGTGTCCGTGAATCGCCGTAGTGTTTTGGGTAAACCTGTATACATAAAACACAAGATTCATCTTGCGATAACATTTAAAAGATCCAACAAATAATCAAAATAAGGGTGATAAAAAGTATATGCTACTTGCACGTATCATGACTTATGAAACACATAACAATTCAGAAAATAAGCTAATGAAGTAGCATGTCATCAATTATGAAATTAATAACAATTTGGAATATATCGTATTGACTCGTACTTGCCATCCAACCCAAATTGCGTCCTCATTGGATTTATAGTCACCCTCCAAGTTAGTAATCCAAATTGTTGTTGTGCTCACTTGGCCAACAAAGAGATTGTACCCATACACACCCATAGTAGCGGTAAGTCCAAAGTACCTACCATTATATGTAGCTTGCGTAGCAAACTGTAAAAGTAGATACATTCAAGCATAAGAAAATGCATGTAATGTTCATGAAATACATATTAGAAATTATTTATTAAACATAAGTCAAGGGAGACTCACATAACTATTGTCAATATCATATCCTGATCGAATTACTCTTGCATACCATGTCTAAAGGGTGAAAATACTTTCAAAGTGAGTAAGCCAAATGCGATTGAAAAATTGACCATTGAAAGTACCAAAATTGGAACCAACCTGCCTTAAAAACATAAGAAATGTATTGAATATATACGACATATAAGATGAACATGTTTTCACCTCAGTGTAGGTTGGAAGATAATGATGTCCTTTGATTTGATGTGCAAGGAAAATGGCATATGTACCAAGAATTTCTAATATTACACTGAATGTATGCATCTTCGGTGAGGTGTGAGAGAATATATGGAGCATAATGTAAATCTGCAGTTTGCTCCTTACACAACTCCTTTATATAGATGAAGTTCTAGCTACCTTAATTGATTAAGATCTGAGTAGAAAATATTAATAACTATGAAGTGGCACTACAAGGACATTTACGGGGAAGATTTGCACAACAAATCTTCATAATTATGTAATTTTAGTATACGAACATTAATTAAGCAACATTTAAATAAAAGTATTCTTAAATATTTGCAATAAATATATAATATTTATTACTATACGACAAAGTTATTGATATAAAATACGCCCTTCCATGAAGATACAGGACTTATGGCATGTACAATGGTAGGGAAGGCACACCTTCTCTTAGTATTCCACGTTATCTAGAGAAGATAAAAATATAAAGGTTTACAATGAATTATCTCGTATTGTTATCCCTAGCAATAAATGAGAATTAATTATTTTTAGTGGAAATTGTGTGACTAAGGGAAGACAAGTGGTACAAGGAGAAAATAACATTCTCTTATTTTATAAGAGATATATCTTAGCTAAGGGAAGACGAACTTCTTTTTTTTAAAACACTGTCACCTTCAACTAAGCAAAAAATCTAACATGTCGAGCGCAAGGGAAGACTGGTGTCACCCCATTGTACATGCTCTTAGCATACAAATATGCACGAAATCCAATTATGTATAACCTCATGTGAATATAATTTTTTCTTGAAGATTACATATGCTCCATGCCGATCAAGATTTAGAATCGAGGGAAACTCTTTTCCAAGAAGGAGAGAATGACAAAGAACATTCCATGAGCATCACCATGGGTAGAGCAATGTGAAACCTTTTTTAATGCGTGTGTACCATAGTGTCACGAATTGGTTACTACTATTGCTTTTCTGGGTGGAACAATACCCTTGTCCAGTACCAGTTGCGTGTTAATATAAGCTAGGAAAAGCCCCTGGTGTGGCAGTACATGCCCCTTATAGGAATCGGTTTACTACACCGTGTTCCTATACGTACATAACATCTATTACATGTATTACATCTAACAGCCTCCCTTAATCTCAGCTTGTAGAAAGATTGAGATTATGCTTGAACTCATCGAGCATCTTGACTGGAAGTGCCTTTGTAAATCCATCTGTAACCTGATCCTTGTTGTTGGAGCATGAAGATACTGACAAACCTTGTTCACTGAGAAGGAAAAATCTGGACGTGTGAGAGTCAAGTACTATAAAGTTCCAACAATACTTCTGTACTAAGTACTGTCATCAGGGTGGGGTGCTATCTATGAGAGACAACTGTTCTGTGGGGGACAAAGGTGTGGGAGAAGATTTGCAGATGCGCATACCAACTCTGTCAAGTAACTCTGTAGCATACTTTTCTTGTGTCAAGAGCAAGCCATTGTGCACCTTTTTCACCTCAATACCAAGGGAAAAATGTAAATCACCTATATCTTTGATTGCAAAGTTCTTATTCAAATCTCGAAGAAGGGCAGTAATAGCATGACCAAAAGATCTTGTAATTATGATATCATCAACATAAATCAGAACGAACATAGTGATACATGACTTATTAAAGAGAAACAGTGAAGTATCAACCGTTGATGGTGAGAACCCAAGATCACGCAACTTAGAACTCGGCCTAGAATACCATGCCTGAGGTTCCTGTTTTAATCCATACATAGCTTTGTCAAGTTTGCAGATATAATGCGGAGAGTGGGAATCCTAAAAACTTGATGGTTGTTTCATATAGACTTCCTCTTCCAAAACACCATGAAGAAACGTGTTCTTGACATCTAGCTGCCATAGGCTCCATCCACGAGAGACCAAGAGCGACAACACAGTCCTCATAGTAGCAATCTTAACAATAGGACTGAAAGTATCCTCATAATCAATTCAATACCTTTACTTGAAACCTTTTGCAACTAGTCGTGCTTTATATCGATCAATAGAGCCATCTTCCTTTCTCTTTATGCGATATACCCATTTGTCGTCAATTAAATTTTTGTTGCTACTCGGAGGAACAAGATGTCAAGTCTTGTTCTCAAGCGATGCCATGTATTCCTCCTCCATTGCTTGACGCCAATTAGGGTCATTGAGAACATCGGGAAGTTTGGTTAGTTGTCTTGTCGAAGAGAGAATGCCATATCGAACAGTACCGTTGGTGTATTGTTTAGTGTAGGGGATTCATAGCAGAAAACAAAAAAGTCTAACTAACGCAACCCGGTTGCCCAGGTCTATCTAGGAGTAATAGGTTTCGGTGATGTACCCTCGTAAACCGATAGCGGTTAGTGTTCCGTAGAACGTGGTTGATGTAGTCGTACTTATCGTCGATGTCATGGTCGAGTATAAGTCCTCTCGTACGATGCCCAGCCCTGCAAGTGTAGCACCTTATAGTTTCGCACACATACGGTGCTCAACGATGCTCCCGGCCTCACATCCAGCTAAGGTGGAAGTAGATCTTCTGGATTTGGATCCCGACAACACTCCCACATAGTAGGTGGAGTACTCCCTCCGTGCACAGCTCTTCGAGGAACCACATGTGGAGAGAGAACAAGAGAGAGAGAGAGAGAGAGAGAGAGAGAGAGAGAGAGAGAGAGAGAGAGCGAGAGCGAGAGAGAGAGAGAGAGGGAGGGAGAGAGAGGGAGAGAGAGAGGGAGGGAGAGAGATTCTCTCAAAGGGGATCTCCTTTTTCGAAAGGGAAATTGTGTGCTCCTCTCCTCCAAATCCGTCCACCTTATATAGGTGGAGAGGGAGAGGTGCGAGGCTAAGGTTGGCAAGGTGGAGAAAGGGGAGGGGATGGTGCGGCCGGCCACTATGGGCCCGGCATGCCCCCAAAACCCTAGCTCAGCCTGCCCCCCGTCTTCGCCCATGGGGTGGCTAGCCACCTCCCTTAATGGACTCCCCTTTCCGGAAGGGGCCCATTTAGGGTTGCGGACTTTATTATTAAATAACTAAATATATTTAATATTAATACACTTAATTATTATATAATACATATTATTTAATTCTTGATGATTCGAGACACCTCTCGTACCACTCCGAACATCCTTCAGATTCTCCTGGAACCCTTTCCGGTTCTCTCTTCTCTATTCTCCGGTGTTTCCAATGAATCCAAAACAATCTTAAATTTCATTGAACCCTTAAGTGTGTTTCCCTACGGTTCAAGAATGACATAGACATGATCAAGACAATCTCCGATCAATGATCGCCAGGGTGTTCTGGAGAACAATAATGACCCCTGTGTATTCTACGAAGATGTTATCATCGTTTGAACCATTAGATCAAAATCCATTCCCTTTGTTACTTTGACACTAGCACTCCTCCGAGACTTTGATCATTGGTATCATTATTCCTAGTTCGATCTCGTTACTGACAATGCTATTCAACTCATTCTAATATATTCCATCCTCGTGACTAGGGGTGTAAACGGATCAGATCAGATTTTGCTCATACCATATCATTTACCATATATTTTTCTCAGATCCAGATCGGAGCGGATATTAATCAGTTTCGGATTTGAATGCGGACATATGGGACTACGGATTCAAATCGGAAACGGGGCGGACTCGGTTCGGAAACAAACATAGTCGGATATATGCTTTCATCGGTAGATAGTTATAGTTTTTGCAAATCTTGAGAGGGATTTGAACTTTTAGTCTTCGTGTAGTTAAGAAAAAAGAGACACAATTTAAGTTAAAACTTAAGAATTGATATAATTTAGAGTTAAACATGCTGACCAAATGAATTTGGAAACTCAATAACTACTAACCTTGTGAGTTGGCCTTGGTTTTTGACTCAAAAATTGGATTATCCGGCGTAAAACCTTCAGATTATCCTAATTAAATATTTGATAATCCATATCCGCATGCTATTTGCTATACCATATCCTATACCGTATCCGGAGCACCACTTCGGAATCAGATATCGTTATCCATCGGATTATTTAAAATCGTATATGGACACCTTAAAATGGATTCGGGACCGGTTTCATCGCGGAAATTATCCTATTCATTTACACCCCTACTCATGACCTAGTCATGTGTTTTAACTTGGATGTAATCTCACCGAGTGAGCCCATAGTATCTTCCCGCCAAGCGGATGAACAAAGCCGCTGTAATATCCCAGGTTTAGAGGCAATAAAATGAGAGAACACCAAAGTGTGCATTGCATTCATGCATAGAAAATCCGGGGAATTTTCGAGCTTTCAAATAAAACTTACCACGATGAATCGAAGTTTCACTTGACTTGCTGGAATTGAAGTAGATCATCAAGTCAAGCGCTATAAACTTCACTGTGATCTTTGTTAAAACCCTGTTTTGGGTAGATATGATTTGATCTAGGGGCTAGATCAAATAGAATTAGTTTTACACCAAATAACATCTTAAGTAAGGGTCAACTATAAGATCTTATAAAAGATCTCAACATGACATTCCTTACAACAACACATTCTTTAAGAGTTAAACCCTAACTTATTAACACTTAAAAGTTAGCAACTACCTTTGTGTGTAATATAATTCAATTCTAAACTTATTAATAAATAAGGTATATCACAGGGTCTAAAGTGCATAAAGGCCACACATTCTTATTTAAATCATAACTTATTAAATATATGGAATATCATAAAACTGAATCCATTTACATTACAAATTATAGTTCAAACTATTTAAATAAAACTACTCATGAGTATTTTGAAACTCATATGATCATGCCTTGGTGCAATCAAACACCAACTATTCAAAATTTAGGAATAACCTCCAACCTTGACCTTTTGACCAATATTATAATATAAATCCAATCAAATATGATATAGTGACTCATCCACAATAATAAAACCATCCCCAAGATATTTAGTAACAAATGCCACTTGGCTATCTAAATATAATTCATATGAGAAGATAATGATCTTGCCACATAGGATGAAAATATCTTCATGACTTGCTTTCCAAGCTTTGCCACCTCATGCTCAAAGGATTGCTATGGATGAGGGCATGACACCCAAGCACCTTACTCATCAAACCAACACAAGAGTCACCACCTATGTGTCATGATACTAGAGCTTGTCCAAGCCTATAAATAGAGCCATACCCTTCATCCATTTGCTCATCAAGTACCATGATACATGGGAACAAACACATAGAGCCACTCCATATGAATTAGTTAGGATCAAGATGAAGAAGCTAGGAGGTGGAGGCATACCACAAGATGCGGGTTTATCAGATTTCCGGAAGAACAAGCTACATAAGATACCAAGGTAGAATTCCTAGGCAAACCATATATTTATAGGATCATATCATCATCTCTTGAGTAGAACCTTAGGCTACTAAAAGACATTTAGAAGTGAGAGAGATTATAGATGCTAACCATATCCATGTCTATCCTAGAGAATATTAGAGTAGTATTAAATCCTACTTGTTCAAAACAACCTTTAATCTTGGAGGTGAGAGCCATGTTCTATTAGTGAAACATAACCAAAGCTTATGCTCATACCTGATCTTAGTGGTGTATCACATTGGTGATCACTACTTAAACCCTAGACCATATTTGAATTCCAATCCAAGTATTACTTTGGATCATAAGTAGAACCCTGCCATGCCTCATGCCTATTTAATACTTCAATTAGTGAAGTATTACCAAAATCATAAACCTTGTCATATGGAACTAATCTACATAAAATATTATGCTCTAACTTTTGTATCATGGATCACAAGTATAAACCAAGCCCTATATACTTAGACTAAATGCCATTAGTGAGTAGAGTAAAACCAATATCCAATTCTACTTTGACTTCCAATTACCTTGTTTAGTGAACCAAATGAAATAGTATTTTATAAAGTAGAACCACCAATTAAACAAGTGAGTTAACCATGATGAGCATAGGATTTATCTTAAATAATTCAAGCTAAAAGTTGCTAAGCAAGATTATTAAATATAGAGTTTATCCAACCATCTTCTTAAACCCTAAGAAACTATCATTCACATAAAATCATAAACCAATTCCATTCTCTTTACTATTTGTTAAACACTAGCCATAATTAAATTGTATGTGAGTAATCACCATGGTTAAGCACTAGAAAAATATAATATTTTTACCATTCACATGTTCTAAACTTCAAATTATTTAAACAGATTTTGTTCTTAAATTAAAAAGAGATTGAGATTGATATCAAAACCCATTTCTATGATAATTAAATCTCACAATATATCAATCTAATCCAAAATTTCAAAGTTTATTTAAACAAAATAATGATACAGTAATCATTAGTATCAATTTATGTTGATATTCCAATATTTTAGAAGCTGTAAAACAAAACAGAATTCAAATACCAAATTCAAACCAGAAAATAAAAACAGAAAATTTAAAAAGGAAAAAGAGAGGGAAAGCCTTACCCGTCCACCGAAGCGAGCCGCAGCAACCCAAGCACCGCACCAGCCGAAGCAGGCCAACACAGCCCAGCCTTGGCCCAACCTCAGCCCAACACCAACCCACCTGGCCACTTACCGTTTCGTCGCTGGCACAAAACAAGACGAGGGCGTCGTCTTCCTCCACGGCGTCGACAGCGCAGCGAGGAACGACGGCCACGTCCTCGAAGCCGATAAGGATGCCCCGGACGCCACCGAAGCTTCCAGAACCTGTCCCTATACTCCTCGCGTCCGAGTCTATCCGAAGACGTCAAGATTCACGCCTGTATGCAACTCACCGTCGCCATTGCATCTCGGCCGAGCACCGCCGGCGAGCCGACGAACCGGACCACCTCGAGCACTATAAAACCACCGAGAGCTCCGCACCGAAACCCTAGCACCTCACCGCCCATCCATTTCTTCCCAGAACCTCTCTATCTATCATGCTCATCCACTCTCTGTCACCGGCGTTGATCAAGAACACGGCGGAGGAGGCCACCCCAGCCTCCGGCGTGTGGTCCAGGAGGAGCGCCTGGACTCAAGGAGCATCTGGGAGGAGCCAAGCATCCAGGGGAGCCGTGTGGAGGATCAATTTCCTCGTTCCCTTCTGCGGCACATCGCCGGGAAATCGCCAATCGCCGTCGTCTCCGTCGACCATCGCCGGAGCCGACCACACCTTGAGCTTCAGGGTGAGCATACGCATCTGTAGAGCTAGATCTCGCATCCTAGAACCTCCTGTAGCCTCTGATTCGAATCTCGCCGGAGTAGCACCGCCGCAGAGCTCATCGTCGGTGATGCTCCGTTGATCCCCTCGCTAAACCATCACCACCATTCGATTCACCTCGTTGTACTCGTTCAGTAGAGCCTAGCCGCGCATCTCGGGAGGCCGTAAATCGGCGGCGCCACCGTGCCCTGGCCGCCGGCGGTTAAACGCCGGTGCGGTCAACAGCACAGTCCACTTTGACCAGTCGTTGCCTGCGTGGCATCCGACGTGGAGACAAGCCCCACCAGTCAGTGTCTAGGGCTAGATCTGAATCGGTATGTTTAGTATTTGTTGTTTAATTTAAAAACCAGTAAATTGCTGAAACTTTGCAAAATCATAGAAAATTCATTTCAACTCAGAAAAATATAAATAATATATCAAAATGCTCACAAAAATAAACTCTATTCAAATAAAATATAAAACAAAAATGTGTGTCAAAATAAAAATTCATTTATTTTTAGCTTCTTTATTAATTATGCCATTTCAAATATTTAAAATACAATTTGAATTCAATAAATAGTTAAGTTTAAAAATTAAATTTTAACTATTCAGTAACTAAGTAAAATGTTAAGATTAATTTTATTTATCATATTTGCATTAACTTAATTATTAGTGGTAATTCATAAACCCTAATTTGAAAATTCTAAATTTCTATAATAATAAATCAAGAAAATATTAAAAACCAATATTAATTTGGTAGCTTAAATATTGTGAACTCAAACATTTTTAATTAGCAAATTATTATTTCTAAAACCTAATCATAATTATAAAACCCTAACTCTGGAAATTAAACCCTAATAATATATGTCTTAATTTCTAAACCTTTTGAAATAATTAAATGCTAAGGCTAATATTAATTTTGTTAAAATTACTTAATCACATTAATTCTAGTACCAACTATTATTTTAAGAATTGTATCATAATTTAGAAACCCTAATTTCAATATAAGTTAGAATCTGGATTCCATTATTTCATGTGCTCATCTCAAATAGTTCAATTCTAAAAACCCTAAAAATTTAACCTTGTGATCATTCCACTTTAGTAGTAATTCTAAAACCCTAGTTATGTGTCACATGTGATCATGTAAGATTCATCTATGCATATAGAACCTGAATAAGCAACAATTGAATGCATGCTTATGATCCACTAGCATAAAACCAAGTCACATGAGATTATCATTTCATGTCCCTATTTAAAACCTATATGACCCACTAGTGCCACCTAGGTATAAACCCTAACTTGTTCATTGAATTAGTACCATTGACCACTATCCTATAGATCATACCATTAGGATCAATCTCAACCATCAAAACCTAGTAGAACTATAATGATGAACCCTAGTATCAACCTTGTGTAGTAATTCACATTACATGCTCCTATCCAACTAAACCTATTAAAGAAATTATAAACCATTTAGTTTAGAAGCAATTAGAGATCACTTAATGAAGCAGTTGTGAAACCATAGCAAACCTAATAACAAACCTATGGAACCATCTTAATAACCATCCTTTGATATGATGTATATGGGAAACCATAATAATAACCCTACCAATATTTGCTACATATAAACCCATTCCAAGTTAAGAACCAACTAGTTCCTATTAGTAAACTAAATAAACCCATTAGTAATCCCTAGAAGCCATAGCTCCTATTCGTAGTAATTCTTGTTCTTATTTAACATGTTCTTCGAAAGTTATTCTTTTGAAGTACGGATGTCAATCAAACCATAGAAGCCATAGTTCTTATTTGAAATACTTATTATTTCTTAATCAACATGTTCTTCAAAAGTTATTCTTTTAAAGTATAATACATATAATCCTCAACCATACATCATAGAACTTAAAAATTGACAACTGTTCTTTACATATTGTTCCACCACTATTCTTTATGTGTATGATTGTTATGATGCATTATATCACTTGTTTATGCTATTAATATCACCAACCCTAATAAGAACCTTGTTTGAGAACCATCCTAAAAGTGCAACACACACTAAAGAAATCTTTACAACTCATTCATCCTAAATCATCGAGGTTAGGTTACGCTCGGGACGATTGCATCTCATACTATGCATTATAGCATATTTGCCAATTCTTTAAACATTGTCCTTACCGGACAATGATGGTATTTCAGAATTTGGAGTTCTCACGTATCGAAGCTTTTGCCTGCATAATCTTGCAGTCAAGGAAGGCAAGTTCATCGCTTGCTCATGTCATTTGATTATTTTTATCAAATTATATGCTAAGTACTATACTTATCACTCTTGCATTGAAAAGCAAAGTATTATTTTACAATTATGAATATGACTATGTGGTGGGCAATGGAACCATGGTATGTGTTGATTGGTGGAGGTTCCATTGCACGGGTACTATTCATCTAGGACTAAGTACCAATGCCGTCCAGTGATTCTAGCGCCGTACATACCGCGTTGACCATAAGATCTATAATGGCTCTGGGGAAGTCAGCTGTATCTTTTCCCTCTCGCATGCCAACGGACTGGTAATAAGGGTTGCCCGTATCAGTCTATCTTTGGTAAAGGTGGGGACATGTGGTCCTGCACAGTCTACCATTAGATATAGGAGAGGGTAGACTTATTATCGGTCTATGAAGGATTGTAAGGGTTGTCCGGATCGGTCTATCTATGGTGTATAGAACAGGGCACATAAGTTGTTCGGATCGAGTCTATCTTTGGTAAAGATGGGGACATGTGGTCCTGCACAGTCTACCATTAGATATAGGAGAGAACAAGTGCCTGTGTTAGTCTACCCATAGATATAGGAGAGGACAGACTTACAAAAGGGTGGGTCTGCGGGGTCGCGGAGAAGGCAGTGATTGGCTTGGATCTTACACCTGGCCCCACACCAAGGAAGTGTGGACGAGAACGCGTCTCGGTAAGGTATCAAGGATAAGTTCTCTTATGGGAAAAGTAACGCACCTCTGCAGAGGATACTGAATTGTGACTGTCACTCCCTGTTCGGGAAGGGAACTGCGAACGCGAGCAGGAAAGGAACTCCATGAAGTTCTAGTCAACCCGTGAAGACCGACGGGCATAGTTTTCGTAATAAAATAAACCTTTTGAAGAAATGTTTATGAAAACTTGCATTGGCCTATGACTTTCCGGTCTATGGCTGTAGCTAGTGCATGATACACCTATTTCCTAATATGAACTTGCTGAGTACGCTCGTACTCATCCTATCTCGTTTGAATCCCCTTCTTAGCTATGCAATGCACCGAAGGATGAAACTACCGTGGAACTCGAAGACAAAGGAGTCAATCGCAACAAGATGGAGAATCCAAGCAAAGAAGTCAATGAAGTCAACTCCTGCATCAACTATAAGTGGAAACCTAGACTAGTAATAGAAGGGAGCCTTTCCCTAATCCTAGCACCTAAGTAGCTAGAATTCTATAGCAAGCCCAAGTAGCTCTTGAGACTTGAGTTAGCAATGAGTTAGACTACGAGTCGTTCTTTTGGAGCTTTATTTGAAGTTTTACCTCACTGTAAAGTAGGAGGCTGTGTTGATATTTTGTAAACAGCTCATGTATCCTTCTATAGACATACCTTGGATTCGCATATGTTTCTGTTGTACCACTATGAGGGATGTAATATGAGTGGAACAGTGTTTCACTTCTATTATATCAATGACTTGTGTACTACACCATGCAGTGGTACGTCTGGGTCATCACAGCTGGTATCAGAGCAAATGCTTTGACCCTAGGATTAAAACCCTTTAAAGGAGACCTATAGGTTTGGTAGTGTCTATAGGAAGATGTCTTACTTAAACCAATTATTATTTTGGCTTGAGATGGGTATTCACTTGAGAATAATCCTGACACACTTGAGTCAATCTTTCTTATCTATCTTTCTTAAGTAAAGTTGATTAGTTATCTTGCTTCATTCCAAATTAGTAGAACACCACTGGAGCTTAAGATAATTGGGTGGTAGTAGACCACAGTTGGTATACAATACATGGTAGTCCAAAGAGAGGATACAACCATAAGGAAGATATCCTATTGGAAGATGTATACCAAGACATGTTATGGCTAATTCAAAGTCATTTAAAATGTCAAATGACTGATGTTAAGTAAGGGAGATAAATTATATAAGGTAGTTTAGATCTATGATGAGTCAATCATAGTAGGTAAGGAAGAGTGATAGGATTTATACAAGTTTACTTTTCATGGTAAAGTTGGTAATCATATATGATTCACTTGAGAGTCATGATGTGATGAAGTAGAACATCATAAGTATGATAACAAAAGAATGATAAGGAGTAAGGATTTAGGGAATAGTTCGAAAGCTTAGGCCTTAAAATCCTAATAACTGTACCAAGTATGTTAGAACCATAGTCCTTAATTTGAAGAAGGCTTATTTAGAGCATATCACATAGAGAAATCCTAGAGTATAGGTGGTGTATTCTAAACAATCATGTGTTTAGAGTAGACATATTAGAACTAATTGTATTATAGGAACTAGTCCTCAATAGCACATATATATGGTATACTATTTTGTTAGTACTTCCAAAGAAAACTAGGTTAACTTCAACTATCCCAAGCCATTTTGTTTCAAGTTTGTCTCATTGCAAATGTGCAATTAAGATAAATGTTGAGACAAATAGTAGAAATTCACGTATATAGTGCTAAGTATCACAACCTAAACCTATCTTATGTGGTGTTATATACTACACATCCGAGCTTGATGTTTAGGGATGTCTTACCCAACTATTATAGTCGGGCATATAAAGATGTGTATTGTATGCACAAAGCTGGATTTTCTTGGATTTTCTTGAATCTTCATTGATTGACTAGATCCATACATGAAGTTTGACTTTGATATGCAAATGCATGTTGCAATATCAAGCTCTTACTTGATGTTATAGATCTAGAGGGGAAAGGTATTCGTGTGAGGAAGTGACGAACTCTGAAGATTTTGAAGACAAGATGAAGGTTCACTAGAAGAAGGAAGTAAAGTTGTGGGAAGTCACCAAAATACTTCAAAGTAAGGACCAATCAAAACTCACTTTTATCCTCAATTGAGGAGTACTTCAACATGGAAGTACCATGGAAGTGAGAAAAATAGTGAATATGAGCAGTAGAAGTGGAGCTATATTCATTATGGAAGAAGGGAATGCAAGTGAAGTCACTTACAATACTATTTTCATAGTGTCAACAAGTGGTTATATTGCAAAACAAACCTTAGAAGAAGGAAAATGGACCAGTAAAGTCGCAACTGGTATAATAAGACCACAACTGATATAGGATAATCATGATGAGAAAGTATGTAAAGTGAGGTATATCTTAATTAGAACCATAACATAACCACAAGTCTGGTATCAAATAAGTCACATCCGGGTGCTAGTTAGTCTGCAGTTGGTACCGGATAGTCCGCAGACTTGAACATTCCTTTGTTCTAAAAGAAAGAGGGATTCCGCAAATTGGTATTCCACAGCTGGTATTCCATAGCGGGTAACCATTTAGTCGGAGGATTCATATCGGATACCCAACTGTGTGGATACACCGCAAAGAATTCTTCGTGAGACTTTAGAAAGGTACAAAATATCAACCAGACTTAAACCAATCTTCTACCTTGGAGTTTAATTATTAGAAGAAAAGGAGTTTGAAGATCATTAGTAAACTCCAAGGGGGAGAGGAAGATTGAAGTAGAAGTATTAAGATATGATTTGGCGTATGAAAGACGAAGAAGAAGGTCTGAACTGAGAGGAAGTCCGATCCTATTTTCATAAGATTGGTGGAAGTATCCATATAATAGTACTCTCAGGAGGTTGTCAGACCGTAAGCCGAGGTTCATATCTCGAGGAAGTAAGGGTTATACCTTAACTTGAGTGGGTAATTGATAATTACTCAGAAGCAGAAGAGCTCAAGTAAGTCTAAGCTAATGAAGTTGGATGACGAAGATGTCGGAGGACAATCAAAGTCTAAGAAAACAAAAGACCGAAGGATTTGACCATACTAAAGCATAAGCCTATTAGAAAGATTCCTTTCATGGAACCTAAAGAAACCAAAAGGAAGATAACTAGTATGAACTAGAAGCCATGATTGGATGGACTAAATGAGTCTAATCCATTCGTAGGACTAAACAACCAGGACCATGCCTATTATAAATACCTTACGAAGTACCATTACATTCGTTATGGTAGTAAGGGAAAAACAATACCTTACTTTAAACCAATCCTTTAGACTTAAGGTTTGGGCACCGCAACTGGATTACCGCAGTTGGTAGAACCAAGCTTTGAGTACCCAAATAGGAAGATGTCACCACAACCATTAGTAAAGTCCATTAGCATAAGAAAATGTCCTAATCCAAGAATCTTTGGAGAACGGGACTATAAGCTTAGAGTGTTGGAAGAAATCATAGAATATAAGATAGTATCAGTGCCAGACATCAGAAGACTGCAGGAAGGATCTGGACAAGGGATATATCCAATTATATCTAATGAGATCACCATGGCGTTTGAAAGGATTGTGATCTGTTCAAGTCAGTTCCACGTTCCGAAACATGAGAGCGTTCGAACTTCGGGACGAAGTTCGGTTTAAGGGGAGAGGTCTGTAATATCCCAGGTTTAGAGGCAATAAAATGAGAGAACACCAAAGTGTGCATTGCATTCATGCATAGAAAATCCGGGGAATTTTCGAGCTTTCAAATAAAACTTACCACGATGAATCGAAGTTTCACTTGACTTGCTCGGAATTGAAGTAGATCATCAAGTCAAGCGCTATAAACTTCACTCGTGATCTTTGTTAAAACCTTGTTTTGGGTAGAGATGATTTGATCTATGGATTAGATCAAATGGAATTATATTTACAACAACACATTCTTTAAGAATTAAACCCTAACTTATTAACACTTAAAAGTTAGCAACTACCTTTGTGTGTAATATAATTCAATTCTAAACTTATTAATAAATAAGGTATATCACAGGGTCTAAAGTGCATAAAAGCCACACATTCTTATTTAAATCATAACTTATTAAATATATGGAATATCATAAAACTGAATCCATTTACATTACAAATTATAGTTCAAACTATTTGAATAAAACTACTCATGAGTATTTTGAAACTCATATGATCATGCCTTGGTGCAATCAAACACCAACTATCCAAATTTGAGGAATAACCTTCAACCTTGACCTTTTGACCAATATTATAATATAAATCCAATCAAATATGATATAGTGACTCATCCACAATAATAAAACCATCCCCAAGATATTTAGTAACAAATGCCACTTGGCTATCTAAATATAATTCATATGAGAAGATAATGATCTTGCCACATAGGATGAAAATATCTTCATGACTTGCTTTCCAAGCTTTGCCACCTCATGCTCAAAGGATTGCTATGGATGAGGGCATGACACCCAAGCACCTTACTCATCAAACCAACACAAGAGTCACCACCTATGTGTCATGATACTAGAGCTTGTCCAAGCCTATAAATAGAGCCATACCCTTCATCCATTTGCTCATCAAGTACCATGATACATGGGAACAAACACATAGAGCCACTCCATATGAATTAGTTAGGATCAAGATGAAGAAGCTAGGAGGTGGAGGCATACCACAAGATGCAGGTTTATCAGATTTCCAGAAGAACAAGCTACATAAGATACCAAGGTAGAATTCCTAGGCAAACCATATATTTATAGGATCATATCATCATCTCTTGAGTAGAACCTTAGGCTACTAAAAGACATTTAGAAGTGAGAGAGATTATAGATGCTAACCATATCCATGTCTATCCTAGAGAATATTAGATTAGTATTAAATCCTACTTGTTCAAAACAACCTTTAATCTTGGAGGTGAGAGCCATGTTCTATTAGTGAAACATAACCAAAGCTTATGCTCATACCTGATCTTAGTGGTGTATCACATTGGTGATCACTACTTAAACCCTAGACCATATTTGAATTCCAATCCAAGTATTACTTTGGATCATAAGTAGAACCCTGCCATGCCTCATGCCTATTTAATACTTCAATTAGTGAAGTATTACCAAAATCATAAACCTTGTCATATGGAACTAATCTACATAAAATATTATGCTCTAACTTTTGTATCATGGATCACAAGTATAAACCAAGCCCTATATACTTAGACTAAATGCCATTAGTGAGTAGAGTAAAACCAATATCCAATTCTACTTTGACTTCCAATTACCTTGTTTAGTGAACCAAATGAAATAGTATTTTATAAAGTAGAACCACCAATTAAACAAGTGAGTTAACCATGATGAGCATAGGATTTATCTTAAATAATTCAAGCTAAAAGTTGCTAAGCAAGATTATTAAATATAGAGTTTATCCAACCATCTTCTTAAACCCTGAGAAACTATCATTCACATAAAATCATAAACCAATTCCATTCTCTTTACTATTTGTTAAACACTAGCCATAATTAAATTGTATGTGAGTAATCACCATGGTTAAGCACTAGAAAAATATAATATTTTTACCATTCACATGTTCTAAACTTCAAATTATTTAAACAGATTTTGTTCTTAAATTAAAAAGAGATTGAGATTGATATCAAAACCCATTTCTATGATAATTAAATCTCACAATATATCAATCTAATCCAAAATTTCAAAGTTTATTTAAACAAAATAATGATACAGTAATCATTAGTATCAATTTATGTTGATATTCCAATATTTTAGAAGCTGTAAAACAAAACAGAATTCAAATACCAAATTCAAACCAGAAAATAAAAACAGAAAATTTAAAAAGGAAAAAGAGAGGGAAAGCCTTACCTGTCCACCGAAGCAGGCCGCAGCAACCCAGCACCGCACCAGCCGAAGCAGGCCAACACAGCCCAGCCTTGGCCCAACCTCAGCCCAACACCAACCCACCCGGCCACTTACCGTTTCGTCGCTGGCACAAAACAAGACGAGGGCGTCGTCTTCCTCCACGGCGTCGACAGCGCAGCGAGGAACGGCGGCCACGTCCTCGAAGCCGATAAGGATGCCCCGGACGCCACCGAAGCTTCCAGAACCTGTCCCTATACTCCTCGCGTCCGAGTCTATCCGAAGACGTCAAGATTCACGCCCGTATGCAACTCACCGTCGCCATTGCATCTCGGCCGTACCGCCGGCGAGCCGACGAACCAGACCACCTCGAGCACTATAAAACCACCAGGAGCTCCGCACTGAAACCCTAGCACCTCACCGCCCATCCATTTCTTCCCAGAACCTCTCTATCTATCATGCTCATCCACTCTCTGTCACCGGCGTTGATCAAGAACACGGCGGAGGAGGCCACCCCAGCCTCCGGCGTGTGGTCCAGGAGGAGCGCCTGGACTCAAGGAGCACCCTGGAGGAGCAGAGCATCAAGGGGGGCAAGGAAGCGGCTCAATTTCGGCGTTCCCTTCGCGAGCACATCGCCGGGAAAGCTCCAATCGCTGTCGTCTCCGTCAACCATCGCCGGAGCCGACCACACCTTGAGCTTCAGGGTGAGCATACGCATCTATCGCACCTACTCTCGCTTCCTGGCATCGCCTGTAGCCCTAATTCGCATGTTGGCCGGAGTAGCACCGCCGCAGTACCCATCGCCGGCGAAGCTCCGGTGATCCCCTTGCCAAACCAACACCACCAGTCGCTTCGTCTCGTTGTACTCGTTCGATAGAGCCTAGCCGCGCATCCCGGGAGGCCGTAAATCGGCGGCGCCACCATCTGCTGACCGCCGGCGTTTAACCGCCGGTGAGGTCAAAGGTCCTAGTCAACTTTGACCGGTCCTTGCTTGCGTGGCAGCCA
This sequence comes from Lolium rigidum, assembly GCF_022539505.1. NCBI lineage: Eukaryota > Viridiplantae > Streptophyta > Magnoliopsida > Poales > Poaceae > Lolium > Lolium rigidum. The sequence goes on from NC_061514.1 coordinate 291,726,519, forward strand.
ACGTGGACACAAGCCCCACCAGTCAGTGTCTAGGGCTAGATCTGAATCGGTATGTTTAGTATTTGTTGTTTAATTTAAAAACCAGTAAATTGCTGAAACTTTGCAAAATCATAGAAAATTCATTTCAACTCAGAAAAATATAAATAATATATCAAAATGCTCACAAAAATAAACTCTATTCAAATAAAATATAAAACAAAAATGTGTGTCAAAATAAAAATTCATTTATTTTTAGCTTCTTTATTAATTATGCCATTTCAAATATTTAAAATACAATTTGAATTCAATAAATAGTTAAGTTTAAAAATTAAATTTTAACTATTCAGTAACTAAGTAAAATGTTAAGATTAATTTTATTTATCATATTTGCATTAACTTAATTATTAGTGGTAATTCATAAACCCTAATTTGAAAATTCTAAATTTCTATAATAATAAATCAAGAAAATATTAAAAACCAATATTAATTTGGTAGCTTAAATATTGTGAACTCAAACATTTTTAATTAGCAAATTATTATTTCTAAAACCTAATCATAATTATAAAACCCTAACTCTGGAAATTAAACCCTAATAATATATGTCTTAATTTCTAAACCTTTTGAAATAATTAAATGCTAAGGCTAATATTAATTTTGTTAAAATTACTTAATCACATTAATTCTAGTACCAACTATTATTTTAAGAATTGTATCATAATTTAGAAACCCTAATTTCAATATAAGTTAGAATCTGGATTCCATTATTTCATGTGCTCATCTCAAATAGTTTCAATTCTAAAAACCCTAAAAATTTAACCTTGTGATCATTCCACTTTAGTAGTAATTCTAAAACCCTAGTTATGTGTCACATGTGATCATGTAAGATTCATCTATGCATATAGAACCCGAATAAGCAACAATTGAATGCATGCTTATGATCCACTAGCATAAAACCAAGTCACATGAGATTATCATTTCATGTCCCTATTTAAAACCTATATGACCCACTAGTGCCACCTAGGTATAAACCCTAACTTGTTCATTGAATTAGTACCATTGACCACTATCCTATAGATCATACCATTAGGATCAATCTCAACCATCAAAACTTAGTAGAACTATAATGATGAACCCTAGTATCAACCTTGTGTAGTAATTCACATTACATGCTCCTATCCAACTAAACCTATTAAAGAAATTATAAACCATTTAGTTTAGAAGCAATTAGAGATCACTTAATGAAGCAGTTGTGAAACCATAGTAAACCTAATAACAAACCTATGGAACCATCTTAATAACCATCCTTTGATATGATGTATATGGGAAACCATAATAATAACCCTACCAATATTTGCTACATATAAACCCATTCCAAGTTAAGAACCAACTAGTTCCTATTAGTAAACTAAATAAACCCATTAGTAATCCCTAGAAGCCATAGCTCCTATTCGTAGTAATTCTTGTTCTTATTTAACATGTTCTTCGAAAGTTATTCTTTTGAAGTACAGATGTCAATCAAACCATAGAAGCCATAGTTCTTATTTGAAATACTTATTATTTCTTAATCAACATGTTCTTCAAAAGTTATTCTTTTAAAGTATAATACATATAATCCTCAACCATACATCATAGAACTTAAAAATTGACAACTGGTTCTTTACATATTGTTCCACCACTATTCTTTATGTGTATGATTGTTATGATGCATTATATCACTTGTTTATGCTATTAATATCACCAACCCTAATAAGAACCTTGTTTGAGAACCATCCTAAAAGTGCAACACACACTAAAGAAATCTTTACAACTCATTCATCCTAAATCATCGAGGTTAGGTTACGCTCGGGACGATTGCATCTCATACTATGCATTATAGCATATTTGCCAATTCTTTAAACATTGTCCTTACCGGACAATGATGGTATTTCAGAATTTGGAGTTCTCACGTATCGAAGCTTTTGCCTCGCATAATCTTGCAGTCAAGAAAGGCAAGTTCATCGCTTGCTCATGTCATTTGATTATTTTTATCAAATTATATGCAAAGTACTATACTTATCACTCTTGCATTGAAAAGCAAATATTATTTTACAATTATGAATATGACTATGTGGTGGGCAATGGAACCATGGTATGTGTTGATTGGTGGAGGTTCCATTGCACGGGTACTATTCATCTAGGACTAAGTACCAATGCCGTCCGGTGATTCTAGCGCCGTACATACCGCGTTGACCATAAGATCTATAATGGCTCGGGGAAGTCAGCCGTATCTTTCCCTCTCGCATGCCAACGGACCGGTAATAAGGGTTGCCCGTATCGGTCTATCTTTGGTAAAGGTGGGGACATGTGGTCCCGCACAGTCTACCATTAGATATAGGAGAGGGTAGACTTATTATCGGTCTATGAAGGATTGTAAGGGTTGTCCGGATCGGTCTATCTATGGTGTATAGAACAGGGCACATAAGTTGTTCGGATCGAGCCTATCTTTGGTAAAGGTGGGGACATGTGGTCCTGCACGGTCTACCATTAGATATAGGAGAGAACAAGTGCTCGTGTTAGTCTACCCATAGATATAGGAGAGGACAGACTTACAAAAGGGTGGGTCCGCGAGGTCGCGGAGAAGGCGAGTGATTGGCTTGGATCTTACACCTGGCCCCACACCAAGGAAGTGTGGACGAGAACGCGTCTCGGTAAGGTATCAAGGATAAGTTCTCTTATGGGAAAAGTAACGCACCTCGCGCAGAGGATACCGAATTGTGACTGTCACTCCTCGTTCGGGAAGGGAACTCGCGAACGCAAGCAGAAAGGAACTCCATGAAGTTCTAGTCAACTCCGTGAAGACCGACGGGCATAGTTTTCAGAATAAAATAAACCTTTTGAAGAAATGTTTATGAAAACTTGCATTCGCCTATGACTTTCTGGTCTGTGGCTGTAGCTAGTGCATGATACACCTATTCCCTAATATGAACTTGCTGAGTACGCTCGTACTCATCCCACTCTTAAATCCCCTGCTTAGCTATGGAGGCACCGGAGGATGAACTACCGTGGAACTCGAAGACAAAGGAGTCAACTGGCAACAAGATGGAGAATCCAAGCAAAGAAGTCAATGAAGTCAACTGCTGCAGCAACTTAAGTGGAAACTTAGACTAGTAATAGAAGGGAGCCTTTCCCTAATCTTAGCACCTAAGTAGCTAGAATTCTATAGCAAGCCCAGTATCTCTGGAGATAGTGTTAGCAATAAGTTAGATTACGAGTCGTTCTTCTGGAGCTTTATTTGAAGTTTTACCTCACTGTAAAGTAGGAAGGCATCGTGTTGATCTTCGCCAGAACAGGTTCTTGTGTATCCTTCTATAGACATACCTTGGACTCGCATATGTTTC
>NC_061514.1:291729974-291828826 GCF_022539505.1 Lolium rigidum
TTGAAACTAGGGTTTCTAAATTATGGTACAACTCCTAAAATGATGATTGAAAATATAGATGTGGTAACTAATTACTTTGAAGCATAATTAGTGATGGTTTGACATTTTATTAACTTCCACAAGAATTAATAATTAGGGTAACTCCTATTTTAGGTTTAATTAAGAATCAGGGTTTTAATAATTGTTATTAGGTTTAAAGTATTTATCTTGTTAACTTAAGAATTTTTAAGTAAATAAGTTTTGATTTACCAAAATAATATTGGCTTATAATATTTTCTTGAGTTATTACTATTTAAAGAAAATAGAAAATAGTAATTTGCAAATTAGGGTTTATGAATTACCACTAATAATTAAGTTAATGCAAATATGATAAATAAATTTAATCCTAACATTTTACTTAGTTACTGAATAGTTGAAATTTAATTTTTTACACTTAACAATTTATTGAATTCAAATTTTATTTTAAATAATTGAAATGGCATAATTAATAAGGTTAAAAATAAGTGAACTTTTATTTGGACACACATTTTTGTTTTATATTTTATTTGAATAGAGTTTATTTTTGTGAGCATTTTGATATATTATTCATATTTTTCTGAGTTGAAATGAATTTTATAGGGTTTTACAAAGTTTCAGCAATTTACTGGTTTTTAAATTAAACAACAAATGCTAAATGTACCGAGACATATCTAGCTCTACTCACTGACTGGTGGGGTACATGTCCACGCTGGCTGCCACGCAAGCAAGGACCGGTCAAAGTTGACCAGGACCTTTGACCTCACCAGCGGTTAAACGCCGGCGGTCGGCGGATGGTGGCGCCGCCGATTTACGGCCTCCCGGATGCGCGGCTAGGCTCTATCGAACAAGTACAACGAGACAAAGCGAATGGTGGTGTTGGTTTTGCAAGGGGATCACCGGAGCTTCGCCGGTGATGGGTACTGCGGCGGTGCTACTCCGGCCAACATGCGAATTAGGGCTACAAGCGATGCCAGGAAGCGAGACTAGGTGCGATAGACGCGTATGCTCACCCTGAAGCTCAAGGTGTGGTCAGCTCCGGCGATGGTCGACGGAGATGATGGCGATTGGAGATTTCCCGGCGATGTGCTGCAGAAGGGAACGCCGAAATTAAGCCGCTTCCTTGCTCCCCTTGATGCTCTACTCCTCCAGGGTGCTCCTTGAGTCCAGGCGCTCCTCCTGGACCACACGCGCGAGGCCGGGTGACCTCCTCCGTCGGCTTCGTCTTCGACTCCGGCGACGAGAGAGTGGATGAGCGGGAGAGATAGAGAGTGTCTGAGTAGCAATGGAGTGGTGGAGGTGAACAAGAAGTGCACGGCGATACTCTCCACCTATTTATAGGCCAAGGGAAGCCCTGTGGCCTCGACACGGCGACGGCCATGGTCGGAGAGGTGGCGGTCTCTGGAAGCTTCTAGCTGGCGAAGATCTTTTCTTCCGCGGATAAGCTCGGACGCGAGAGAGGTTGGGCGTGGTTCTGAGTGTCTGGCGACGTCCGAGGCGTGCTTATCGTCGACGAGGTCGTGGCCTACTGGCCTCGCCGCGCTGTCGTGCTCGGAGATGACGATGATGAGTCTTTTCTCCTCGCACGAATATTAAAGCAACCGAAACGGTATTTGGTTTGGGCTGGGCTGCACCTGGGCTGTGGTGGTGGGTTGGTTGTTGGGCTGCTGCGGTGCTGAGGTCCACCAGGGTAAGTCTCCCTCTCTTTTTCCTTTTTAAATTTTCTGTTTTTATTTCCTGGTTTGAATTTGGTATTTGAATTCAAATTTGAATTCTGTTTTGTTTTGCAGGTTCTAAAACATTTGAATATCAATATAACTTGATAACAATGCTCACTGTATAATGTTGTTATTAAAACAAATATTTAGTTTAGGATTTAATTAATATCTTGTGAGGCTTGAGTAAAATAGAAATGGTTTAGTTATTTATTTCAATTCCCTTTTTTAATTTAGGGACAAATTCTGTGTAAATGGTTTGAAATTTATAACCTGTGCATAATGAAACCATGATTAGGTTGAGCTAGTACTTAATAATATGATTTGTTCCCATGTTTATAATTGTGGCTAGTATTTAAAGTAGTGGTGAAAATGAGGATGGATTTGGGATCATGATTTTATGTGGAGATTTATTTCTAAGGTTTAAGAAAATGGTTGAACAAACTCTATAATTACTAATCTTGCTTAGCAATTCTAGCTTGGCTTACTTGAAATAGATCCTAAGCCCATCATGGTTAATTTAACTACTTATATGAATACTATTTTATTTGGTTCACTAAACAAGGTATTTGGATAGCAAAGTAAAATGGAATATTGATTTTATTCTACTCCCAAATGGCATTAGTCTTTAATTAAGTATATATGGCTTGGGTTATTACTTGTGATCCATGATACACAAGTTAGGGCTTAATATTTTATGTGAACTGATTCCTAGGTGAAAGGTTTATAGTTTTGGTGATGCTTCACTAATTGAAGTATAAAATAGGCATGAGGCATGGCAGTGGTTTATAATTATAATCCAAAGTAATCCATGGGTTGGAATTCACATGTAGTTTAGGGTTTAAGTTGTGATCACCAATATGATACACAACTAGAATTAGGATATGGCATAAGCTTTGGTTATGTTTTACTAATGGGACATGGCTCTCACCTCCAAGATTAAAGGTTGGTTTGAACAAGTAGAATTTAATACTACTCTAATATTCTCTAGGATGGACATGGATATGGTTAGCATCTATAACCTCTTTCACTTCTCAATGTCTGGGAATATCCTAAGGTCCTACTCAAGAGATGATGATATGATCCTCTAAATAGATGGTTTGCCTAGGAATTCTACCTTGGTATCTTCTGTAGCTTGTTCTTCAGGAAATCTGATAAACTCCGCATCTTGTGGTTTGCCTCCACCTCCTAGCTTCTTCATCTTGATCCTAGCTAATGCATGGAGTGGCTCTATGTGTGTGCTCCCTTGTTTCATGCTACAAGATGATGAAATGGATGAAGGGTGTGGCTCTATTTATAGGCTTGGGCAAGCTCTAATATCATGACACATAGGTGGTGACTCTTGTGTTGGTTTGATGAGTAAGGTGCTTGGTTGTCATGCCCTTATCCATAGCAATCCTTTGAGCATGAGGTGGCATAGCTTGGAAAGCAAGTCATGTAGATATTTTCATCCCACATGGCATAGAGATTATCCTCTCATATGATTTTTTTTGGATAGCCAAGTGGCATTTGCTACTAAATATCTTGTGGATGGTTTTATTATTGTGGATGAGTCACTATATTATATTTGATTGGATTTATATTATAATATTGGTGAAAAGGTTAATGTTGAGGGTTATTTCTCAAGTTTGGATAGTTGGTGTTTGAATTCACCAAGGCATGATCATATGAGTTTCAAAATACTCATAGTTAGTTTTATTCAAATAGTTTGAACTATAATTCGTAATGTAAATGGATTTAGTTTATGATATTCCATATACTTAATAAGTTATGATTTAAATAAGAATGTGTGGCTTTCATGCACTTTAGACCCTGTGGTTTAACTTATTTATAAGTGACTTAAATTACACACAAAGGTAGTTGCTAACTTTTAAGTGTTAATAAGTTAGGGTTTGATTATTAAAGAATGTGTTGTTGTAAATCTAATTCCATTTGATCTAATCCATAGATCAAATCATCTCTACCCAAAACAAGGTTTTAGCAAAGATCACAGTGAAGTTTATAGCGCTTGACTTGATGATCTACTTCAATTCCGAGCAAGTCAAGTGAAACTTCAGTTACTGTGGTAAGTTTTATTTGAAAGCGCGAAAATTCCCCGGATTTTCTATGCATGAATGCAATGCACACTTTGGTGTTCTCTCATTTTATTGCCTCTAAACCTGGGATATTACAGCCTCTCCCCCTTAAACTGAACTTCGTCCCGAAGTTCGAACGCTCTCATGTTTCGGAATGTTGAAATGTCTTGAACAGATCACCATCCTTCAACTCCATGGTGATCACACTAGATATAGTGAAATATATCCCTTGTCCAGATCCTTCCGGATTCTTCCGATATCCGGCACCGATACTTTCTTCAATTCTATGATTTCTTCCAACACTCTAAGCTTATAGGCTTACTATCCAAAAATTCTTGGATTAAGACATCTTATTGTGTTAATGGACTTTCCTAATGGTTGTGGTGACATCTTCCTATTTGGGTACTCAAAACTTGGTTCTACTAGCTGCGGTAATCCAGCTACGGTGTAATATGGCACTACGATTTACCAGCTGCGATACTCAAACCTTAATTTTTAAAAAATTATTTAAGGTAGGGTATTGTTTTCCCTTACTACCATAACGAAAGTAATGGTACTTGGTAAGGTATTACGATAGGCATGGTCCTGGTTGTTTAGTCCTACGAATGGATTAGACTCATTTAGTCCATCCAATCATGGCTTCTAGTTTTAAGCTAGTTATCTTCCTTTTGGTTCTTTAGGTTCCATGAAAGGAATCTTTCTAATAATCATTAGTTTTGGTATAGTCAAACCCTTCGATCTTTTGTTTTCTTAGGCTTTGATTGTCCTCCGATATCTTCTTCATCCAACTTCATTTTTTAATACTTACTTAAGTTCTCTTGGTTTTGAGTAATTACAATTACCCACTTAAGTTAAGGTCTAACCCTTACTTCTTCAATATATAAACCTCGGTTTCTGGTCTGACAATCTCCTGAGAGTACTTTTATATGGGTACTTCCCAACAACCTTATAAAAATAAGATCGGACTTCCTCTCGGCTCGGACCTTTTTCTCCATCTATCATACTCCAAATCATATTTTAATACTTCTCCTTCAACCTTCCTCTCCCCTTGGAGTTTACTAATGATCTTCAAACTTCCTTTCTTCTAATCATTAAACTCCAAGGTTAGAAGTTTAGTCTTGGTCTAACTTGTAGTTTGTACTTTTCTAGAGTCTCACGAAGAATTCTTTGTGGTGTATTCACTCAGTTGTGGGTATCCATTATGAATCCTCCAATTAAAAAAAATTTACCAGCTACGAGATATCAGCTGTGAAATACTAGATGCGGAATCCCCCTTTCTTTTAGGTAAAGAAATGTTCAGGCTGTGGCTATCTGGTACCAGCTGCAGACTACCTAGTACCAGATGTAGCTTATTGGATACCATCTGTGGCTATGTTGTGGTTGTCAATATCTACCTACCAGCTGTGGCTACTTACATAGCTTTAGTTAAGATATACCTCACTTTACATTCTTTCTCTTCATGGTTATCCTATATCGATTGCGGTCTGATGATACCAGCTGCGACTTCACTTGTCTATTTTCCTTCTTCTAAGGTTTGTTTTACAAGATAACCACTTGTTGACACTATGAAAATAGTATTGTAAGTGATTTCACTTGCATTCCCTTCTTCCATATTGAATACGGCTCCACTTCTACTACTCCATATTCATTATTTTTCTCACTTTTATGGTACTTCCATATTGAAATACTCCTTGATTAAGGATAAAAGTGAGTTTTGATTAGTCCTTCCTTCAGATTGTTGTGGTTGCTTCCCACAACTTTACTTCCTTCTTCTAGTGAACCTTCATCGTGTCTTCAAAATCTTCAGAATTCGTCACTTCCTCACTCGAATACCTTTACCCTCTAGACCTATAACATCAAGTAAGAGATTGATATTGCAACATGCATTTGCATATCAAAGTCAAACTTCATGTATGGATCTAGTCAATCAATGAAAATCCAATAAAATCCAAGAAGATTCAGCTTTGTGCTTATAATACACATCCTTATATGCCTGAATATAATAGTTGGGTAAGACATCCCTAAACATCAGGATCGGATGTGTAGTATATAACACCACATTACATAGGTTTAGGTCGTGATACTTAGCACGAATACGTGAATTTCTACTATTTGTCTCAACATTTATCTTAATTGCACATTTGCAATGAGACAACTTGAAACAAAATGACCTGGGATAGTTGAAATTAACCTAGTTTTCTTTGGAAGTACTAACAAAATAATATACCATATATATGTGCTATTGAAGACTACTTCCTATAATACAATTAGTTCTAACATGTCTACTCTAAACACATGATGGTTTAGAATATACCACCTACAACTCTAGGATTTCTCTATGTGATATGCTTTAAATAAGCCTTCTTTAAATTAAGGACTATGGTTCTAGAATACTTGGTACAGTTTCCAGGATTTTAAGGCCTAAGTTTTTCGAACTATTCCCTAAATCCTACTCCTCATCATACTTCTGTTAACTCACTTATGATGTTCTACTCCCTCACATCATGATTCTCAAGTGAATCATATATGATTACCAACTTTACCATGAAAAGTAGAGTTGTATAACTCCTATCACTCTTCCTTACCTCCTATGATTGACTCATCATAGACATATACTACCTTATATAACTTATCTCCCTTACTTAGCATCAGTCATTTGACATTTTAAATGACTCTTACTTAACCATAACATGACTTGGTATACATCTTCCAATAGGATATCTTCCTTATGGTTGTATCCTCTCTTTGGACTACCATGTGTTGTATACCAACTGTGGTCTTCTACCACCCTTTATCTTAAGCTCCAATGGTGTTCTAGTTATTTGGAATGAAGCAAGATAACTAACTAATTTTACTTAAGAAAGATAGATAAGAAGAATTGACTCAAGTGTGTCAGGATTATTCTCAAGTGAATACCCATCTCAAGTCAAAAGAATAGTTGGTTCAACATAGTTGGCTTAACTAAGATACTTCCTATAGACACTACCAAACCTATAGGTCTCCTTTAAAGGGTTTTAATCCTAGGGTCAAAGCATTTGCTCTGATACCGACTGTGGTGACCCAGGCGTACCACCGCATGGTGTAGTACACAAGTCGTTGACATAACACAAGTGAAACACCGTTCCACTCATATTACATCTCTCAGAGTGGTACAACAGAAACATATGCGAGTCCAAGGTATGTCTATAGAAGTACACACGAGCTATTTACATAAGATCAACACAACCTCCTACTTTACAGTGAGGTAAAACTTCAAATAAAGCTCCAGAAGAACGACTCGTAGTCTAGCTTATTGCTAACTCAAGTTCAAGAGCTACTTGGCTTGCTATAGAAATCTAGCTACTTAGGTGCTAGGATTAGGGAAAGGTTCCCTTTTATTACTAGTCTAGGTTTCCATCATAGCTGATGCAGAAGTTGACTCCATTGATTTCTTTGACTGGATTCTTCATCTTGTTGCAGTTGACTCCTTTGTCTTCGAGTTCCACGGTAGTTTCTCCTTTGGTGCCTTGATCTAAGAAGGGGGTTCAAATGGGATAGAATGAGTACGAGCGTACTCAGCAAGTTCATATTAGGAAATAGGTGTATCATGCACTAGCTACAGCCATAGACCAGAAAGTCATAGGCCAATGCAAGTTTTCATAAACATTTCTTCAAAAGGTTTATTTTATTATGAAAACTATGCCCGTCAGTCTTCACAGGTTGACTAGAACTTCGTGGAGTTCCTTTCCTGCCGCGTTCGCAGTTCCCTTCCCGAACAGGGAGTGACAAGTCACAATTCTTGATACCCTCTGCGCAGAGGTGCGTTACTTTACCCCACAAGAGATATTAACCATGTTGCCGGCCGAGAGTATGTCCCCGTCCACACTTCCTTTGGTGTGAGGCCCGATGATAAGATCCAAGCCAATCACCGCCTTCTCCGCGACCCCGCAAACCCACCCTTTTGTCCGACCGTACACCCCCGGTAGACTTCTCCCGATAATACGGCTTTACTCACGGTGTACTCGGACAATCCATCATAGATCGTAGAGCTTATCATCACTAATGGATGGGGATTTAAAAGGATTTCCCAACCTATTGCGGCAGTGCCTCCAACACCCCACCGGCTCTCCGATCCGTTGGCGTGCAGAAGGGAAAAGATACAGCTGACTTCCCCGGAGCCATTATAGATCTTATGGATAACGCGATATGTACGGCGCTAGAATCACTGGACGGCATTGGTACTTAGTCCTAGATGAGTAGTACCCATGCAATGGAACCTCCACCATATCAACACATACCATGGTTCCATTGCCCACCACATAGTCATATTCATAATTGTAAAATAATACTTTGCTTTTCAATGCATGAGTGATAAGTATAGTACTTTGCATATAGTTTGATACAAATAATCAAATGACATGAGCAAGCGATGAACTTGCCCTTCTTGACTGCAAGATTATGCAGGCAAAAGCTTCGATACGTGATAACTCCAAATGCTGAAATACCATCATCGTCCGGTAAGGACAATGTTTAAAGAACTGGCAAAGATGCTATAATGCATAATATGAGATGCAATCGTCCCGAGCGTAACCTAACCTCGATGATTTAGGATGTATGGGTTGTAAAGATTTCTTTAGGGTTGGTTGCACTTTTAGAATGGTTCTCAAACAAGGTTCTTATTAGGGTTTGGTTATATTAGCATCATAACCAAGTGATATAAGGCATCATAACAATCATACACATAAGAATAGTGATGGAATAGTATGTAAAGAACAATTGTCAATTTTAAGTTCTACAGGTCATGGTTGATGATTACTTATGCTATACTTCAAAAGAATAACTTTTGAAGAACATGTTAATTAAGAAATAATGAGTATTTCAAAGAAGGATAGGGCTTCTAAGGTTTGATTGACATTTGTACTTCAAAAGAATAACTTTTGAAGAACAGGTTAAATAAGAATATGAACTACTATACATAGGAGCTAAGTGCTATTAGAGTTTACTAATAGGACTGGTTGGTGCTTAAGTAGAAGTGATCTACATGTAGCAAGTATTAGTAGGTTTATTACTATGGTTTCTCCTAAGCATCATATCAAAGGATGGTTATCAAGGTGTTGCTATGAGTTAGGGTTTACTATGACTTCATATTTTCTTTACCAAATAATCTCTAATAGTTTCTAAGCTATGTGGTTTATCATTTCCTAAGTAAGGTTTAGTTGGATAGGAACATGTGATGTGATTTGCTACACAAAGTTGATACTAGGGTTTATCATTATGGTTCTACTAGGGTTTAATGATTGAGGTTGATCTTAATGGTATGGTATATAGGATAGTGATCATTGGTACTAATCCAATTAATAGGTTAGGGTTTATACCTAGGTGACATTACTGGATCATATAGGTTTTAATTAAGAATAGGAACATGAAATGATAATCTCATGTAACTTGGTTTTATGCTAGTGGATCCTAAGCATGTATTCAATTGTTGCTAATTAGGGTTCTATATGTCAAGTAAATCTCCCATGATCATATGTGACACATATCTAGGGTTTTAGAGTTGGTTCTAAGGTGGAATGATCACATGAAATAATGGGATCCAGGTCTTACTCAATTTGAAACTAGGGTTTCTAAATTATGGTACAACTCCTAAAATGATGATTGAAAATATAGATGTGGTAACTAATTACTTTGAAGCATAATTAGTAATGGTTTGACATTTTATTAACTTCCACAAGAATTAATAATTAGGGTAACTCCTATTTTAGGTTTAATTAAGAATCAGGGTTTTAATAATTGTTATTAGGTTTAAAGTATTTATCTTGTTAACTTAAGAATGTTTAAGTAAATAAGTTTTGATTTACCAAAATAATATTGGCTTATAATATTTTCTTGAGTTATTACTATTTAAAGAAAATAGAAAATAGTAATTTGCAAATTAGGGTTTATGAATTACCACTAATAATTAAGTTAATGCAAATATGATAAATAAATTTAATCCTAACATTTTACTTAGTTACTGAATAGTTGAAATTTAATTTTTTACACTTAACAATTTATTGAATTCAAATTTTATTTTAAATAATTGAAATGGCATAATTAATAAGGTTAAAAATAAGTGAATTTTTATTTGGACACACATTTTTGTTTTATATTTTATTTGAATAGAGTTTATTTTTGTGAGCATTTTGATATATTATTCATATTTTTCTGAGTTGAAATGAATTTTATAGGGTTTTACAAAGTTTCAGCAATTTACTGGTTTTTAAATTAAACAACAAATGCTAAATGTACCGAGACAGATCTAGCTCTACTCACTGACTGGTGGGGTACATGTCCACGCTGGCTGCCACGCAAGCAAGGACCGGTCAAAGTTGACCAGGACCTTTGACCTCACCAGCGGTTAAACGCCGGCGGTCAGCAGATGGTGGCGCCGCCGATTTACGGCCTCCCGGGATCCGCGGCTAGGCTCTATCGAACAAGTACAACGAGACAAAGCGAATGGTGGTGTTGGTTTTGCAAGGGGATCACCGGAGCTTCGCCGGTGATGGGTACTGCGGCGGTGCTACTCCGGCCAACATGCGAATTAGGGCTACAGGCGATGCCAGGAAGCGAGAGTAGGTGCGATAGACGCGTATGCTCACCCTGAAGCTCAAGGTGTGGTCAGCTCCGGCGATGGTCGACGGAGACGACGGCGATTGGAGATTTCCCGGCGATGTGCTGCAGAAGGGAACGCCGAAATTAAGCCGCTTCCTTGCTCCCCTTGATGCTCTGCTCCTCCAGGGTGCTCCTTGAGTCCAGGCGCTCCTCCTGGACCACACGCCGGAGGCTGGGGTGACCTCCTCCGTCGGCTTCGTCTTCGACTCCGGCGACAGAGAGTGGATGAGCGGGAGAGATAGAGAGTGTCTGAGTAGCAATGGAGTGGTGGAGGTGAACAAGAAGTGCACGGCGATACTCTCCACCTATTTATAGGCCAAGGGAAGCCCTGTGGCCTCAAATTTGAATTCTGTTTTGTTTTGCAGGTTCTAAAACATTTGAATATCAATATAACTTGATAACAATGCTCACTGTATAATGTTGTTATTAAAACAAATATTTAGTTTAGGATTTAATTAATATCTTGTGAGGCTTGAGTAAAATAGAAATGGTTTAGTTATTTATTTCAATTCCCTTTTTTTAATTTAGGGACAAATTCTGTGTAAATGGTTTGAAATTTATAACCTGTGCATAATGAAACCATGATTAGGTTGAGCTAGTACTTAATAATATGATTTGTTCCCATGTTTATAATTGTGGCTAGTATTTAAAGTAGTGGTGAAAATGAGGATGGATTTGGGATCATGATTTTATGTGGAGATTTATTTCTAAGGTTTAAGAAAATGGTTGAACAAACTCTATAATTACTAATCTTGCTTAGCAATTCTAGCTTGGCTTACTTGAAATAGATCCTAAGCCCATCATGGTTAATTTAACTACTTATATGAATACTATTTTATTTGGTTCACTAAACAAGGTATTTGGATAGCAAAGTAAAATGGAATATTGATTTTATTCTACTCCCAAATGGCATTAGTCTTTAATTAAGTATATATGGCTTGGGTTATTACTTGTGATCCATGATACACAAGTTAGGGCTTAATATTTTATGTGAACTGATTCCTAGGTGAAAGGTTTATAGTTTTGGTGATGCTTCACTAATTGAAGTATAAAATAGGCATGAGGCATGGCAGGGTTTATAATTATAATCCAAAGTAATCCATGGGTTGGAATTCACATGTAGTTTAGGGTTTAAGTTGTGATCACCAATATGATACACAACTAGAATTAGGATATGGCATAAGCTTTGGTTATGTTTTACTAATGGGACATGGCTCTCACCTCCAAGATTAAAGGTTGGTTTGAACAAGTAGAATTTAATACTACTCTAATATTCTCTAGGATGGACATGGATATGGTTAGCATCTATAACCTCTTTCACTTCTCAATGTCTGGGAATATCCTAAGGTCCTACTCAAGAGATGATGATATGATCCTCTAAATAGATGGTTTGCCTAGGAATTCTACCTTGGTATCTTCTGTAGCTTGTTCTTCAGGAAATCTGATAAACCTGCATCTTGTGGTTTGCCTCCACCTCCTAGCTTCTTCATCTTGATCCTAGCTAATGCATGGAGTGGCTCTATGTGTGTGCTCCCTTGTTTCATGCTACAAGATGATGAAATGGATGAAGGGTGTGGCTCTATTTATAGGCTTGGGCAAGCTCTAATATCATGACACATAGGTGGTGACTCTTGTGTTGGTTTGATGAGTAAGGTGCTTGGTTGTCATGCCCTTATCCATAGCAATCCTTTGAGCATAAGGTGGCATAGCTTGGAAAGCAAGTCATGTAGATATTTTCATCCCACATGGCATAGAGATTATCCTCTCATATGATTTATTTTTGGATAGCCAAGTGGCATTTGCTACTAAATATCTTGTGGATGGTTTTATTATTGTGGATGAGTCACTATATTATATTTGATTGGATTTATATTATAATATTGGTGAAAAGGTTAATGTTGAGGGTTATTTCTCAAGTTTGGATAGTTGGTGTTTGAATTCACCAAGGCATGATCATATGAGTTTCAAAATACTCATAGTTAGTTTTATTCAAATAGTTTGAACTATAATTCGTAATGTAAATGGATTTAGTTTTATGATATTCCATATACTTAATAAGTTATGATTTAAATAAGAATGTGTGGCTTTCATGCACTTTAGACCCTGTGGTTTAACTTATTTATAAGTGACTTAAATTACACACAAAGATAGTTGCTAACTTTTAAGTGTTCATAAGTTAGGGTTTGATTATTAAAGAATGTGTTGTTGTAAATCTAATTCCATTTGATCTAATCCATAGATCAAATCATCTCTACCCAAAACAAGGTTTTAGCAAAGATCACAGTGAAGTTTATAGCGCTTAACTTGATGATCTACTTCAATTCCAGCAAGTCAAGTGAAACTTCGATTATTGTGGTAAGTTTTATTTGAAAGCGCGAAAATTCCCCGGATTTTCTATGCATGAATGCAATGCACACTTTGGTGTTCTCTCATTTTATTGCCTCTAAACCTGGGATATTACATGCTACAAATGGGGGCTGGTTTTGCTGCAGGGGGCGACCGGCATCGCTGCCTTGGTGCGGCGGCGTTGCTACCCATGGCGAGGCAACCTTGCTGCAAGCAGAGGCGGTGCTACCTGACAAGGGATTAACTTATCAATGCCTACAGATCGTAGACTAGGGTTTTAGTCGGAAGTAGAGGGCAAGTAGATCTCGAAGGTTTCAGCCGAAAAGTACTCGACGATTATGAAAACTAGGGTTGCGTGAAACAATGAATCAATCCTCTCTTTATCCCTCGACTCCCCCTTATATAGGAGGCGGAGCCGAGGGATTCTTAATACACAAGTTACAGACTCCGGGAGGGTTTCTAACCCGTCCCGTAAAATTACAAGTCTATGTTTCCTAATACAACTCTAACTTTCCTTAACATAACTCGGGCCTCTGAACTTCATATTCTTCGACTCGTGGGCCTTCAGTAAACCCCGGGTACCATCTTCGGCAGGCCCATTGGGGATGCCTATGTCACTACCAGAGTGGCGCGGTGGTGCTACAGGGGCCAACGCCATTGCTGCTTCAGTGGACGGTGAAGATACTTCACCGGCGACGTCGCGTCGGTTTCTTCGACGAGTGCGGGGGCCGGAGGAGGGGATGCGCGGCTGGGAAGAAACTTTTGCATCAATTCTCCAGCGGCGACCTCGGTGGGGTTCTCCGGCAATGCCCGCGGCAAGTTCTCCGGCGACGGTTGTGACTGAAGGGACGAGCGGGGACAGGCAAATAGAGGTCTTGCGCGGCAGCGCCATGTGCGGAAGTTCCAGGACGATGGCGCCGTAAAGTGGGGTGTGCTTTCTCTTCCTTGTTTTCTTTTCATGCTGCGCTAACAGTTACCTTGGATAGATTGGTTCGATCAGCCCAACCAACGGTTGGCGACCCGGGGGATCGGGAGGTTTGATCCCCTAGACGCTTAGAGCATCTCCAGCCGTTGGAGGCTCCCATGGCACAATCCGGATGGAAATTGGTCCGGATTGGACCTATTTTTGGCATGAGGAGCAACTATTTTCCAGCCGTTTCGGGGAATTTGTGTGGGCCAGAGCGCGAAATCTTCACTGACACACGGGCCAGAGCGCGGAATTTGCTCCATCCGGAGTCCCCGGCAGCACCCCGGGAAACCGAGGATGGGTTGGGGAGTCCGTCCGGATTTAGGCCAAAATCCGGACGAAAACGAGAAGCTGGGGGCGTGACTGGGCCGTTTTCGTCCATCCGGATGAAAAAAAAGAGGTTCAGAGGGCCTTCCCAGGGACATAGCCTCTCAGCACATCCCATCTGTGAAACATCTTCCACTAGTCTTTAAAGTAGGAAAAAAAATGATTCTCTTCACCACACGGAAAATTAAGACCAATAACATTTAGCATATGGTCTCCTTATTTTCTACATGCACTTAGCTCATTGAATATGTAGAAGTTAAAAGAGGTGGGAGATATTGATTAACACTTTACAATGCAAAATCCTTAATGTGTTTTGAAAAATCAAAAAGTACACTATTTTGAGAACGGAGGGAGGTTTATGAAAAAAGAAATAGGTTTAATGAAGACTACAATCAGCTTCTAGACCCGACATACCTTGCTCGAGTTAATTCTTGTGAAAGAAGAGACGCGCAGTTTGAGAGCTTGTCATTCTGAACGTAGTTAATCTGACCGTTCTTCTGAATCTACCAGTGTTAGCTTAGCTGGTACACCCGAAAGCCGGCCGTGTCAGGCAGGTTCTTCCTCCGGAACGAATCGGCTCGCCATCTCTCGACCTTGTGGAAGAGGTGGTCCAGCCAAAACTGGCTCCCGTCGACGACGTGCATCTCCTCGAGCACGATGGCGTTCTCCACGAGGAACTTGGCGAGCTGCGCCTCGAAGCAGTTAACCCCACTGGCCTTGCACCGCAGCGTTACCTTCCGCAGGCTCGTCTCCAGGCAGCTGAACGCCCTGTTGTTGGTTAAGCCTGCCGGAAGCTTCGAGGTCCCATCGAGCTCCACGTCGCCACGGTGCGACGATGGCATGGACTCGAGCTTTTCGAACCGGTCCTTGGATTCGCGGAAGGGGTCGCCGACCGGAACGCCGACCTTGCGTGCGTAGCGGCAGTCGTCCTGCATGTCTAAACTGAGGCGGAGCTCGGACATAGCCGGACAGGACTGGAACAGGCTCGCCACCGCCGCCACGGTGTTACTGTTCTTGTACTCGTATTTCCCGTCTAGTTCGAGGAGCTTGAGGTTTGGGAACGTGGGCAGCAGGATGGCCCTGCCGTGCTCCTTCTCGCCCGCAATAATGTCTTCGATGCAGTTGAGGCGCAGCTTCAGGGCCCTCGTGCTGGAGAAACTCGGGAGCATGCGCGACGTGGGCTCGTACCTCCAATAGTAGTACTGGCCAGTGGCGTCGATGTCGACTCGTGCCAGCCCCGGAGCGGGCGATGTCAGCGAGAGCTTGAGGGGGACTCCCTTGTAGCGGAAGGAGTGCAGGCTCGGCATGTCGAGCTCGATGCCCGTGATGGCGGAATCCTCGATCTTGTCCGTACCGGCATAGGTCTTGAGCACCAAGACGGTGACAGTCGGGCAGCGTAGGCGGATGCGCAGACTGAAAGGGTGTGAGATGCGGTAGGCGTAGGGCTCCGTCTCGGCGGAACCAGGTTGCTCCGGCGCCTTTTCGACGAGGTTCACCAGCGCCAACGTGGTGAGGGCCGGGGCGGCGTCGACCATGGCCTGGAGACGCCCTTCCAAGAGGAAGCAGTGGCGCAGCGTCAGATCCGCGAGGCACGGGAAAGCCAGGCGCGCCGCCGGCGGCTCAATGTTGCAGTTTACGAGCTCCAGCACCCGGATGGTGCCGGCGCACGGCAGGGTGGCCAGTGGCGGGTCGTACATCTTCTCGTAGTCGTTATGCGGCTGGCAGACGATGCGTAGCTCTTCCAGTCCCGCTGCAGCGGGATCGGCCAGGAGGCCCGCGACCCGGATGTCGTCTTCCGGTTCGTCGTCGTAGTACTCTCTGTCGAGGCGGTAGACGACTATCCCTAGGAAAAGAGTAAACTTCTTCAGGGTCGTCCCGCGCCGGCTGCGGCGGCAGAGGAAGGCGGAGAGGGCGGCCGTGGCGTCGCGGAAGAAGCGGTCGACGGCGCCGTAGTGATCATAGGGGCAGGGGAAGTAGGGCCTGCTGTCGATGTTGAGGACACTCGTGCGACGCCACAGTGGACGCCATCGGCGCGAGAGGACGGAGCTGACCGCGGCCTCCCTCGCCGGTGCGAACGACAAGATGTGCTGGAGAAGTTCGTCGGTTAAGGCCGAGAGACGGTCGTCGTCGGCGGCGGCGGCCATGTTGACAATGAAATATAGCTATGGATCTGGATAGGGCATGTGCATGGCCGATCGATCGGGTAGGTTTAGTTCTTGGAACGAATACGCGGCCCGGCCGTATATGTCGTGCAGAGTCCAGGATTGTAGGTGGACTCTGTTAGGGCATGTACAATGGTTTCGCCGTTTGGTGTCTATACAGTCGCTCCACGTCAGGTATAGACAGCCCAGCAGACAACGTATATAACAGTGAATTTATTTGGCTGCGTGTAACCACCAGACTTTCACGAGAAAGAGGGGATTCAGTTTTCCTAGCGTATGAGATCTAACAGACTCTTAGTTGCCGCGAACTGATACAATGGGAGTTCAGCTGTCTGTAAGCAGCGTATTTTTCGGCTGCAGATCGACTGTAATCTTACAGACAGGCTTAGTCGTTTCTTCTTTTCTCTCGTCATCGCCGAGCGGGACGAGCGCATGCGCCTCGAGTGGGCGCGACGCTTCCCGGAGGACGTGGCCGTGGAGGAAGCCTTCTACGCCGAGAGGGAAGAGAAGAAGAAGGCGAAGAAGCGCGACCAAGAGGCGAGGAGGGTGAACAAGAAGGTGAAGAAGAAGGAGAAGGAGGAGAAGGCCGCGAGAAAGGAGGAGGAGAAGAAGAATGACGCCGGCCCGTCGACAATCACCGTCGACTCTTCCTCCTCCTTCTTTGAGTGGACGTCGACTCTGGTGTCATCGACTACACCAAGCTTCTCCGACTTTGACTGGGATTTCGAGTAGTCTAGTTTTTAAATAAATTTGGTTGTAGCAAATGTGGGTTCAACTTTGCAATATATTTATATTTCCAGTTTATTTTTACATTGTGTTTATCTATTACGTATGCAATTCTGTGAAAATGTTGTTTTTGGCGCGACATTTTGGCGCATCTGCAAAAGGATGATTCAGCGCTGCATTTTGGCACGACGGTTTACATCACCCGGTAAAGCTAGCGTCGGTGCCGCGCGCTATATCTGGATCTAGCACGCAACGACTTCTACGGCGCCAAATTTTTTTTTTTTTTAGATAAAAGGCAACAGCGTGCCCGACTTTAAATTAATAAAGCCCTCAGGTTCAACAAGGTTTACAATGCTGCGGCATACAGCTTAGCCAAACGGAACGACACACTAGAAGAAAACACGGATATCCAGACGATACAAATAGAAGGTGCAGGGGTAGACTCCAGGAGCAAGATAAATTAAGTCTTCACTGGCTTGGTTGTCCTGGTCTCACGGCGGCGTACAGCTCCCTCAGCTTGCTCTCCAATCACCGGAGGCCCTCTCGGTCGCTTGGCTTTGCCTTGCCGCTCCATAGCTGTATAAAGAGAGCAGTTTTGAAAATCACATTAGCGGGGTGGTTAATAACTTTCTTTTCAATAGTGAGTTTATTACGAATGTTCCACAGGGCCCAAGATTGGGCGAGAAAGAGAAACCACAACAGCCTACGGGCCCTTTCCGCAAGGCTGGAGAGAATAGCATGGAACTGTGGGAAGTTCCCAGGGTTCCAGTTACAGTCGAGAATCTCACGGATGGCACTCCAAGCAAATTTTGCAAGGGAGCAAGCGAAGAAAATATGACCCGCATCTTCCATGTGGCCACATAGGGCGCAGTTACCCGAGGCAGGGCCGTGGCGCGTCGCGATTTGCTTGCTAGAGGGAAGTCTATCGAGGATGAGCTGCCAAGCGAAAATTTTAATCTTCAGGGGAACTTTGGCTGACCAGACGTCCTTGTGGTAGGCAACAGAAGCCCCTTGAGAGAGTTTGGCATATAAAGATTGCACAGAGAACTTGCCCGAAGGTTCTAAGTGCCATGAGACTTTGTCTTTGCAACTAGATAGGGAAAAAGGCTCAATGAGCCTCCCCAGATCGCTCCATTGTCGCCGTCCTTCCAGATTGAGGGAGCGTCGGAAGGTGATATTGATGTCCCCAGCATCTAGGGCCGCAGCCACCGTGAGGTTAGGGTTAGAGCAGATATTGAAGAGGTCAGGGCACAGCTCTTTGATGGGTTGGTTACTGCACCACCAGTCAGACCAGAAAAGAGTGTGACGTCCATCCCCAATGACGTGCTTCGCTCCCAGCTTGAAGAATTGCTTAATTTTGTGAAGACTTTTCCAAAATTGCGAGCCCCCGTGTCCGGTGCCCTCGAACAGGTTATCGGCGTCGCGATATTTGGCTCTGATAATCGTCGCCCAGATAGAAGCCTCGTCTTGGTAAAGCTTCCAAATCCACTTGGACAGCAGGGCAATGTTCATCTTTTTTGAGTTAAGCAAGCCTAAACCCCCCGAGGATTTCGGCCGGCAAACCGAAGGCCAATTGACCATATGGTATTTACGCTTGTTGCCCGCTCCTTCCCAGAAGAATTTGGAGCGGTGCGAGTCGAATCTAGCATGAATCCCATCATGCAGAAGGAAGAGGCCCATGGCAAAAATGGGAATACTATCAAGGCACGCGTTGGACAGGATCAGTCTTCCCCCAGAGGTGAGAAGTTTACTCAGCCACGGTTCAATTCTGCCGGCCAGCTTGCGGACCAAGAACAACCATTGTTCCAGTCGGAGCTTCCTGTCCGAGATAGGGAGCCCAAGGTACATGAAAGGGAAAGAGCCGCATTTACAATTAAGCTTATTCGCGACTCTTTGCTGTTCCTCCAAAGGTTGGCCCATCACGATGACTTCACTCTTATGATAGTTGATTTTCAAGCCGGACATGTCTTCAAAGCACATAAGCAAAAATTTGAGGATGGCAATGTTTTCTTCCGAGTTTTGGATAAGGATGAGCGTATCATCCGCATACTGAAGGTGTGAAATCCCGCCAGGGATCAGATGGGGCACCACACCCTGTAGGTGGCCTGCCGCCCCCGCGGCAGAGAGGATACCAGACAGCGCCTCGCCAATGAAGTTAAACAGGAGAGGGGATAACGGGTCCCCTTGGCGCACCCCTCTTTTGTTCCTGAAGTACGGGCCAATCACTCCATTGATGGAAATGGCAGTCTGACCGCCGGATACTAATTGTAGCACTCTGTGGATATATGCTTCTTCAAAGCCTTTGCACCGAAGCACTTCGGCCAGGAATTCCCAGTTAACCCGGTCGTAAGCCTTCTCGAAGTCGATCTTAAGGAGAACCCCTCCTAATTTCTTAGAGCGCAACTCATGCACAATCTCAATGAGTGCAAGAGGGCCTTCCAACAAGTTCCTCCCTTTGATGAAAGCCGTCTGATTCAGACTGATGGTTTTCTGCGCAATGGGGTCTAGACGAAACGCAAACGCCTTAGAAACGATTTTGAAGATCACGTTAATGAGGGCGATTGGGCGAAACTGGGAGACATTGTCCGCCCCTGGGACTTTGGGGATCAGGGTGAGGATGGCGAAGTTTAGGCGAGAGATGTCTATGCGTCCCAGCATAAAGTCATTGAGAATATGGAGAACCCCCCGTTTAACATTGGGCCAGAAACGCTTGAAGAACATAACAGGGAAGCCATCGGGACCCGGGGCCGTGTCGGATTTCATCTCCCGGACGATAAGATCTAACTCCTCCTCAGAGAAAGTCAGCATGAGCTGATTGTTGTCCTCGATCGAAACTTGAGCGTTTGACGTCCAAGTCCTCGGGGACAGGCTACAGGAGCGGCTCCCCACCGTCCGAGCAAGGCACGGTAAAAATCATAAATGGCAGCTTGAATTTTTCTGGGATCATTCGTGGTTTCGTTCCCAAGGTTAAGAGAGGAGATCGAGCACTTTCGTCTCCGCCCATTGGCCACCGCATGGAAGTAGGCTGTGTTGGCATCCCCTTGGAGGGCCCATTTGATCCTTCCTCTTTGGCGCCAATATTCTTCCTCCGCACTCACGATTTGGAGGAGTTGGTATTCTAGGTAATATCTAAGGGCCCAGTCATCCTCATCCAGCCCACTGGAATCGGCCTGCACATCAAGCTGCATGATTTGGGTCATCAGGTTTTCTTTCTCCCTTTTACTAGCCATGCCCAAGTTACGAGCCCAACCTCGGAGATGTTGACGCAGGCTGCCAGACATGAACTGCCACCAGTCAATGATATCCCGGCCTCCCACTTTGGCCGAGAGATTGAGCCAGGCATTGTGGAGCATGGGAAGGAAGTCCTGGCGTACGAACCATCCTGATTCGAAGAAGAAACGATTACTTCGCTCCGGCAGCCCTTCGCCGGAGTCAAAGATGAGCGGGGTGTGATCAGACCCCGGGCTCGTTTCCGCGAGAAGAGAGCACGAGAGGAAAAAACCTTCCAAAGACGGAGAAATGAAAACACGGTCGAGGACCGAACGGACTGGGTTGAGTTGGCGGTTCGTCCAAGTGAACCGAGCCCCGGAGCGCGGAATTTCCCGAAGAGCCCAGGCAGCAATGTGTTCGTTAAAAAGATCTATGAGTCTCCAGTTCAGCCGATCGTTGTTCTTGTCACAAGCCGCCCTGATGAGGTTAAAGTCTCCGCCCATGAGGAGGGGAGTATTGGTTCTGGCTACCTTGGCCGATAATTCCTCGAGGAAGACCCCGGATCGCCCATGATCCGCGGGTCCATATACCCCAATGATCGTCACAATGCGCTTGTTCGCCCGATTAAGAATGGAGGTGCTAAGGTAGAATTGACCCATATCTACCACTCCAACCTCAAAACTACTGTCTCGGACGCCCATGAGCATGCCCCCGGAATGCCCATTAGCCGGGAGCCAGCACCAGAAAAACTTGTCGCCCACCTCTAGGCTACGGAGTTCCAAGTCAGTGAAGTCCTGTTTGATGGTTTCCTGGAGAATCACTATGTCAATCTTGTGCTCACGGAGGTAATCCTTCAGAAGAGTTCGTCGCCCCCTACGACCGAACCCCCGGATATTCCAAAAGAGGCATCTCATTTGGAAACCCGTCCTTGAGCCCGTGCTTGGCGGGTTAGCGGTCTTGGTCCCACAGGGTATTGCTTCTTCGTCACCTTTCTCTTTTTGGCTGGTTTGTCCTTGATATCTAGGATGGTGTTACCCTCCCCAGTTTGTGCCACAGACCCTTCTTGTGGCACCTGGGGGTCCTTCTCGGCCATGGCCGACGCCTGAGTTTTTGCCGCCTCAACCTCCGCGTTGTGTCTTGCCGCTGCCAGATCAGCTTGAGCAAGCTCCCTAGCTTGTATCAAGGAGATAATTTTCTCGGGAGGGCCCAGAGAGGAGGAAGGAAAAATAACACAGCTATCGTGCGCCACCGAGAGCAACTTATCAATAGGAACGGATTGGAAAGCAGTAAAGTTGGACGAGTCGACGTTACCTGGGTTGGATGAGGAAGGAGCGTTTTTGACAGCGGCGTGGCGGATGGCTCTGGCCAGCACTGGCTCGTCCGCCACCCCCGCACTCCTTGCGCTCTTCCGCAGAGCTTCAGCGGTAGAGATCTTGGTTCGGGGCGCACGAGCCACCGACGCCCCCAGCGCCGGAATGGGGGATTCTTCCAGAAGAGCATGCGGAGTTGCTGAAGAGTCCTTGAGGGCAGGGGCCTGGTGCAGCGAGGTCTTCGTCACGTCCGTCCCGGAGATGTCGACTTCCTCAGCGAAAAGTTGTGACCCAGCAGTTTCCAGCATGAGCTTCCTAGATGGACGGTCGTTGTTGCTTTTGCTGCGCCTTTCACTGGCCCGAAGGGCGGAGGCCGTGGATTCCCCGGAAGCCGGGCTGTGCCAACCTATCTCGTTCTTGTCCTCGACCCCCAAGGCCAAGGCCTTCCCCGGCGTGAGATAGGATTGTCCCTCATCCGTTTCTTCAGACAGAGAGGTCGAGAGCTGTAATTGTTCCAAGTCTGAACGCCGTGGGGACGAGGCAGGCGGGGAGACGAGCACTTGCTTGATCATATTGGCCACAGTGGGAAAAATGTCTCCATGCTCCGTGAGGTTCAAACCATACTGAGTGAAAGCAGTTGCCGGGAGCGTGATCTTCATAGACTGAGAGTCCTTGGAACGGCAGGCAGAGGGCGAGCAGGGGGAGGTGTACCCATCTGTGGCTACTTGCGGGACAGATTTCCTCGCAAAGCCCTCATTTCCCCCTGCCGGAGCGGAAGCAGGGGTGTTCTTGCCCTTGTCGGTGTGTTTCTTGCGTCTTTGGTCCCACCTGTCTTCATCTGTCTCTTCTTGATCTTCCTCTTTGTCCTCTTCTCCGTTCTTGGCCGGTGGGGAGGGTGGATCGGTGTTTGTTTCCACTGCCGGGTCCTTGGAGATGGGAACAATGCGGACCCGGAATCCTTGCATATTCACAAACAGAGTGATATGCTCTTGCAGCTGAACAGGAACTTGGCATCCGAAAGACATCTTGATGGGGCCGTTGGGGTGGTCTAGGGACTCCACATCCACCGCGATGGGCCTGCCCACTTCGCGGGTGCTAAGGAGTAGGCGATCAGCGCGGCGAAGAGGAGGCGGAACGCCAATGAGGTGGACCCACACCTCTTCCAGCTTCTCCACCACCAACGGGTCATCCGTGGGGATCGTGACGATGGCCTTGGTCTTGCTCATGGGTAAGGTGATGCCGCCGCCTCGGATCGCCATCCGCGGACTTTCTTTGGACGGGAAAATCACTGGAGTAGTACGTACCGTTGAGCTTGCACACCTGCCATGTCCAGTTATCATCGACCAAGTCTTTAAGCTCATCTTCCAGTTGTTCTTCATTGAGGCCCTCTTTCTCAAGAATGATAAGAGCGGCGTTGGTTGCAGGTTGGTACATCTCCTCGTCGGGCACCTCGCAGCAGACGAAGCCTTTACGGTTTCCTCCGAATCCCGCCCAGTAGGGATCCAGGCTCTTGGAGAAGGCAGCGCACATAGCTGTTGGGTGGCCGTGCTTCTTGCATTTCACACAAAAGGCTTCCGCGGTACATTCCGCCTGAACATGTCCTTGGTTACCGCAGTTGTAGCAGGTGATATGGGTTGCATCCAGGCTGGTGCTGTTGGACCCTCCAGCAGCCAGACCAGGAGCCGCCTGGGCAGGACCAGTCCCCTGTGGGATTCTAGGCGCGCGATGATGTCTCTTCTGTCCTCCCCGAACTTGGTCGCGCCCTCGCGGTCCAGCTGGGGGAGGAGGGGGCGGCGGGGGAGGGTACTGCGAGTGCTCTGATCGGCGGTGTTGGTTGTAACATGAGCGCTCTCTGTCTCTGACAAGGTCGCGTTGAGCTTGTTGGCGCCGATGTTCTTCTTCCTCTCGTTCCAGACGCTGGCGGAGATCGCGATCCCTGGATCTCTCGCGGTTGTCGTCGATGGCCTCGAACGGGCGCTTGCCCCTGTAGTTGCGCTCCCGCTCCATGGGGATCAGGGACCAGACGAGCTCGCCGGAGGAGGGGTCGGTGGAGTGGTGGAGGGATTTGGCGTGGCGGCGGTTTCTGCGAATGTCTCGACCGGGAGCAGGAAAGCCAAGATCTGGATCTAGGGTTCCAACTCTGAGCCAGACCCACTTATATGCCGGCGGCGGAGGGGTAGAAATGTCCCAGTTACACACTTTGCCCTCGGAGGTAGTCTCAGCCGTCGATCCCAGCCCTAGGGACACGTGTGAGCCATCCACAGTCGAAGCAGTCGAGTTGGGCTGCGAACCAGGCACCGAAGCCACAGGCCCACCTGCCCCTTGGCCCAATAAGCCCGGCCGGCCCAAAGAGAAGCGGTCTGCCAGGACGGGCCCGCCCGCGTCCTTGGGCAGCAGAAACCCTAGATCCCCGCCGCCGGGCGGCGCCGCCGTCGACCGCGCGGAGAGGCTGACCTCCAAGGGAACTGACACCGTGATGCGCGTGGTTGACGTATTGTCTTTTCGTTCGACACGCGTCCGTTGGGAACCCCAAGAGGAAGGTGTGATGCGCACAGCGGCAAGTTTCCCCGCAAGAAACCAAGGTTTAATCGGACCAGTAGGGAGTCAAGAAGCACGTTGAAGGTTGATGGCGGCGAGATGTAGTGCGGCGCAACACCGAGGATTCCGGCGCCAACGTGGAACCCGCACAACACAACCAAAGTACTTTGCCCCAACTAAACAAAGGAGGTTGTCAATCTCACCGGCTTGCTGTAACAAAGGATTAACCGTATTGTGTGGAAGATGATTGTTTGCGAGAGAAAACAAGAAAACAAGTATTGCAAGAGATTGTATTTCAAGAAAGAGAATTGGACCGGGGTCCACAGCTCACTAGAGGTGTCTCTCCCATAAGACGAACAGCATGTTGGGTGAACAAATTACAGCTTGGGCAATTGACAAATAAAGAGAGCATGACAATGCACATACATATCATGATGAGTATAGTGAGATTTAATTGGGCATTACGACAAAGTACATAGACCGCCATCCAACCGCATCTATGCCTAAAAAGTCCACCTTCGAGTTATCATCCGAACCCCTCCAGTATTAAGTTGCAAGCAACAGACAATTGCATTAAGTATGGTGCGTAATGTAATCAACAACTACATCCTTAGACATAGCATCAATGTTTTATCCCTAGTGGCAACAAGACAACACAACCTTAGAACTTTCTCACATCGTCCCGGTGTCAATGCAGGCATGAACCCACTATCGAGCATAAGTACTCCCTCTTGGAGTTACAAGCATCTACTTGGCCGCAGCATCTACTAGTAACGGAGAGCATGCAAGATCATAAACAACACATAAGCATAACTTTGATAATCAACATAACAAGTATTCTCTATTCATCGGATCCCAACAAACGCAACATATAGAATTACGGATAGATGATCTTGATCATGTTAGGCAGCTCACAAGATCCGACAATGATAGCACAATGGGGAGAAGACAACCATCTAGCTACCGCTATGGACCCATAGTCCAGGGGTAGACTACTCACACATCACACCGGAGGCGACCATGGCGGCGTAGAGTCCTCCGGAGATGATTCCCCTCTCCGGCAGGGTGCCGGAGGCGATCTCCTCGGATCCCCCGAGATGGGATCGGCGGCGACGGCGTCTCTCGGAAGGTTTTCCGTATCGTGGCTCTCGGTACCGGGGGTTTCGTCACGGAGGCTTTAAGTAGGCGGAAGGGCAAGTCAAGAGGCGGCACGGGGGCCCACACCATAGGCCGGCGCGGCCAGGGGTGGGGCCGCGCCGCCCTAGGGTTTGGCCACCCCGTGGCCCCTCTTCGTCTCGTCTTCGGACTTCCGGAAGCTTCGTGGAAAAATAGGCCCCCGGGCTTTGATTTCGTCCAATTCCGAGAATATTTCCTTACTAGGATTTCTGAAACCAAAAACAGCGTAGAAACAAAGAATCGGCACTTCGGCATCTTGTTAATAGGTTAGTTCCGTAAAATGCACGAATATGACATAAAGTGTGCATAAAACATGTAGATAACATCAATAATGTGGCATGGAACATAAGAAATTATCGATACGTCGGAGACGTATCAGCATCCCCAAGCTTAGTTCCGCTCGTCCCGAGCAGGTAAAACGATAACACAGATAATTTCTGGAGTGACATGCCATCATAATCTTGATCATACTATTTGTAAAGCATATGTAGTGAATGCAGCGATCAAAACAATGTGTATGACATGAGTAAACAAGTGAATCATAAAGCAAAGACTTTTCATGAATAACACTTCAAGACAAGCATCAATAAGTCTTGCATAAGAGTTAACTCATAAAGCAATAATTCAAAGTAAAGGTATTGAAGCAACACAAAAGAAGATTAAGTTTCAGCGGTTGCTTTCAACTTGTAACATGTATATCTCATGGATATTGTCAACATAGAGTAATATAATAAGTGCAATAAGCAAGTATGTAGGAATCAATGCACAGCTCACACAAGTGTTTGCTTCTTGAGGTGGAGAGAAATAGGTGAACTGACTCAACATTGAAAGTAAAAGAATGGTCCTCATAGAGGAAAAGCATCGATTGCTATATTTGTGCTAGAGCTTTGATTTTGAAAACATGAAACAATTTTGTCAACGGTAGTAATAAAGCATATGCATCATGTAAATTATATCTTATAAGTTGCAAGCCTCATGCATAGTGTACCAATAGTGCCCGCACCTTGTCCTAATTAGCTTGGACTACCCGGATTATCACCGCAATACATATGCTTTAACCAAGTTTCACAAAGGGGTACCTCTATGCCGCCCGTACAAAGGTCTAAGGAGAAAGCTCGCATTTGGATTTCTCGCTTTTGATTATTCTCAACTTAGACATCCATACCGGGACAACATAGACAATGTGATAATGGACTCCTCTTTTAATGCTTTAAGCATTTGACAACAATTAATTCTTTTCTCATTAGAGATTTGAGGATGTTTGTCCAAAACCGAAACTTCCACCATGGATCATGGCTTTAGTTAGCGGCCCAATGTTCTTCTCTCACAATATGCATGCTCAAACCATTCAACTCAGTGTAGATCGCCCTTACTTCGTACAAGACGAACATGCATAGCAACTCACATGAAATTCAACAATGAGTTGATGGCGTTCCCAGTAGAACATGGTTATCGCACAACAAGCAACTTAATAAGAGATAAAGTGCATAATTACATATTCAATACCACAATAGTTTTTAAGCTATTTGTCCCATGAGCTATATATTGCAAAGGTGAATGATGGAATTTTAAAGGTAGCACTCAAGCAATTTACTTTGGAATGGCGGGAAAATACCATGTAGTATAGGTAGGTATGGTGGACACAAATGGCATAGTGGTTGGCTCAAGTATTTTGGATGCATGAGAAGTATTCCTCTCGATACAAGGTTTAGGCTAGCAAGGCTTATTTGAAACAAACACAAGGATGAACCGGTGCAGCAAAACTCACATAAAAGACATATTGAAAACATTATAAGACTCTACACCGTCTTCCTTGTTGTTCAAACTCAATACTAGAAATTATCTAGACCTTAGAGAAACCAAATATGCAAACCAAATTTTAGCATGCTCTATGTATTTCTTCATTAATGGGTGCAAAGCATATGATGCAAGAGCTTAAACATGAGCACAACAATTGCCAAGTATCACATTACCCAAGACATTTATAGCAATTACTACATGTATCATTTTCCAATTCCAACCATATAACAATTTAACGAAGGAGAAACTTCGCCATGAATACTATGAGTAGAAACCAAGGACATACTTGTCCATATGCTACAGCGGAGCGTGTATCTCTCCCATAAAGTGAATGCTAGGATCCATTTTATTCAAACAAAACAAAAAACAAAAACAAACCGACGCTCCAAGAAAAAGCACATAAGATGTGATGGAATAAAAATATAGTTTCAGGGAGGAACCCGATAATGTTGTCGATGAAGAAGGGGATGCCTTGGGCATCCCCAAGCTTAGACGCTTGAGTCTTCTTGATATATGCAGGGGTGAACCACCGGGTGCATCCCCAAGCTTAGAGCTTTCACTCTCCTTGATCATGTTGCATCATACTCCTCTCTTGATCCTTGAAAACTTCCTCCACACCAAACTCGAAACAACTCATTAGAGGGTTAGTGCACAATATAAATTGACATATTCAGAGGTGACACAATCATTCTTAACACTTCTGGACATTGCATAATGCTACTGGACATTAGTGGATCAAAGAAATTCATCCAACATAGCGAAAGAGGCAATGCGAAATAAAAGGCAGAATCTGTCAAAACAGAACAGTTCGTATTGACGAATTTTAAAATGGCACCAGACTTGCTCAAATGAAAATGCTCAAATTGAATGAAAGTTGCGTACATATCTGAGGATCACTGCACGTAAATTGGCATAATTTTCTGAGTTACCTACAGAGAATTAGACCCAGATTCGTGACAGCAAAGAAATCTGTTACTGCGCAGTAATCCAAATCTAGTACTTACTTTTCTATCAACGGCTTAACTTGGCACAACAAAACACAAAACTAAGATAAGGAGAGGTTGCTACAGTAGTAAACAACTTCCAAGACACAAAATAAAAACAAAGTACTGTAGGTAAAAACATGGGTTGTCTCCCATAAGCGCTTTTAACGCCTTCAGCCTAGGCGCAAAAGTGTGTATCAAGTATTATCGAAGGGTGGTGCATCGTTATCATGAGTTCCCCATCCGTAGTGGTACTAAGAGCTTTGTCAATTTTAGGCCTATAATAATACTTCTTTGGTCTAGGCACTTTAGAGACATACATAAACTTTTGCTCCTTACCCACATAAGCTTTCTCCTTATATTTAAGAGAAGAAAATGTTGAACCCAAGGTTCCCATAGCTTTTTCAAGTTCGTCAATCCTATTGATTTGATCAGCATGGACAGCACAAGTTCCTAGGACACTAATTCTTTCATCAATTCCTCCTAAGGATTTATCAAGTTCATCAGTTTTATCAAGTAACATCTCCAATTTAGTTTCTAGACTCGGAAAATTTTTCTCTATGCTTTCCATTTTTTTCATAACATCTTCAAAAGAGATTTCAATTTTAGTTTCATTAACAGGTGGTGTTCCAAATAAACTCTCAATAATGCAACTAGCTTCTAAAGCGGGAGCGCCTAGAAAGTTACCTCCCGCGAGACAATCAAGAACATATCTATTCCAACTAGAAATACCAACATAAAAATTCCTGAGTAGGATAGTGGTGGAGTGTTTCTTAGTGCACCTATTATGGGCATCACTAATTCTATACCAAGCATCTTTTAAACATTCTCCCCCTTGTTGCTTAAATGAACGAACTTCAACTTCAGGATTACTCATTTCAGCGAGTAGTAAATAAAGCAAACTAGATAAAGTAAATGCAAGTAAACTAATTTTTTTGTGTTTTCAATATAGCAAACAAGATAGCAAATAAAGTAAAACTAGCAACTAATTTTTTTGTATTTTAATTTAGTGCAGCAAACAAAGTAGTAAATAAAACTAAAGCAAGACAAAAACAAAGTAAAGAGATTGAGAAGTGGAGACTCCCTTGCAGCGTGTCTTGATCTCCCCGGCAACGGCGCCGTAAATTTGCTTGATGCGCGTGGTTGACGTATTGTCTTTTCGTTCGACACGCGTCCGTTGGGAACCCCAAGAGGAAGGTGTGATGCGCACAGCGGCAAGTTTCCTCGCAAGAAACCAAGGTTTAATCGGACCAGTAGGAGTCAAGAAGCACGTTGAAGGTTGATGGCGGCGAGATGTAGTGCGGCGCAACACCAGGGATTCCGGCGCCAACGTGGAACCCGCACAACACAACCAAAGTACTTTGCCCCAACGAAACAGATGAGGTTGTCAATCTCACCGGCTTGCCGTAACAAAGGATTAACCGTATTGTGTGGAAGATGATTGTTTGCGGAGAAAACAAGAAAACAAGTATTGCAAGAGATTGTATTTCAAGAAAGAGAATTGGACCGGGGTCCACAGCTCACTAGAGGTGTCTCTCCCATAAGACGAACAAGCATGTTGGGTGAACAAATTACAGTTGGGCAATTGACAAATAAAGAGAGCATGACAATGCACATACATATCATGATGAGTATAGTGAGATTTAATTGGGCATTACGACAAAGTACATAGACCGCCATCCAACCGCATCTATGCCTAAAAAGTCCACCTTCAGAGTTATCATCCGAACCCCTCCAAGTATTAAGTTGCAAGCAACTGTACAATTGCATTAAGTATGGTGCGTAATGTAATCAACAACTACATCCTTAGACATAGCATCAATGTTTTATCCCTAGTGGCAACAAGACAACACAACCTTAGAACTTTCTCGTCATCGTCCTGGTGTCAATGTGCATGAACCCACTATCGAGCATAAGTACTCCCTCTTGGAGTTACAAGCATCTACTTGGCCGGAGCATCTACTAGTAACGGAGAGCATGCAAGATCATAAACAACACATAAGCATAACTTTGATAATCAACATAACAAGTATTCTCTATTCATCGGATCCCAACAAACGCAACATATAGAATTACGTATAGATGATCTTGATCATGTTAGGCAGCTCACAAGATCCGACAATGATAGCACAATGGGGAGAAGACAACCATCTAGCTACCGCTA
This sequence comes from Lolium rigidum, assembly GCF_022539505.1. NCBI lineage: Eukaryota > Viridiplantae > Streptophyta > Magnoliopsida > Poales > Poaceae > Lolium > Lolium rigidum. The sequence continues at coordinate 291,760,122 of NC_061514.1, forward strand.
TGGACCCATAGTCCAGGGGTAGACTACTCACACATCACACCGGAGGCGACCATGGCGGCGTAGAGTCCTCCGGGAGATGATTCCCCTCTCCGGCAGGGTGCCGGAGGCGATCTCCCGGATCCCCCGAGATGGGATCGGCGGCGACGGCGTCTCCGGAAGGTTTTCCGTATCGTGGCTCTCGCATCGGGGGTTTCGTCACGGAGGCTTTAAGTAGGCGGAAGGGCAAGTCAAGAGGCGGCACGGGGGCCCACACCATAGGCCGGCGCGGCCGGGGGTGGGGCCGCGCCGCCCTAGGGTTTGGCCACCCCGTGGCCCCTCTTCGTCTCGTCTTCGGACTTCCGGAAGCTTCGTGGAAAAATAGGCCCCCGGGCTTTGATTTCGTCCAATTCCGAGAATATTTCCTTACTAGGATTTCGAAACCAAAAACAGCGTAAAACAAAGAATCGGCACTTCGGCATCTTGTTAATAGGTTAGTTCCAGAAAATGCACGAATATGACATAAAGTGTGCATAAAACATGTAGATAACATCAATAATGTGGCATGGAACATTAGAAATTATCGATACGTCGGAGACGTATCACACCGCCCCGATGCGGATTTCCCGTGGCGGAGGCGGGTAAGAAAGAGATCTCCCCCGCTCACCATGAGATGGGAGAGGAGGGAAATCCGAGTTGTCCGGAGCAAAGGACGGCGGCGGAGGACACCCGTGTAATATCCCAGGTTTAGAGGCAATAAAATGAGAGAACACCAAAGTGTGCATTGCATTCATGCATCGAAAATCCGGGGAATTTTCGCGCTTTCAAATAAAACTTACCACAAGAATCGAAGTTTCACTTGACTTGCTGGAATTGAAGTAGATCATCAAGTCAAGCGCTATAAACTTCACTGTGATCTTTGCTAAAACCCTGTTTTGGGTAGAGATGATTTGATCTATGGGCTAGATCAAATAGAAGTAGATTTACAACAAACAACACCTTAAGTAAGGATCAACTACAAGATCTTATAAAGGATCTCAACATGACATTCCTTACAACAATACATGAATAATTATTCAATCATAAATCAAAGAAAACAATTAATTAAGAAACTATTCTTTACTTATCTTATCCATGTCTTCTACTAAATAAATGTTCCTACCATGAGTCACATGGTATATCTTTTCAACTACAATACTTGAACCAAGTCAAGAAAACTCATATTCATTCATCATTAAATGTGGATCATTCCAACCTTGTTTCCTAACTCATTCCATTAAACCTGAGAGAAAGGAGAGAACTATTCCTATGCTTATATTATGCATTCAATAGAACCTAACTAAATATTTAAACCTTGTCCAAGGGAGGTAATTGTTGATACTAATTAATGATACAAGAAATAAAGTCAAGTATTAAATCCTACTTGACCTAGCTAACACTTGATGGTAAGTATGAACCTATTCTTCTAGTAATGGTGGAGAGACAAGTGTTGTGATCATTACCCCTTGGTAATGATCATAAACCTAGAGGAAACCTTACCTATCTCAGAGAGCTTAAGCTACATATGTACACTCAAGCATATAGACCAATACTTGATCTAGTAGAGAGAACCAGGATTCACTAATGAATTATTAGAAGGCCATACTTTGATCATTACAAATTAGGTGATGATCATAAACCCTAAGAATCTAAGTGAGTGTGTTGAGAGAAGTATTAAAGAAGAGAAATTAGTGAGGAATAAGTGGATCATGTCTAATGCATGATCTTACCTTATAAATTGAGATGCTAAGTTAAACCTCTACATATGATCAATAGATCTCATTCTTCACATGAAATAATAAGTAACTCATTAGTAGTTAACCAAACCAATACTCATGCCTTGTATAGAGTAGTATTGATATGGTATCTAAACCTTGCCTATCCAAACATTTAAGACTAACCTAGCATTGCCTTGATACAATAATTCCACCTAAGTGAGGAGGATAACCCTAGCCAACTAAACATAACCAAGCTTATGCTCATCCCTGATCCTAGATGTGTATCACATTAGTGATCACTACTTAAACCCTAGGCTATATTTGAATTCCAATCCAAGCATCACTTTGGATTATAAATATAACCCTGCCATGCCTCATGCCTATTCAATACTTCAATTAGTGAAGTATTCCTAAAACTCTAACGCTTTCATATAGGATCCACCCCACATAAAATATTATGTCCCCACTTGTGTATCATGGATCACAAATATAAACCAAGCCATCTATACTTAGGACCAAATGCCATTTGGTGAGTAGAATTAAACCAATACCCTATCTTACTTGGTTACTCAAATACTTTGCCTAAGTGAACCAAATGAATAGCATTTATAAAGTACCATCACCTTAGCAAGTGAATTAGCCATAATGAGCTTAGGATCTATTTCAAGTAAACCAAGCTAGAAGTGCTAAGCAAGATTGTTTCACATAGAGTGAAGCCAACCATTTTCTTAAAACCCTTAGAAGCAATTCTCCACATAAAATCATGATTCATCTTATTCTCAACACCATTTAATTTAAACTCTAGCCATAAGGAGAACTATATGTGAACCATCCATATTGTCAAGAACCCTAGTAAAATTTAGTAATATGCTTACCATGCACCTATTGTAAAATCCAAACCATTTAAATATACCTGGTTCCTAAATTAAAAGGCAATTGAGATAAACACATATACCATATCCATTTTCAATTTAAAATGCACTTCACAAGAACACCAATTAATCACCCATCAAATAGTTGTTTAAACAATAGAACTAAGCAGTAAGTATTTTTATGAAGTGATATTGATTTTTAATATTTTAGAATCTGCAAAAATAAATAGAAATCAAATTGGAATTTAATAACAAGTTTAAAACAGAAAATAAAAAGAGAAAAGGAGGGGAGAAGACTTACCTGGCCTACCTGGACCGCAGCAGCCCACGTCGAAGCCCAGCACCAGCCCAGCCCAAGCCAGATACCGATTCGGTGTCTTTAAAAATCGTGCGAAGAAAGAAAACCCCTTTCTTCTTCTTCCTCAGCGTCGACAACGCACAGGCGCGTCCCGGCCACGTCGTCGCTGCCGATAGGGATGCTCCTGGACGCCAAGACCATGCCCAACGTTCAATTGAAATGGCACCGAGTCCGTGTGATCCAAAGTACGCCAAGATTCGTGCCCGAATCGTGCTCGTCGTCGTCGGTGCATCCGCATCGTCTCCGCCGGCGTGCCGCCGCTGTAGAGCTTCCATAGGGCTATAAATATACGAGCAGCTCCGCCACGGAACCCTAATCCTTCAAAGCTTATCCATTCCCTCTCTATCCCTCTCAATATCCCACAATCATCCGTAGCACTTCGCCGGAGTCGAGGACGAACTCGACGGTACAGGCCACCCCGGTCTCCGGCGTAGGGTCGAGGAGGTGCGCCTCGGCGCATAGGTCATCTGGAAGCAAGCACACGTCAAGGGGAGCTCGGAGCTGGACAAATTTGGTCATTCCTTTCTCGCACCTCGCCGGTAATGGCGAAATCGAGCTCATCCCCATCGCTAATCGACACCGCCGACCACACCATCAGCACCAGTGGTGAGCGACGCATCGATTGGACCTCTTATTTGCCTCATTTGGTTAGCGGTAGCCCGAGTTAGCTATCTCACCGGAGATCACCGCCGCGGTACCCATCGCCGGCGACGCTCCGGTGATTCCCCGCGGAAACGACCACCACCAGTAGCTTCACCTTGTTGTGCTCGTTCAGATGCACTTCACCGCGCATCCGGGGGAGCCCTGAATCGGCTGCGCCACCACTTTCTGGCCGCCGGCGTTTAATCGCCGATGATGCCAACGTGGCATGTGGGGTCTCCCTGGCATCGTTGACTGGTCGTTGCCCGCGTGGCAACTGACCCGATCAACGAGCCCACCGACCGATGATCTGGGTACAGATCGAATCGGTACGTTTAGTATTTAGCTTTATTTCAAATTCCAGAAAATTGCAGAAAATTTGTAAAATCATAGAAAAATAATTTCAACTCAGAAAAATATAAATAATATATCAAAATGCTCACAAAAATAAACTCTATTCAAATAAAATATAAAACAAAAATGTGTGTCAAAATAAAATTTCACTTATTTTTCACCTTATTAATTATGCCATTTCAATCATTTAAAATACAATTTGAATTCAATAAATTGTTAAGTGTAAAAAATTAAATTTTAACTATTCAGTAATTAAGTAAAATGTTAGGATTAATTTTATTTACCATATTTGCATTAACTTAATTATTAGTGGTAATCCATAAACCCTAATTGCAAATTACTATTTACCATTTTATTTAAATAAGTAATAACTCAAGAAAATATTACAAGTCAATATTATTTTGGTAAATCAAAACTTATTTACTTAAACCTCTTTAGTTAACAAGTTAATTATTTTAAACCTAATAACAATTATTAAACCCTGATTCTTAATGAAACCTAAATAAAAGTTGCTCTAATTATTAAATCTTGTGAAAATTAATAAAATGTCAAACCATTTCTAATTTTTATTTAAATTAATTAGTAACCACAACTCTATTATTAATCATCATTTTAGGAGTTGTACCATAACTTAGAAACCCTAGTTTCAATTTAGTAAGACTTTGATTCCATTATTTCATGTGATCATCCTAAATTAGTGCAACCCTAAAACCCTAGGGGTTTTGCCCATGTGATCATATAAGCTTCACCTATAACCATAGAACCCTAATAAGAAACAATTGAATGCATGCTTATGGTCCACTAGCATAAAACCAAGTCACATGAGATTAGCATTCCATGTCCCTATTCTTAATTAAAACCTATATGATTCCCTAAGTGTCACTTAGGTATAAACCCTAACTTGTTAATTGGGATTAGTACCATTGATCACCATACCACACCATTAAAATCAACTTCAATCATTAAACCCTAGTAGAACCATAATGATAAACCCTAGTATCAACTTTGTGTAGCAAATCACATCACATGTTCCTATCCAACTAAACCTTACTTAGGAAATGATAAACCACTTAGCTTAGAAACTATTAGAGATTATTTAGTAAAGAAAATATGAAGTCATAGTAAACCTAACTCATAGCAACACCTTGATAACCATCCTTTGATATGATGCTTAGGAGAAACCATAGTAATAAACCTACTAATACTTGCTACATGTAGATCACTTCTACTTAATTAAGCACCAACCAGCCCTATTAGTAAACCCTAATAGCACTTAGCTCCTATTTAAAGTAGTTCATATTCTTATTTTAACATGTTCTTCAAAAGTTATTCTTTTGAAGTACAAATATCAATCACACCTTAGAAGTTCTAATCCTTCTTGGAAATACTCATTAATTCTTAAAACAACATGTTCTTCAAAAGTTATTCTTTTGAAGTATAGTATAAGTAATCATCAACCATGTCCTGTAGAACTTAAAATTGACAACTATTCTTCACATATTATTCCACTATTATTCTTTATGTGTATAATTGTTATGATGTCTTATATCACTTGGTTATGATGCTAATATAACCAAACCCTAATAAGAACCTTGTTTGAGAACCATTCTAAAAGTGCAACCAACCCTAAAGAAATCTTTACAACTCATACATCCTAAATCATCGAGGTTAGGTTACGCTCGGGACGATTGCATCTCATACTATGCATTATAGCATTTTTGCCAGCTTCTTTAAACATTGTCCTTACCGGACGATGATGGTATTTCAGCATTTGGAGTTCTCACGTATCGAAGCTTTTGCCTCGCATAATCTTGCAGTCAAGAAAGGCAAGTTCATCGCTTGCTCATGTCATTTGATTATTTTTATCAAACTATATGCAAAGTACTATACTTATCACTCATGCATTGAAAAGCAAATATTATTTTACAATTATGAATATGACTATGTGGTGGGCAATGGAACCATGGTATGTGTTAATATGGTGGAGGTTCCATTGCAATGGGTTATATCACCCTAGGATTAATTACCAATGCCGTCCAGTTGATTCTAGCGCCGTACATATCGCGTTATCCATAAGATCTATAATGGCTCTGGGGAAGTCAGCTGTATCTTTTCCCTTCTGCACGCCAACGGATTGGTAGAGCCGGCGGGGTGTTGGAGGCACTGCCGTAGGTTGGGATGGCCTTTAAATCCCCATCCATTAGTGATGATGGCTCTACGATCTATGAAGGATTGTCCAAAGTACACCATGAGTAAAGCCGTATTATCGGGGGAAGTCTACTGGAGGTGTGCGGGTGGACAAAAGGGTGGGTTTGCAGTCGCGGAGAAGGCAGTGATTGGCTTGGATCTTATACTGGGCCTCACACCAAAGGAAGTGTGGACGAGCTGAGGACATACTCTCAGCCGGCAACATGGTTAAGATCTCTTGTGGGGTAAAGTAACGCACCTCTGCAGAGGGTATCAAGAATTGTGACTGTCACTCCCTGTTCCGGGAAGGGACTGCGAACGCGGCAGAAAGGAACTCCACGAAGTTCTAGTCAACCCGTGAAGACTGACGGGCATAGTTTTCGGAATAAAATAAACCTTTTGAAGAAATGATTACAAAAACTTGCATTGGCCTATGACTTTCTCGGTCTATGGCTGTAGCTAGTGCATGATACACATATTTCCTAATATGAACTTGCTGAGTACGCTCGTACTCATTCTATCCCATTTGAACCCCCTTCTTAGATAAAGGCATCGAAGGAGAAACTACCGTGGAACTCGAAGACAAGGGAGTCAACTGCAACAAGATGAAGAATCCAATCAAAGAAGTCAATGGAGTCAACTTCTGCATCAGCTATAATGGAAACCTAGACTAGTGATAGAAGGGAACCTTTCCCTAATCCTAGCACCTAAGTAGCTAGATTTCTATAGCAAGCCAAGTAGCTCTTAATCTTGAGTTAGCAATAAGGTAGACTACGAGTCGTTCTTCTGGAGCTTTATTTGAAGTTTTACCTCACTGTAAAGTAGGAGGTTGTGTTGATTTTATGTAAACAGTTCGTGTGTACTTCTATAGACATACCTTGGACTCGCATATGTTTCTGTTGTACCACTCTGAGAGATGTAATATGAGTGGAACGGTGTTTCACTTGTGTTATGTCAACGACTTGTGTACTACACCATGCAGTGGTACGCTGGGTCACCACAACCCGCCCGTCGGGGTCGCCGCGAGCTCAGGAGAGCAGCGTGCCGGCGACGAGGGCTCCCTCAGCCCAGGTCCCGTGAAGAAACAGCCGAGCGAGATCTGAGAGGGGCGGGGACGAAGATCTGCGTCGTCGTCGTCTTCGGAGAGATCCCCATCGGGGGTGTCAAGAAGGGCGGCGTACCTGTTGCCGGCCAACGTCGTCGTCGTCTTGGTGAGGTGCAGCTCGTCGGAGCGCCGACCCCGGCGGCGGCCGTCCGCCCACCGGCGGCGCGGGGATGGGGGGGAGCCCGTGTCGCCCCCCAAGTCGCCCGAGCGTCGCCCGAGACGCTGCGTGAGACACATTTCCTGATTCTTTGACTCATTGCGCCAAAATTTTAGAGCCTCGGAGATGCTCTTACCAGCTGGTTGTAGCACGGCTCAAAAAGAAACTTTTTGGAGCAGTCCTACGTACGACGTGTAGAGGATTTGGGTGTTATTACTGAATCCTCCGATCGACATATTGAGAAGAAAGTCGTGCAGGCCGTGAGTTCATCGGGGAGGGCATTGGTCTCCCTGTAAGTACGTGACGTTGATCTTCCGTGAGTTCAGCACCACGCCCGGCTTCTCAATTAAGGACGGGTATCTTTTCTTTTCTCGAGAGTATGTTAAAGACGTACCATATTTTTAATTTTTTATAGAAGCCAGAGGTTTGAGTACAAGAATGCCACCACTTGCTACGAGCAACGAGCGTAGCACACATTACACACCAGATAGTCCGAAGACAGCTACCACAAGCAAAGCAGCAACTACACAAAAGAACATGTCCCCAACTAAGCAACAAAGCCGCGTCTCAACCGGTGCTAGACACATCCGAAGAACAACAACTCCAAAAGAACTCTTCTTGTTGACGCACCATCAGAAGAAGATCAATGGCGGAACTTGGACGGTCCCGAGAAGGCGTCATCTTGGACTTGCTAGCCATGGTGTGCATAGCGCCCCTGCCGATCAGCCTTTGACAACGACGAGCGCAGGAGGAATGCAACATAGGACCTCTTAGCCGTGTCTTTCGCACAATGCTCCCAACAGAGAAACGACGTTGAAGACGTCGCCATCGTGCCGATCCTGCTCTGGACCAAGGCTTTCGCCCGAAGACAACAACCAACTTCAAACGAGCAGGAGAGATGTCAACACACCTCGGCGACGCCTCCAAGAAGGGGAACAACACCCGCGGGCGCCGTCGCCGCCAATAGCTGGACATGACTTTTGTCCGTATCGCCACGCATCTTCCACGCTCCCGGAAGTGGGGCAGAACCATCCATGATGCCTCGCACCGCCGCCACCGCAACACCTTGTCGTTGACGCAAGCCGCAGTACTCCAACACACCCCGCAATGGCTAAGGGCCCGGTCATCTTCCTCCTCCCTCCCGGCAAGGAACAACAGCCTCCACGCATCTCCGGCACGAGCTAGGGTCGGCCGCCATGGTCGTCGCCAGCTCCAGGCGACATCCATGCAGTAGCCGCCCCAGCCGTGAAGGCCCAGATCGGACCTGTAGGCCCAGATCAAGCCCACGCCGGCTCCTCCCTCTCCCCACGCCAGCGCCGCCAGGAAAACTCCACACGCGCCCAGGACACGGGAGCAACGATGCTCGCCAAGGCTCTTCCTTGGCGGAGACTCTCCGCGCCGCCGCCTCCCAGCCAAGAGCTCGCGAGCGCCTCCAGGCCAAGCTATAGCACCTCGCCTCCGCCTCCCCTCCGCTGCCTACCTCGCCGTGAGCCGCCTCTCCTCCAGGCCCACCGCCATGCACCGACGAGGACCTTAGAACCTCGCGCGCCGTCCGCTCGCGCCATCCGCGCCGCCCCGATGACGTCCCACCTCCGCGCGTAGGGAGCCCGTCAGGGCGCGCCCGCCCTCACCCGCCGCCTTCGTCGGCCGGGCGTGGCCGCCACCGTCGGCGGCGGCAGCGGCCGAGGGGAGGATATCGAGGCGCTTCCTTCTAGGTTAGGGTAGGGGACCTCCGGAGCCGCCCGCGCGAGGTGATCCGGGAGGAAAGTCTGTCGCGCATTAACTTAAGGACGGGTATCAAGGCCCCCCAAGCTCACTAGAGCAGCTGTGGAGGCTAAGTAGGTCGAGAGATTGCAAAGTTAACGACGTTGATCTTCCGTGATCGAATTCATTGAGTAGCTGGTCGCCTGGTCGTGTGAAAAAAGTAGCAGCACGGTTGATATATCCGACTGGTCACGGTCTCCCGATGTTGACTAATCCTTAATGTTATAACTAATTGATTCAATATATTTAACTAAATGATTAAATAAATTTAATTAATACAATAGATGTCGATGGGGATGTAGCTCAAATGGTAGAGCACTTATCATTGCTTGTAAGAGGAAGGGGGATCGATACCTCCCATCTCCAAAAAAATTTTGTCAAACTTTCGAAGGTTTTTCTTCTTTCATGCAAATCTGGGCAAGAGAACTACAAACTTTGCGTGGCTGCATGCCCTGCTAGGCTTCTTTCGTCTTCAATAATCGGTCTTGAAAAGTGGAGGGCCGACCCTCATTGGAAAAATTTATAAATGTGACGGATGGTGAGGGACAAGCCAGTTTGAAAAAAAATCGCAAAAAAAAGCAAGTTTGAAAAAAGAAACTCAATCTGGAAAAGCACACTTGCTCCAAAACACAATGTAAATATACAAACAAATAGAAAATAGTTGCAATATAGGATACTACTTCCATTTCAAAATATAACCTTTTCAGAAAGCTTCAATCTGGGAAACCACACTTGCTCCAAAAGACAATGTAAATATAGAAATAAATATAAATAATTGCAATATAGGCTACTACCTCCGTTTGAAAAGATAACCTTTTTAGAAAAAAAAAAAACTAGCTTTTTAAAAAGGCTTATAGTTCTTTTTTTTCCAACGGGGCTAACCCTCTTTCCATTACTTGCATAACAGAGATAAAATTCTCTATAAGGATTACTTCTATAAATGTTGAAACACTACCCTCTCAACCAGGGGGTCTGAAGGGGGCAAATCAATCCTGGTCGCACGTTTGTGAAACCCACCTCCCACTTTCTTCCTCAGCCGTCGGATGTGGTGAATTTTTTCTCACCTTTTGCTTGTCCAAACGAGCCAATGACTAATGGGACCAGTTGTGTGTGCGGGCCACCGGTCGGAGGCAGCCACACCCGCTCGTTCGAGTCACCTTCCTTCTCCTGCGTGTGTGGGGCAGTGAAAACCCTAGATCGCCGAAGCGCCCAATCCCCGCGTCTCCTCCTCCCTTCTCAGCCTCGCTCGAGTGGAGGCAGACGGGGCTCGACGACGCAGCGGTGCGATGGGGCTGGGCCGGTGCGGGGCTGGGCTCTCCCCGGCATGGAGACGGACGGGAGACCGCACGCAGGCAGGCTTCCGTGCGGCGGCGCCGTCGGGTGCGCACGGCGCCCTTGGCCGCCGCGACCTGCTCGCGCCTCCCCGACGCCGGCGGCCTCCCTGCGCATCCTCCTGCTGGAGGCGAGCTGCAGGAGAGCAGACGGGGCCGGACGGGACAGCTGCCGTGGCGGAGCAGGTTCCGGAGGAGGGCCCCGGGCCGAGATGTCTCCTGCTCCCTGGAACCATGTGCCGCTGAAGCCCCCGACGGCCGGCGTCACTTGGGAGCCGTCGACGCGGAGGGTGGCAGTGGTGTGGCGGTGTGGGCCGGCGGGCGGTGGGAGAAGGAGAAGATCTCCCAAGGGCTGGGGCTCAAGCACCTCAACGAGGAGGAGGCCGCGCGCAAGGCCGACGAGGCGGAGCAGGCCATGGATGGCGGCGGCAGCCAAGTCCACGCCTGGGGAGAGATGCGTTGCAGGAGTGCGCCTCAGAGGAGGGCGGCTGCGCGCCGGTGGAGTCCCCGGCGTCGGTGCAGTGCGCCGCCTGGCAAGGCCATCGCCCCTCCTCGTTCTCCTCATCTTCAACAGTAGAACGGTGGGCAGGCGGCAAGGAATGGTCTCGGCACAGCCAGATTCACCTCCGTGTTAGCCTCGCTGGAGTTAAGCCTCTCTTCTTCTCTTTGTATCCTGACCAGAGATGGCCGGATCCGTCTACCATGATTCAGTTTGCTTTGCGTACTATGTTGTTCTATCAAATATGCAATTCTGTCTCCACTAGACTCTAATTTTTCTGTGGAAATAGGTGATCACGTTATGGTTAATTTGGCTTCTCTTCCATTGTTGGTAGTCACATCACTCTAATCAATATGTGATACGTATAAATGAAGTGAGCTTTGACAGATATAGCGACCCCTAAGTTGTTCAGGATATAATTTTATATCACGTTGTAGATGATTTTACCCTTTTTTGTTTCTAACATAAGATTCTTTTTTAAATTCTTCAACGACTATGTACTGAATTTTACCTTCTGTTGGGATTGCTCCATTGCAGCATTCAGTTAAGTAGTGTACAGCTGTGTGTTTTACAATTCACTAAGGAAGCTAAATCGGTGACAGTTTGGTCTGTGAATTTTGTTTGCTTAGACGAGGACATTGACCAGCATTAGTGATCCTCCAAGGTGAGCATATGCAGGGTTCGACTTAGGGTTGTTATTGTGTAGAACATACATATATTACATATTGCTTTTTATAGGTGATAATGTACTGAACCGGAGAACAGAGGTTGCTGACAATATTTATACTGTAATATGAGTTTTCATGAATCCTCACTATCGACAATGCAGATGCAAAAGGAGCGGTAGAAGTTTGGGGTCTGCATTGTTTACTAAAAGGAAAGCTTTATGATTTTGCAATCAGCTTTCCTAAAATGTAAAGTTTCATTTGTTAATTTGTTCAACCTTTTGAGCCTTTGATTTTAGCATGTAGCTCCTGGTGAAGGAAGAAATAAATGATGGTAAGAACCACCAGGCCAGAACATGTGTCAATTTACGAGTAGTTTCTTTTTTCAAAGAAAATAGGAGTAGTGCAGTTTGGCTCTCCATAACTTGTTATGTTACAGTTTGGAAGAACCAAAGTAAAAAAGATTGTGCAATTAGGTAAGTAGCATCGTTGTGTTTGGCATTGGAATTGGAGAAGAGATGCTTTTATATAATATAATTTGGTCCAGCCCTATGCTTTTCCGCTGTAGCGCCCTTGATAGAGAAGCAGTAGTAAGTGTTCTGGTTCCCTAGAGAGATCTCCTTTTCTTGTACACAATTCAATTAGGCTGACTGAGTTTCTATCACATTGTTTGTTTGCCATGAAAATAAATTATTTTCCAGCAATCTCTATGCATTTTATCCATGCAGATACAATTTATTGGGGTTACATTATGTAGATCCATGAATTTCGAATTGGAGAAGAGATGCTTTTATATAATATAATTTGGTCCAGCCCTATGCTTTTCCGCTGTAGCGCCCTTGATAGAGAAGCAGTAGTACGTGTTCTGGTTCCCTAGAGAAATCTTCCTTCTCTTGTACACAATTCAATTAGGCTGACTGAGTTTCTATCACATTGTTTGTTTGCCATGAAAATAAATTATTTTCCAGCAATCTCTATGCATTTTATCCATGCAGATACAATTTATTGGGGTTACATTATGTAGATCCATGAATTTCTAGCATACATTGTGTCATAGGTTGTGCAATATTTTTGCCTTCTTCATGTGTAATAGTTTTTAACTTCACTTGTATAAGTATGGGAAAGACAAATAAGGTATTTGACATGTACTTGTTTAACCTAGAAGCATGCCGATATCTAATGAATCAAGGGAGTTAGTTTAACACTTCACTCAGAAGATATTACAGTTAATTATCTTTATATTATACTTCAGCTCCCAAGTCCTAATTATTCCTTCTCTAGGAATATTAGAAGGTTGCTGCAGATCGGTACTGAAATCCAGGCTGCCCGGTTTTCTTCTTGGACTTGCACAAGCTCCCTCTGGTAATATCAGATCTTAGATTGTGACACTGTTTTATTTGTTATTCATATGTTTATCTGGCTGATTAAGGTTTCTGAAGTTCAAGGGGATGACATGGTTGCTGCAGTTCGGCACTGAAATCCAGACAACAAGACAAGGTCATGCAGCAAGACAAGGTATTGTTTCTCACTCAGCTCATGTATTTTCTTTGTATGCTAGATGCTAATATTCTTATATCAGCTCCTCTATTTCTTATAGGATCTAGCTCAATATGTTGCCTGGTCAGCTCACATGGGCACGCCTCTCCCTTCACCCACAATGGATGAGTAGCCAAACTGCATCGAGCTGGTATCAATCTTTGAAGGCTGGTTATTCTTTCCGTTCTGAAACTAATGAGAAATTGAGAATATTATCTCTGTGACTTTGAAGGCTGCACATTATATTGCTTTTTACAATTTTATCTTGTTTGATATCATCTTCACATGGGTTAGTGGTTACCGGTAAAGCTTGCAACGAAGTTGTTCGGTCACCTTATAGGCAGCTTCACGTCCTTGCTTGCACATCTCGTCAACCTCGCTGTTGCTACTTAAAATTTCTTGCTTTCCCCACTCATTGCATATTACTGATTATTGATGTGTGTGCTTCGTTGGGATTCAGGATGATAATGCTGCAGATGCCAATATGCGAAGTGTGAGGAGAAGCTTAAGAAGGAGAACATACCATATGCTTATGAGTACAATTACATTCAGATTTATTTTCTGAACTACATGTTGGTAGATGGTACATATTCGAAGCTGCAATCATTCACAAACTACAACATTTTGAAAGCTGTACCTATTCCGAATTTACAACAATCGCTAACAGAGCAATATAACCGTATGGTGAGTATTTTCTCGAGTAAATTGATAAGAAAGTTAGTAAAAATGGGGTAGTTCCCTTACAAAGGGCTAATTGCTAAATTTTCTTGTTGATGATGTTGCGAGATATGAGGGCAGTGAACTAATTGACCATGCGGCGCTACCTTCGTGGGTTCAAAGTAGATACAAAATTAAGGTTAGTCTATGGTCTATATCAGCCTATCCACATTTTGCAAGTTTTGCGTGATTCTGATTTCCTTGTTGGCCAGTTGTGGTTTATCTTGGTTCTAGACATTCATGTCTAATAGGCTTTGTGTTTCGTGCTCTGGTCAATGAGCGGAAATGTTTATTGCGCATTATATTTCTATGTGTGCGACAAATCGTTGTTGAGATTGGTTAGCTATGGAAGTCTCCGTGCTCATTGACCATTTAGGCAGTCTTGAAGTTTGTTGGTAAATTGATGTTGCAACTACAATGCTTAGCTGGTATTTTTTTGTTACTCGACGACATTTTACTTACTCGCATTGTTTCTTTGGGTTTTGAATTTAGGGGGAAATCATAACAAAGAGTGAATTCGGAAATCATGGGTGTGGTCTCAGGCTGTCGAGAGCATGTTTGGCGCATATGTACACACCATGTGGCATGTGTTTTGCATATCCTACCTCTCGCTCCTTGGTGCTTGCTTCGACGGATATGGAAGACAACGAGGGACTAGACAGGCAAATAGGCTGGTCATCATGCTACAATAAGAACAAAACCAAAGTGATTCAATTATTTTTCCTACAGCTCAAAACATGCTTTTCAGGTTTGTCTGCACTATTGCCTGTTATTTAACTTCTCTGTCCACCTTTATGCAAAAAAGATGCGTTTTTGAAGTGGATTATGGATGATTTATGCTACATGCCATGACCCGTCTCTCCCACGCACATGCATATGACCATGTGATATGATATTCTCGTATTTAGGCTGACAGATTGTTACGTACTCGTGATATTTTGAGGTGGAGAAGGTATATTGCACCAATGACTTTTGATTATGTCTCAAGTAAAGTTGAAATTTTGATAAATTTCTAAATTTGTTGTTACAATTCAGTTAACTGAATTTTGGACAGGTTAAAGATTGTTACGATAAGTAACAATGGTTAAAGACTTACTCGTGATAATTTGAGGTGGAGAAGGTGTATTGCACCAATTATTATTTGATTATGTCAGTAAAATCTGAAAATTTGATAACTTTTTGAATGTGTTGTTATAATTCAGTTTACTGAATTTTGGAAAGATTCAGACAGGGACATTGATTCTGAATTTCAGTTGGAGAAGGTATATTGCATGAATGTTTGATCTCGTGAAAATGTTTAACTTTGTGCGACATGGAACACTTCGCATCTTGTTAGGAGTTTCAAATATTTGTGTAGATGAAATTTTTCATTGTGAGGCCAAGTTGGCTACTTTGTTTTCAGTATGCACCAACGAGACTTAATTCGTTGTTCTTCCGCAGTTTTGTTTCCGAACAAGAATGTAGTATGTTCACAGTTGAAGTATTGCACAATGGATTTTTTTGTGGATTGAGACACAATTTGGGATATATGTGTGCATCAACAGCCCATTTTGACAATTGTACTGTTGACACTTGGTCTATCTTCTGGGTTAATAAAATTCTGAGAATACTTGGGTGTGAGAGAGATGGAAAAGTGCATGTTTATTGGTTGCAGCTAGGCATGGACATAAAAGAAGGTTTAGTGCCGCTTGATAGTCAGTCGGTCATTAGACAGATGATAAATGCAAGTTGGTCAGAGAAGACACTTCACATGTTTATTGATCACAATAACTTTCTGAATACATTGAGATCAGATGTGATTTTGAGGCCTACCAATGCTCGAGCTCCGAATCCAGTTGGTACTGCTCATGCTCATACTCCATAAGCTAATACGGAACACCTACACAAGCTATTACACAACCTGATACATCAGTAGTGTAAATTCTACATAATCTGCTACTTTTTCTCTCGTCTTCAACTTCAATAGCTCTTCATTTGGGACCTGATTCGAGCTAGAAAGAACTACACAATGTGCAAGCAATCTTTCGAACATTTCATATTCATATTGCATCATATTTTACATGGATACATCAGTACACAAGCATACATCAATTCACTAGCTAATTGTACGAGAGATAGTGTACTAGAGACACTACATAAGCTGCTCCTAAAACACACATTATTCAGCTTCTTCTTCTCGATCCGAAAGCCGCCCCATAGTCTTCTTCCGTACCAAAATGATTCTTCCATGGCCCGGAGTACCAAAAGCTTCTTCCATGCCATGCAGTCCACACTGCGGGATCCGAGCATCATGGTGCCGGTGCTAACGAGACGACATCACCTCCACCGCATTCCTACGCCTACAACCATCCCCTCCGCTAGCAGGTGCAGCAAACCTGGCCGTCCGCTCCTTCCCCACCTGACGCGACGGCTCCGCCTCCTCCGCCGCCCGACGCGGCGGCATCGCCTCCACCGCACCCATACGTCTTCCGCGAGCAGCTGGAGGGGACCTGCCCGTACTCTCGCCGGAATCCTCCGATCTCTGCTCCACCATCCGCCAATCCTCTCCAGCAAATCCTCCAATCTTGGCGAGCGGGTACTACTCGCGATGCGAGTTCGTGGGGAGGCAGAGGAAATTGGGGATTTGGTTCCTGGCCAAGCAACGTTTTGATGATGACGATGGCTAATAGTTACGGGGTTTTCCGCAAATGTTTACGCCACCGTGGCGCACATGTGGAACCAGACGAGAGGGCTCCGGGACCTAAACCACTCCGATTTGCAAGTTTAGGTACCATCTATGCTCATGGTGGACTCTCCAACAACACCTTCGCCTCCAACGACCTCCTCCGCTTCAGCAACATCAGTGACATCGCGGTTCCTCTCATCTTCCACGCAGCCTACTCTTCTCCCAGCTTCCATCGCCGCCTATTCTACTGGAGCCGCGCGAGAAGAAACCTACACTAGCGGCGGAGTGAGCGAGATGGAGAGAATTTTATATGCGCCGACCCCTCCGCTCCCTCGCCACATAGCTGTACACATCACCGACCCTTCAGGTATTAGTCCTGGTAAGCCCACTCCCAACAAAAAAATTATTTGAAAGTTATTAAAATGCCCTGCATAGGTAAACTTAGACAGAGCGACGAGATTCTAATATTTCATTGCCATCGGTTGATAAAAGTTTTCAGTTGTTATGCAATCAATTGACCAAAAAATGAAGTTGTTATGCAATACACCAAATTCAACTACGAGTAGCTCCAATGCCCTGCTTCCTGAGTGTGTCTAACAGTTTGAAAGAGGAAGAGGCAAATGTGCAAGTGACCGAAGAAGAAATCGCAACCATTTAACCGTAATATTCCCCAGTTACCGCTCGAGTGGTAGCAAGTATCCAAAAGAGAGTGGAAGGGACATCGAGGGCATTTTCTCCAGCCTACCCCATCGATTATAACTCAACCGAAGCAAACGGAGTAGCCAAACAAGAGTAGAAGGGCCGTCGAGGGCATTTCCTCCAACGAAACACGCCGAATATTACTATAACTCACCATGGATGGCCATTTCACCTAATACTCCCCTTTGCTACTGCGATGATGATGGCGGTCGAAAGAGCTACACTTCGCGCTCCCGAGCCTCCGGTATTGAAATAAACCAAGACTTATGGTGAGTAAACGCAAGTAACTGAGAGAAGAGCTCGAACACACCCCGTCGGATACTACTATAGCTCAAACTCGGATGCCCATTTAACCCTAATACCCCTTTACTCGGTGGAAGAGCTCCGCTACAACCTCCGGTCCTAAAATAAGCCAAACCTTATGGTTAGCTTCCGCCATTTGCGCGATAGCGCAACCGGTCATCTAGTAGCAAATAAAGGAAGATGGGAAAGAAAGTGAAGAGGGTTGGAGCAGTAATAGGAAACCCGCTATGAGTGCTCGATCTCGAACACCCATACGGGCAAAAACCTACTACCACTAGAGCTGGAGAATAATTCTAATATCAACCAACTAGCTAAAAGTACCCCTCAAAACAACACAAAAAAGGAGATAGCTAGGAGGAACAAAAGGAAAGGGCTAAACGTCTTCACGCCTTGTTCAAAAAAAAAAAACATCTTCACGCACAAAAGATCTCCACTTTCTGCACTCTTCTTTTCTTTCTTCGAGAAACACATGATCAAGGAAGATACCATCACTTAGTCGCCAATCTTGGTAGGAACATGATTGTCAACTCCTTGCGTACTTCGGGCTATGCCAGCTGCCTGTTTTATCATCTTCCCCGCCCCCTCGATCATCAACTTCTTATTGTCCCCAGTCTGCAAACCTGCCCATTATAGCAAGAAAGTGCACGCTTACAGATGAGGTTGGAGAATATAGTTCTCAAAAGTCACACGGTTCTAAATTGTCCAAATTGCTCAACATACAACCAACACACCAACCATAGAATTTTAACCTATAAGACGAGTGTAATATCCCAGGTTTAGAGGCAATAAAATGAGAGAACACCAAAGTGTGCATTGCATTCATGCATAGAAAATCCGGGGAATTTTCGCGCTTCAAATAAAACTTACCACGATGATCGAAGTTTCACTTGACTTGCTGGAATTGAAGTAGATCATCAAGTCAAGCGCTATAAACTTCACTGTGATCTTTGCTAAAACCTTGTTTTGGGTAGAGATGATTTGATATATGGGCTAGATCAAATAGTAGTAGAATTACAACAAATAAAATCTTAAGTAAGGATTAACTACAAGATCTTATAAAGGATCTTAACATGCCATTCCTTACAACAACACATGAATAATTATTCAACCATAAATCAAAGAACACAAATAAATAAGACACTATTCTTTACTTATCTTATCCATGTCTTCTACTAAATAAATGTTCCTACCATGAGTCACATGGTATATCTTTTCAACTACAATACTTGAATCAAGTCAAGAACATGCATATTCATTCTTCATTAAACCTTGACCATTCCCACCTTGTTTCCAAACTCATTCATTAAACCTAGAGAAAGGTAAGAATCATTCATATGCTTATATTATCCATTGGGTAGAACCTAGTTTGATATTCAATCTATCTATGTGAGGTAGACCATTAATACTAATCAATGCTATAAGGAGTACAAGTCAAGTATTAAACCCTACTTGACTTAGCTAATACTTGATGGTAAGCAAGAACCTATTCTTCTAGTAATTATAGAGAGGCAAGTGTTGTGATCATTACACCTTGGTAATGATCATAAACCCTAGAGAAACCCTACCTATTAAAAAGAGCTCAACCTAAAGAGGTATACTCAAGTATATGGACTAATACTTGATCTTGGAGAGAGAACCATGATTCACTAATGAATTATTAGAAAGCAATACTTTGATTATTACAAATTGGGTGATGATCATAAACCTTAAGAATATAAGTGAGTGTGTTGAGAGAAGTATTAAAGAAGAGAGATTAGTGAGGAATAAGTGGATCATGTCTAATGCATGATCTTACTTTATAAATTGAGTTGATAAGTTAAACCTATACATATGATCAATAGATCTCATTATTCACATGAAATAATAAGTAACTCATTAGTAGTTAACCAAACCAATACTCATGCCATATATAGAGTAGTATTGATATGGTATCTAAACCTTGTCTATCCAAACATTTGAGACCAACCTAGCATTGCCTTGATACAATAATTCTACCTAAGTGAGGAGGATAACTCTAGCCACTAGAATAGAATCAATGCTTATGCCCCTACCTAAACCTAGTTGTGTATCACATAGGTGATCATAACTAAAACCCTAAACCATATTTGAATCCCAATTCAAATATTATTTTGGATTATAATTAGAACCCTATCATACATCCTACCTATTTATACTTCAATTAGTGAAGCTTATGCAAAACCCTAAACCTTTCATGTAGTATCCACCCCACATAAAATATTGTTTCCTAACTTGTGTATCATGGATCACAAGTATAAACCAAGCCACATATGCTTATGGATTAAATGCCTTTGGTGAGTAGAAGGAAACCAATACCCTATTTTACTTTGCTATCCAAATATCTGGTTTAGTGAACCAAATGAAATAGTATTCGGATAAGTAATTGAATTAACCATAATGAGATTAGGATCTATTTTAAATAATTCAAGTAGTAGTTTGTTAAGCAAGATTATCTAACATAGAGTGAATCCAACCATCTTCTTAAAACCCTTGGAAACAACTCTCTACATAAAATCATGAACCAATCCCATTTCCTTTACCATTTAATTTAAACTCTAACCTTAATTAAAATATATGTGAACCTCACTATTGTTAAATAATAACAAAACTTAAGGACCTGTTTACTATGCACTGGTTATAAACTTCAAATCATTCAAAATAGGTTTGGTTCCCAAATTTAAAGAATTAAGATAAACCATTAAAACCCATATCTACTTTATTTATATTTCACCAAAGCCTCAATATAATCAAATATTAAATATTTGTTTGAACAGAACAAATATACAGCAAGCAGCACTGCTAAGTTCTATTAAGATTCACGTATTTTAAAAAAAAAACCTGCAAAACAAAACAGAATCCAAATTTGAATTCAAA
This sequence comes from Lolium rigidum, assembly GCF_022539505.1. Classification (NCBI taxonomy): domain Eukaryota; kingdom Viridiplantae; phylum Streptophyta; class Magnoliopsida; order Poales; family Poaceae; genus Lolium; species Lolium rigidum. Next base: position 291,780,598 of record NC_061514.1, read on the forward strand.
TATCAAAACAGAAAATAAAAACAGAAAAGAAAACAGAAAAATAGAGAGAGAGAGAAACTTACCTGGTGGACCGCAGCAGCCCAGCAGACCAGCCCACGTCGAGGCCCAGCAAGGGACCAAGAGCAACTCAGCCCAAGCCAGATACCGATTCGGGAGCTTTAAAGATCGTGCAAAGGAGAGAAGCTCTCTTCTCCTTCTTCCCCGGCGTCGACGACGACGGAGGAGGAGCTCGGCCACGTCCTCGACGAGGATAAGAACGCCGCCGGACGTCAACGAGTCCCTCAGAACCTCGCCAATCTATCTCACGTCCGAGTCTATCTCTTGGCGCCAAGATTCACGCCCAATCCACCTCAGTTGTCATCGAGACATCCCGGCCACTGTCGCCGGCGAGGTGACGAACTAGACCTCGTCGTGGCCTATAAATACGCCCAAAGCTCCGCACTGAAACCCTAATGCCTCGCTGCCTCGCCATTCCCTCTCTAACCTACCCAGACGACCACAATCGTCCGCAGCACCCTGCCGGAGTCGAGGACGAAGAGCAAGATTGGAGCCACCCTGGAGCTCAAGAGGTGGTCAGAGGTGCGCCTCGACGTCGTCGTTCTACAGGCCAAGCCGAGCATCCAGGGGAGGTCTGAGTGCGGCCAATTTCGAGATCTTCTCCCGCAGTACATCGCCGGAATCGGCGAAGTTGAGCTCGATTCCTTCTCCAATCGACATCGGCGACTACCTGGGAGGCACCAGGGTGATCTTGCGCATCTCTGGACCCCTCTATTGCTTCCTAGCATCAGCCGTAGCCGTAGTTCGTGTGCTCGCCGGAGTAAACCACCGCGGGGCATGGTCGCCGGCGTAGCTCCGGTGATCCCCTCGCCAAACCAACCCCACCATCGGCTTCAGCGAGTCGAGGAGAGCCAGAAAACCCTAGTCGCGCGTCCTGGGAGGCCCTGTAGCGTAGCGCCGCCATGAATTGGTCACCGGCGTTTAACCGCCGGCAACGCCAACGTGGCATGTGGGGTCTCCCGGCATCGTTGACTGGTCTTTGCCCACGTGGCAACCGACCCGGCCAATGGCCCCACCGGTCGGTGACATTAGTTAGAAACGAATCGGTATGTGTAGTATTTTCATTTAAATTCAAAATCCGAAATTTACTTGAAACTTTGCCAAAATGTATAAAATTCGTTTCAACTCAGAAAAATGTAAATAATATATCAAAATGCTCACAAAAATAAACTCTATTCAAATAAAATATAAAACAAAAATGTGTGTCAAAATAAAAATTTACTTATTTTTAACCTTATTAATTATGCCATTTCAATTATTTAAAATACAATTTGAATTCAATAATTAGTGAAGTGATAAAAATTAAATTTTAACTATTCAGTAACTAAGTAAAATGTTAAGATTAATTTTATTTACCACAATTGCATTAACTTCATTCTTAGTGGTAATTCATAAACCCTAAGTGGCATATTACTATTTTTATTTTCTTTAAATAGTAATAACTCAAGAAAATATTAAAATCCAATATTATTTTGGTAACTTATTTACCTAAACATCTTTAGTTAACAAGTCATTATTTTAAAACCTAACAATAATTAGGAAACCCTGATTTCTAATTAAACCCTAACTAGTAATTATTTTAATTCTTAAACCCTCTAAAAATTAATAGCATGTTAAAATTATTAATAACTTTATTTAAAATACTTAATCACATTAATTCTAGTACCAAGTATTACTTTAAGAATTGGATCATAATTAAGAAACCCTAGTTTTATTATAAGTTAGAATCTGGATCCCATCATTTTATGTGATCATGTCAAAATGATTTAAACCCTAAAACCCTAGGGGTTTAGCTCATGTAATCATATAAGTTTCATCTATACCTATAGAACCTTAGTAAGAAACAAATGAATGCATGCTTATGATCCACTAGCATAAACCAAGTCACATGAGATTATCATTTCATGTTCCTATTCTTAATTAAAACCTATATGATTAACTAGTATCACCTAGGTATAAACCCTAACTTGCTAATTGGATTAGTACCATTAATCACCACTCCTATATACCATACCATTAGGATCAATCTCAACCATCAAAACCTAGTAGAACTATAATGATGAACCCTAGTATCAACCTTGTGTAATAATTCACATCACATGCTCCTATTTCACTAAACCCTACTTAGAAAGTAATAAACCACTTAGATTAGAAACCACTAGTGATTACTTAGTAAGTAATTGTGAAACCATAGTAAACCCTAATAGCTAATTTATAGAACCATCTTAAATAACCATTCTTTGATATGATGTATATGGGAAACCATAGTAATAACCTTACCAATACTTGTTGTATATAGAACCAATTCTATTTAAGAACCCAACTAGTTCATATTAGTGAAACTAAAGGAATCCAATAGTAAACCCTAGAAAGCCATAGCACCTATATATAGTAGTTCATATTCTTATTTTAACATGTTCTTCAAAAGTTATTCTTTTGAAGTACAAGTGTCCATCAAACCTTAGAAGCCCAATACTTCTTTGAAATACTAAATATTTCTTAAACAACATGTTCTTCAAAAGTTATTCTTTTGAAGTATAATATAAGTAATCATCAACCATGTCCCGTAGAACTTAAAATTGACAACTGTTCTTCACATATTATTCCACTACTATTCTTTATGTATATGATTGTTATAATGCCTTATATCACTTAGTTATGATGCTAATATAACCAAACCCTAATAAGAACCTTGTTTGAGAACCATTCTAAAAGTGCAACCAACCCTAAAGAAATCTTTACAACTCATACATCCTAAATCTTCGAGGTTAGGTTACGCTCGGGACGATTGCATCTCATACTATGCATTATAGCATCTTTGCCAGTTCTTTAACATTGTCCTTACCGGACGATGATGGTATTTTAGCATTTGGAGTTCTCACGTATCGAAGCTTTTGCCTCGCATAATCTTGCAGATCAAGAAAGGCAAGTTCATCGCTTGCTCATGTCATTTGATTATTTTTATCAAACTATATGCAAAGTACTATACTTATCACTCATGCATTGAAAAGCAAATATTATTTTACAATTATGAATATGACTATGTGGTGGGCAATGGAACCATGGTATGTGTTGATATGGTGGAGGTTCCATTGCATGGGTTATATCACCCTAGGATTAATTACCAATGCCGTCCAGTGATTTTAGCGCCGTACATATCGCGTTGACCATAAGATCTATAATGGCTCTGGGGAAGTCAGCTGTATCTTTTCCCTTCTGCACGCCAACGGATTGGTGGAGCCGGCGGGGTGTTGGAGGCACTGCCGTAGGTTGGGATGGCCTTTTAAATCCCCATCCATTAGTGATGATGGCTCTACGATCTATGAAGGATTGTCCAAAGTGCACCATGAGTAAAGCCGTATTATCGGGGAAGTCTACTCGGAGGTGTACGGGTGGACAAAAGGGTGGGTTTGCGGTCGCGGAGAAGGCAAGTGATTGGCTTGGATCTTACACTCGGCCCCACACCAAGGAAGTGTGGACGAGCATGCATCTCGGATAGGTATCAAGGATAAGGTCTCTTATGGGAAAAGTAACGCACCTCTGCAGAGGATACCGAATCATGACTGTCACTCCTCGTTCCGGGAAGGGAACTGCGAACGCGGCAGGAAAGGAACTCCACGAAGTTCTGTTCAACCCGTGAAGACCGACGGGCATAGTTTTCAGAATAAAATAAACCTTTTGAAGAAATGTTTATGAAAACTTGCATTGGCCTATGACTTTCCGGTCTATGGCCGTAGCTAGTGCATGATACACATATTTCCTAATATGAACTTGCTGAGTACGCTCGTACTCATTCTATCTCGTTTGAACCCCTTCTTAGAGCAAGGCACTCGAAGGAGAAACTACCGTGGAACTCGAAGACAAAGGAGTCAACCGCAACGAGATGAAGAATCCAATCAAAGAAGTCAATGGAGTCAACTTCGCATCGGCTATAATGGAAACCTAGACTAGTAATAGAAGGGAACCTTTCCCTAATCATAGCACCTAAGTAGCTAGATTTCTATAGCAAGCCAAGTAGCTCTTGAATTTGAGTTAGCAATAAGATAGATTACGAGTCGTTCTTCTGGAGCTTTATTTGAAGTTTTACCTCACTGTAAAGTAGGAGGTTGTGTGGATCTTATGTAAACTGTTCATGGGTACTTCTATAGACATACCTTGGACTCGCATATGTTTCGTTGTACCACTCGAGAGATGTAATATGGGTGGAACGGTGTTTCACTTGTGTTATGTCAACGACTTGTGTACTACACCATGCAGTGGTACGCTGGGTCATCACAGCTGGTATCAGAGCAAATGCTTTGACCCTAGGATTAAAACCCTTTAAAGGAGACCTATAGGTTTGGTAGTGTTTATAGGAAGTGTCTTAGCTAAGCCAACTATGCTAAACCAACTATTCTTTTGACTTGAGATGGGTATTCACATGAGAATAACCCTGACACACTTGAGTCAATCTTTCTTATCTATATTTCTTAAAAAAGGTTAATTAGTTATCTTGCTCCATTCCAAATAACTAGAACACCATTGAAGCTTAAGATAATGGGTGGTAGTAGACCACAGTTGGTATACAATACATGGTAGTCCAAAGAGAGGATACAACCATAAGGAAGATATCCTATAAGAAGAAGTATATCAATGCAAGTTATAGTTAAGTAGTAGTCATTAAAAATGTCAAATGGCTGATGTTAAGTAAGGGAGATAAGTTATATAAGGTAGTATATGTCTATGATGAGTCAATCATAGGAGGTAAGGAAGATTGATAGGAGTTACATGAGTCTACTTTCAATAATAAACTAGGTACTCATATATGATTCACTTGAGAATCATGGTATTATGGAGTAGAACATCATAAGTACGATAACAAAAGGATGATAAGGAGTAGGATTTAGGGAATAGTTCGAAAGCTTAGGCCTTAAAATCCTAATAACTGTGTCAAGAATGTTAGAACCATAGTCCTTAATTTAAAGAAGGCTTATTTAGATCTTATCACATAGAGAAATCCTAGAGTTATAGGTGGTATATTCTAAACAATCATGTGTTTAGAGTAAACATGTTAGAACTAATTGTATTATAGGAAGTAGTCCGAAATAGCACATATATATGGTATACTATTCTGTTAGTACTTCCAAAGAAAACTAGGTTAATTTCAACTATCCCAAGCCATTTTGTTTCAAGATTGTCTCATTGCAAATGTGCAATTAAGACAAATGTTGAGACAAATAGTAGAAATTCACGTATTTGTGCTAAGTATCACAACCTAAACCTATCTTATGTGGTGTTATATACTACACATCTGATCCTGATGTTTAGGGATGTCTTACCCAACTATTGTATTCAGGCATATAAGGATGTGTATTATGAACACAAAGCTGGATTTTCTTGGATTTTCTTGAATCTTCATTGATTGACTAGATCCATACATGAAGTTTGACTTTGATATGCAAATGCATGTTGCAATATCAAGCTCTTACTTGATGTTATAGGTCTAGAGGGTAAAGGTATTCGTGTGAGGAAGTGACGAATTATGAAGATTTGAAGACAAGATGAAGGGTCACTTAAAGAACGAAGTAAAGTTGCGGGAAGCAACCACAATACTCTACATGAAGGACCAATAAAACTTACTTCTATCCTTAATCAAGGAGTACTTCAATATGTAAGTATCATGGAAGTGGGAAAGATAGTGAATATGGAGCAGAAGAAGTAGAGCTGTATTCATTCTGGAAGAAGGAAAATAGACAAGTGAAGTCGCAGCTGACCGCAGCTGAGATAGGATAACCATGAAGAGAAAGAATGTAAAGTAAGGTATATCTTAACTAAAACTATGTAAGTAGTCACAGCTGGTATCCAATAAGCCACATCTGGTACTAGGTAGTCTGCAGCTGGTACCAGATAGCCACAGCCTGAACATTTCTTTACCTAAAAGAAAGGGGGATTCCGCAGCTAGTATTTCACAGCTGGTATCTCGTGGTTAGTAAATATTTAGTCGGAGGATTCATAATGGATACCCACAACTGTGTGGATACACCAGAAAGAATTCTTGATGAGACTTTAGAAAGGTACAAAATATAAACCAGACTTAAGCCAACTACCTACCCTTGGAGTTTAATGATTAGAAGAAAGGAAGTTTGAAGATTATTAGTAAACTCCAAGGAGGAGAGGAAGGCTGAAGGAGAAGTATTTAAATATGATTTGGAGTATGATAGACGAAGAAAAAGGTCTGATCTGAGAGGAAGTCTGATCTTATTTTTATAAGGTTGTTGAGAAGTACCCATATAATAGTACTCTCAGGAGGATGTCAGACCAGAAGCCGAGGTTCATATCTCGAGGAAGTAAGGGTTAGACCTTAACTTGAGTGGGTAATTGTAATTACTCGAAACCAAGAGAACTTAAGTAAGTCTTCGATAATGAAGTTGGAGGAAGAAGATATCGGAGAACAATCAAAGCCTAAGAAGATACTATACGAAGGAGTTTGACCATACCAAAACTAATGATTATTAGAAAGATTCCTTTCATGGAACCTAAAGAAACCAAAGGGAAGATAATTAGTATAAACTAGAAGCCATGATTGGATGGACTAAATGAGTCTAATCCATTCGTAGGACTAAACAACCAGGACCATGCCTATTGTAAATACCTTACGAAGTACCATCACTTTCGTTATGGTAGTAAGGGACAACAATACCTTACCTTAAATAAATCTTTTAGAATTAAGATTTGAACATCGCAGTTGGTACACCATAGTGCCATATTGCATCGCAGCTGGATTATCGCAGCTGGTAGAACCAAATTTTAAGTACCCAAATAGGAAGATATCACCACAACCATTAGTAAAGTCCATTAGCACAATAAGATGTCCTAAACCAAGGATCTTTGAAGAGTAAGACTAGAAGCTTAGAGTGTTGGATGAAATCATGGAATTAAAGAAAGTATCAGTGCCAGACATCAGAAGACTCCAGGAAGGATCTAGATAAGGGATATATCCAATTATATCTATTGAGATCACCATGGAGATTGAAGGATGGTGATCTGTTCAAGACATTTCAACATTCCGAAACATGAGAGCGTTCGAACTTCGGGACGAAGTTCAGTTTAAGGGGGAGAGGCTGTAATATCCCAGGTTTAGAGGCAATAAAATGAGAGAACACCAAAGTGTGCATTGCATTCATGCATAGAAAATCCGGGGAATTTTCGTGCTTCAAATAAAACTTACCACAATGAATCGAAGTTTCACTTGACTTGCTGGAATTGAAGTAGATCATCAAGTCAAGCGCTATAAACTTCACTGTGATCTTTGCTAAAACCTTGTTTTGGGTAGAGATGATTTGATATATGGGCTAGATCAAATAGTAGTAGAATTACAACAAATAAAATCTTAAGTAAGGATTAACTACAAGATCTTATAAAGGATCTTAACATGCCATTCCTTACAACAACACATGAATAATTATTCAACCATAAATCAAAGAACACAAATAAATAAGACACTATTCTTTACTTATCTTATCCATGTCTTCTACTAAATAAATGTTCCTACCATGAGTCACATGGTATATCTTTTCAACTACAATACTTGAATCAAGTCAAGAACATGCATATTCATTCTTCATTAAACCTTGACCATTCCCACCTTGTTTCCAAACTCATTCATTAAACCTAGAGAAAGGTAAGAATCATTCATATGCTTATATTATCCATTGGGTAGAACCTAGTTTGATATTCAATCTATCTATGTGAGGTAGACCATTAATACTAATCAATGCTATAAGGAGTACAAGTCAAGTATTAAACCCTACTTGACTTAGCTAATACTTGATGGTAAGCAAGAACCTATTCTTCTAGTAATTATAGAGAGGCAAGTGTTGTGATCATTACACCTTGGTAATGATCATAAACCCTAGAGAAACCCTACCTATTAAAAAGAGCTCAACCTAAAGAGGTATACTCAAGTATATGGACTAATACTTGATCTTGGAGAGAGAACCATGATTCACTAATGAATTATTAGAAAGCAATACTTTGATTATTACAAATTGGGTGATGATCATAAACCTTAAGAATATAAGTGAGTGTGTTGAGAGAAGTATTAAAGAAGAGAGATTAGTGAGGAATAAGTGGATCATGTCTAATGCATGATCTTACTTTATAAATTGAGTTGATAAGTTAAACCTATACATATGATCAATAGATCTCATTATTCACATGAAATAATAAGTAACTCATTAGTAGTTAACCAAACCAATACTCATGCCTTATATAGAGTAGTATTGATATGGTATCTAAACCTTGTCTATCCAAACATTTGAGACCAACCTAGCATTGCCTTGATACAATAATTCTACCTAAGTGAGGAGGATAACTCTAGCCACTAGAATAGAATCAATGCTTATGCCCCTACCTAAACCTAGTTGTGTATCACATAGGTGATCATAACTAAAACCCTAAACCATATTTGAATCCCAATTCAAATATTATTTTGGATTATAATTAGAACCCTATCATACATCCTGCCTATTTATACTTCAATTAGTGAAGCTTATGCAAAACCCTAAACCTTTCATGTAGTATCCACCCCACATAAAATATTGTTTCCTAACTTGTGTATCATGGATCACAAGTATAAACCAAGCCACATATGCTTATGGATTAAATGCCTTTGGTGATTAGAAGGAAACCAATACCCTATTTTACTTTGCTATCCAAATATCTGGTTTAGTGAACCAAATGAAATAGTATTCAGATAAGTAATTGAATTAACCATAATGAGATTAGGATCTATTTTAAATAATTCAAGTAGTAGTTTGTTAAGCAAGATTATCTAACATAGAGTGAATCCAACCATCTTCTTAAAACCCTTGGAAACAACTCTCTACATAAAATCATAAACCAATCCCATTTCCTTTACCATTTAATTTAAACTCTAACCTTAATTAAAATATATGTGAACCTCACTATTGTTAAATAATAACAAAACTTAAGGACCCGTTTACTATGCACTGGTTATAAACTTCAAATCATTCAAAATAGGTTTGGTTCCCAAATTTAAAGAATTAAGATAAACCATTAAAACCCATATCTACTTTATTTATATTTCACCAAAGCCTCAATATAATCAAATATTAAATATTTGTTTGAACAGAACAAATATACAGCAAGCAGCACTGCTAAGTTCTATTAAGATTCACATATTTTTTAAAAAAAACCTGCAAAACAAAACAGAATCCAAATTTGAATTCAAATATCAAAACAGAAAATAAAAACAGAAAAGAAAACAGAAAAATAGAGTGAGAGAGAAACTTACCTGGTGGACCGCAGCAGCCCAGCAGACCAGCCCACGTCGAGGCCCAGCAAGGGACCAAGAGCAACTCAGCCCAAGCCAGATACCGATTCGGGAGCTTTAAAGATCGTGCAAAGGAGAGAAGCTATCTTCTCCTTCTTCCCCGGCGTCGACAGCACAGAGGAGGAGCTCGGCCACGTCCTCGACGAGGATAAGAACGCCGCCGGACGTCAACGAGTCCCTCAGAACCTCGCCAATCTATCTCACGTCCGAGTCTATCTCTTGGCGCCAAGATTCACGCCCAATCCACGTCAGTTGTCATCGAGACATCCCGGCCACTGTCGCCGGCGAGGTGACGAACTAGACCTCGTCGTGGCCTATAAATACGCCCAGAGCTCCGCACTGAAACCCTAATGCCTCGCTGCCTCGCCATTCCATCTCTAACCTACCCAGACGACCACAATCGTCCGCAGCACCCTGCCGGAGTCGAGGACGAAGAGCAAGATTGGAGCCACCCTGGAGCTCAAGAGGTGGTCAAGGAGGTGCGCCTCGACGTCGTTGTTCTACAGGCCAAGCCGAGCATCCAGGGGAGGTCTGAGTGCGGCCAATTTCGAGATCTTCTCCCGCAGTACATCGCCGGAATCGGCGAAGTTGAGCTCGATTCCTTCTCCAATCGACATCGGCGACTACCTGGGAGGCACCCGGGTGAGCTTGCGCATCTCTGGACCCCTCTATTGCTTCCTAGCATCAGCCGTAGCCGTAGTTCGTGTGCTCGCCGGAGTAAACCACCGCGGGGCATGGTCGCCGGCGTAGCTCCGGTGATCCCCTCGCCAAACCAACCCCACCATTAGCTTCAGCGAGTCGAGGAGAGCCAGAAAACCCTAGTCGCGCGTCCTGGGAGGCCCTGTAGCGTAGCGCCGCCATGAATTGGTCACCGGCGTTTAACCGCCGGCAACGCCAACGTGGCATGTGGGGTCTCCCTGGCATCGTTGACTGGTCTTTGCCCACGTGGCAACTGACCCAGTCAATGGCCCCACTGGTCAGTGACATTAGTTAGAAACGAATCGGTATGTGTAGTATTTTCATTTAAATTCAAAATCCAGAAATTTACTGAAACTTTGCCAAAATGTATAAAATTCGTTTCAACTCAGAAAAATGTAAATAATATATCAAAATGCTCACAAAAATAAACTCTATTCAAATAAAATATAAAACAAAAATGTGTGTCAAAATAAAAATTTACTTATTTTTAACCTTATTAATTATGCCATTTCAATTATTTAAAATACAATTTGAATTCAATAATTAGTGAAGTGATAAAAATTAAATTTTAACTATTCAGTAATTAAGTAAAATGTTAAGATTAATTTTATTTACCATAATTGCATTAACTTCATTCTTAGTGGTAATTCATAAACCCTAAGTGGCATATTACTATTTTTATTTTCTTTAAATAGTAATAACTCAAGAAAATATTAAAAGCCAATATTATTTTGGTAACTTATTTACCTAAACATCTTTAGTTAACAAGTCATTATTTTAAAACCTAACAATAATTAGGAAACCCTGATTTCTAATTAAACCCTAACTAGTAATTATTTTAATTCTTAAACCCTCTAAAAATTAATAGCATGTTAAAATTATTAATAACTTTATTTCAAATACTTAATCACATTAATTCTAGTACCAAGTATTACTTTAAGAATTGGATCATAATTAAGAAACCCTAGTTTTATTATAAGTTAGAATCGGATCCCATCATTTTATGTGATCATGTCAAAATGATTTAAACCCTAAAACCCTAGGGGTTTAGCTCATGTAATCATATAAGTTTCATCTATACCTATAGAACCTTAGTAAGAAACAAATGAATGCATGCTTATGATCCACTAGCATAAACCAAGTCACATGAGATTATCATTTCATGTTCCTATTCTTAATTAAAACCTATATGATTAACTAGTATCACCTAGGTATAAACCCTAACTTGCTAATTGGATTAGTACCATTAATCACCACTCCTATATACCATACCATTAGGATCAATCTCAACCATCAAAACCTAGTAGAACTATAATGATGAACCCTAGTATCAACCTTGTGTAATAGTTCACAACACATGTTCCTATTCCACTCAACCCTACTTAGGAAATGATAAACCACTTAGCTGGGCAACCATTAGAGATTACTTAGTAAGTAATTGTGAAACCATAGTAAACCCTAATAGCTAATTTATAGAACCATCTTAAATAACCATTCTTTGATATGATGTATATGGGAAACCATAGTAATAACCTTACCAATACTTGTTGTATATAGAACCAATTCTATTTAAGAACCCAACTAGTTCATATTAGTGAAACTAAAGGAATCCAATAGTAAACCCTAGAAAGCCATAGCACCTATATATAGTAGTTCATATTCTTATTTTAACATGTTCTTCAAAAGTTATTCTTTTGAAGTACAAGTGTCCATCAAACCTTAGAAGCCCAATACTTCTTTGAAATACTAAATATTTCTTAAACAACATGTTCTTCAAAAGTTATTCTTTTGAAGTATAATATAAGTAATCATCAACCATGTCCTGTAGAACTTAAAATTGACAACTGTTCTTCACATATTATTCCACTACTATTCTTTATGTATATGATTGTTATAATGCCTTATATCACTTAGTTATGATGCTAATATAACCAAACCCTAATAAGAACCTTGTTTGAGAACCATTCTAAAAGTGCAACCAACCCTAAAGAAATCTTTACAACTCATACATCCTAAATCTTCGAGGTTAGGTTACGCTCGGGACGATTGCATCTCATACTATGCATTATAGCATCTTTGCCAGTTCTTTAACATTGTCCTTACCGGACGATGATGGTATTTCAGCATTTGGAGTTCTCACGTATCGAAGCTTTTGCCTGCATAATCTTGCAGTCAAGAAAGGCAAGTTCATCGCTTGCTCATGTCATTTGATTATTTTTATCAAACTATATGCAAAGTACTATACTTATCACTCATGCATTGAAAAGCAAATATTATTTTACAATTATGAATATGACTATGTGGTGGGCAATGGAACCATGGTATGTGTTGATATGGTGGAGGTTCCATTGCATGGGTTATATCACCCTAGGATTAATTACCAATGCCGTCCGGTGATTCTAGCGCCGTACATATCGCGTTGACCATAAGATCTATAATGGCTCTGGGGAAGTCACTCGTATCTTTTCCCTTCGCACGCCAACGGATTGGTGGAGTCGGCGGGGTGTTGGAGGCACTGCCGTAGGTTGGGATGGCCTTTTAAATCCCCATCCATTAGTGATGATGGCTCTACGATCTATGAAGGATTGTCCAAAGTGCACCATGAGTAAAGCCGTATTATCGGGGAAGTCTACTGGAGGTGTACGGGTGGACAAAAGGGTGGGTTTGCGATCGCGGAGAAGGCAAGTGATTGGCTTGGATCTTACACCCGGCCCCACACCAAGGAAGTGTGGACGAGCATGCATCTCGGATAGGTATCAAGGATAAAGTCTCTTATGGGAAAAGTAACGCACCTCTCGCAGAGGATACCGAATTGTGATCTGCCACTCCCCGTTCCGGGAAGGGAACCGCGAACGCGGCAGAAAGGAACTCCACGAAGTTCCGTTCAACCTGTGAAGACCGACGGGCATAGTTTTCGGAATAAAATAAACCTTTTGAAGAAATGTTTATGAAAACTTGCATTGGCCTATGACTTTTCGGTCTATGGCCGTAGCTAGTGCATGATACACATATTTCCTAATATGAACTTGCCGAGTACGCTCGTACTCATTCTATCTCGTTTGAACCCCCTTCTTAGAGCAAGGCATCGAAGGAGAAACTACCGTGGAACTCGAAGACAAAGGAGTCAACTCGCAACGAGATGAAGAATCCAATCAAAGAAGTCAATGGAGTCAACTTCTGCATCAGCTATAATGGAAACCTAGACTAGTAATAGAAAGGAACCTTTCCCTAATCATAGCACCTAAGTAGCTAGATTTCTATAGCAAGCCAAGTAGCTCTTGAATTTGAGTTAGCAATAAGATAGATTACGAGTCGTTCTTCTGGAACTTTATTTGAAGTTTTACCTCACTGTAAATTAGGAGGTTGTGTGGATCTTATGTAAACTGTTCATGGGTACTTCTATAGACATACCTTGGACTCGCATATGTTTCTGTTGTACCACTCTGAGAGATGTAATATGGGTGGAACGGTGTTTCACTTGTGTTATGTCAACGACTTGTGTACTACACCATGCAGTGGTACGCTGGGTCATCACAACGAGCAACCCGCTTGCCACTGAAAAAGCTTATATTTCAAAATGGAGTTAATATTTACCATTATTTTGTTGAGACACCTAAATAAATAACATATGCAACAATTAGAAAATTATGATTATTTGAAAAATGCAAAATATGCTCTTTGCTTGTGATAAAGGAAAACCCACAAAGTGCAGATGGAGTGGGCACTCTATCTACATCGCATGTAAAATCTTAATAGAGAGGAGTGGAGAAATCTTTGTGAGCAGAAAAGAAACGAAAAGTGCTATTGACTTCCGAGCTCCAGTGCTCTCGCCATTTTAAAAGAACTAGTTAGTGTGTACGTGCAACGCACGTCTTCAACAAAGTAATGATGTACCTGAATTTTGCAGAAAATATTGTTATCGAGGATATTGTAACTTTCCCTTACTCAACTCTGAACCTAATATTACTCTGTACTCATGATAGCATATATGTGCAATGCCTTACAGAAGCATGTCAAGAAATCTAATCATTCTACTGATGCCTTACATAAGCATCAATGCAATCACATTTAAAATTTTGAGCCTGCAAATGATGTAGCACTACGAAAGTGTGACCTCTCTGTACGGTAAAGACAGCGTGCGGACCTTATGGCGCCCTGACTCAATCCCAATCGTCGCCTACAGCTGGAGATTCGCGTGCAACCTTTTTGTAAGAAAGACCCTACACTTTTCGAAATTAGGACACAGTCCCCCGTAGCCATATGTATAAGTTATCAAAAATCCGGTAGAAACCCTAAATCCCCACCCATTCAGCCCCCTGTGGCTCCGCCGCCGCCCTCCTTTGCGCCGGCCGCCACCGACCGCCACCGACCGCCCGCCCGCCCGCCGCCACCGACCGCCCACCGCCACCGACCATCGTCGCCCTCCGCTGCAAGTTCCGACTGGGAGGAGCCGGCCTCCTACGCGTGGACCGTCAACGCGCGGGAGAGAGCCGCCTCCTCGTCGCCGGGCGGCACGACGCCGCTGCGGGCCTCCCCGCGCCCTTCTCCGGCCGGAAAAGGCCGCCGCCGTGGCCAGACGCGACGAGACCCACTGGATCTCTCCGGCGAGATCCACAAAGATCCCGGGTTTTTTAGGGTTCTTTCTTTTTTTTCTTAGGAGTTATGTTAGGATCTTGTGGTGGATCTCAGATCAATACAAATGGATCCGTAGCTGTTTTTGAATGTATCTTCTTGATGGATAGTTTTATCAGTGTTGGATATTTATGCGAAATCCTTTTTTTTTTGAAGATCTGTGAAGAACTAGACAGAGATCTGTGTGGATCTTATTAATAAACATATCCAATGGTTCTTTATGGATTTTTTGTGGATTTCCTATTGTGGAAAAATGTTACTTGTACATGAATCTATGGATATACACTGGATTTTGTGGATCCATTGTTGATTGTTTGATATCCAGATCCAAATTTCGAAGAACTTAAGATGATAACAATGGTTACATATTGGAATTTGTAAATAACTGCTGGATATTAATCTGGTAAAACTTAGGGCCTTTTTCGCAAAAATGAGTTACCAATCTTAAAGCAATGAACGGTGGGAGATAGGGTGCAGGCGCCATAAGGTCCTGGCCAAATGCACACCCCTCTCTGTACTTGTTGCACCCCCTGGCTCTTGCTTCATCTTCCCACCAGCGACTATGACGGGCCTGTCCATTGTGAGTGCATTTTTCATGCACCAAGCCACTCGCCGACCAGAATGTATTCTAGCAGCTTGAAGCAAATAGTTCAATCCTGATTGGTAACCTACCTTGTAGTCAGTGTCATTAGTCAGTAGTCAGACGCACCAGCTAAAGTGGACATGAAGATGGCGATGACTGCAACTTGAACAGTGAAATATAAACTATAGTGCTAATAATCGATGTGGGCAGGTCATTGCAGATACTACCTGATCTGTAAAAGAGGTATATAAAATATTTAAAATAAATAATGATGCTACATACAAAATCCAATTGATCTGTACAGGCATTGTATTTAACATGAGCAATAAAATTCTAAAGAATGCATATCAAAAGGAAAATCATTCTTTCGTTCTACATATGAAGACAATAAACTAACAAATGATCTACCTGATCTGTAAAAGAGGTATATAAACTGTTTAAAATAAATAATGATGCTACATACAAAATCCAATTGATCTGTACAGGCATTGTATTTACAGATTTCAATTTATTATGTGTGCCAAAATATTTAACAGGCAAGGCCTCTTGTCTGTCAAGCTTCACCTCCAGTGCCTCTTGGTGTTCTCACACGAAAGTATGCAGGCATGTTTCTTGCTGGATCATGAGCAAAGCATTTACAAATGTAAATCAGTATGGACATAGTTTCATTGTGGCCAAACCAAGCATGTAGATAATAACAGAATTGTGTTGCTTAAATTTTAGTCCAGTACACTTGTAAATTTCCCTCTCCTCTGATAAGAAGATATGTAGATAGTTGGATGGATGGATGAATGAAGCTAGTACCATAGTACAAAATGTATGTACCTCATCATCTTGCAGTTCCTTGAGAATGCTTATACCACGTGCCTCATTAGATACATACTCTAGTACAAAGAGAAAGGCCAAGAGATTATGATTGTAAATCAGAAAATAGAAGCGTGAATGCACTACATCCATATATACACATATCTGCCATGATGTCAAGCAATACTTTAAACAAGAAAAGCTAAACAGAACCAGCCTGGTGAAGTTGAGCGCAGTTCTGAACTTCAGATCCTCGGATGCTCCAGGATTCAGGCCAGGTAGCTGAAGAGGTCGCTCAGCCTGCCGCTTGACATGACTTTGGGATCATAGCATTAGCCCGAGTAGCCCATGCCCATCTGCACACGATCGAGCGCTAAGAAAGAACCAAGAATAGGCAGCTTTACCGAGAAATTTAGGCAGCGAATCGATCTGACTGTTGCTCACCTGCGAGGCGCATCGATCTGGCTTGACTTGGGTCCCCCTGCCCTACCTCCCAGAAGTGGCGGCGCGATGTGTTGTCTCTGCCTCTGCTGACTCCAACTGGGGCGGCACCGCGGAGGAGGCGTGTGGAGACGATAATGAAGGTGGTCGGGACTTCGGAGGCAGCGGAAGAGAAGGATGGGGTGCGGGCACGCGGCGGAGGGCGGATGCGGTGCGGCGGCGGGATTCTTCTAGACCTGGAGAAGTTGCACGGAAGAGGCTGACTTATCGGAACTGTTTCCGTGTTGTTTCCTAATTTGGGGATGATAATGAGCGCAGAGAGATGGTGGAGCGGAAATTAAGGGTGGGGAGAATAGATCATTTTGCACCGTCTGATATGAGTGGATGAAGGGTCAAGATTTAATTTTCCAACAGCACTTCGTGCCTTTATAAGTAGTAGAGATTAATAGACATTTGTACAATTTATCAAAAAATAATTCGAGAGATTCATAAAATCTCAACCCAAAATTCCTTTTAATTTGTGCTAGACAAAAATGACAAAATCTGATTTTTTTTGGAGATTCGAAAATGTACTACTTAGATCTACACTTTGTCATTTTTGTGTAGGGCAGAATATAAAGTATTTGCAATTGATACTTTGCAAGTTCGTGGGATACGTCATTGACTATAAGCGATTTTTTTTAAAAAAAATCGAAACTTAAAAATATGATTTTCGATTTCTTTTTTAAAAGGAGATCATGATTGTGCATGTGCACCAAATTTCCGTTCGAAAAGAAAAACCTTTTAAACATTTGCTCAACAGAGCAGGGGCCCACCAAAGGCCGAAGTCCCTCGGGATCTAGAATTGGCGCGAAGCAGGGTTCATTTTCCGCGCGCTCCGCCCAAATCTCCCGCCATTTTTCTTGCCTTCCCACTCGTCCTCTTCATATTCCCGGGTTCTCACTCAGCACTCCAGGTTTCTAATCACCGATCCACCGCCGCCAACCTCCAAATCGGCCGCCGCTCGAAGAATTCCGACCAATCCGATCGCTGAGCAGGCCGTCCCAAACCAAGAGAGAACCAGCCATGATGTTCTCGAGCCAGATCGACGCCTTCTCCCCCTCCCAGTTCACCCCGTCGCAGAACGCCGGCGCCGACACCACCACCCCTTCCAAGGTACCGTCCGCCCCCGTTCCCTTCTCCCTCACGGAGCGGTCGCTCTGTGTCCAGATGCATCCGTGCCGGTCTCCTGACATCAGATCTCCTGGTCGCTTCTGTCTTGCAGTTCCGGGGCGCGTCGGGCACGACGCCGCTGACCGTGAAGCAGATCGCGGACGCGCAGCTGTCCGGCGCCGGCGAGAAGGGCGCGCCTTTCGCCGTCGACGGCGTCGAGACCGCCAACGTATGCACTGACCCCGCCACGCTCCTCCTCCTCGGCTGCTCTCTGTGTTCGCTGCCGAGATTGGCTTCTGATGTGGATTCGGTTGCCTGGTTTGCAGATCAGGCTCGTGGGGACGGTGAGCGGGAAGGCGGAGAGGGCGACGGACGTGTCCTTCACTCTAGACGACGGCACCGGCAGGCTCGACTTCATCAGATGGTAAGCGTTTTTTTTGGGAAATCTCTGACCTTTATGGTCCAAATGTGTTATAGCCTCATAGGGGGTAACGTTTTAGACTTTTCTGCTTCAGCTGTCATTGTTCGATGTTAAATGTGAAATTTGTCAAATCCTGCAAGTTCAATCTGCACTAGAAGTACTATTAGCTGTTAGCATAGTGCATGTGATTAGTACTCCACCATCTCCGACTAATAAAAAAACTGCAATTACTTCACCACCTGACTAATTAACCATTTGGGAGACAGTAGGCAGATATGCTACTCGAAAATGCTTCAATTGCGATATTTTCTCTTTTTTTGGTCTTTACGAATACTCCCTATGTTTCAAATTAATTGAATCAACTTCGTCTAGATACACATGTATCTAAACGTGTTCGATACATATGTATCTAGACAAAGCTAAGTCAATTAATTTGGAACGAACCGAGTAAAATATCTTGAATGTCGTCGTTAGTCTCATTACAATGCCACCCTATTATTGCCTTATTGGGCCTGGGGCTTGGTGGGTAATCGTACTATCTAATAGTTTCTGCTACCAAAAAAAGGTTAGCACTTTTTTTGGCAGAACCGTAGAAGATAAATGTTTTTGTTGCTCATGTCTTCAGGATTTGCAATACCATCCTACTATTCAGACAAGATCCTTGTGTCTAGTCATACTTGATAGTATTCACTAGGCATGCTGTTGGTTCTTATCACAATGCAAGTAATGCAAAATCTGCAATAATGTTTGCATCTTTGACTAATTATTAATTTGAGAGACAGTAGGGTGACATACTACTGTGCAATACTTCCTTTGTAGTCTTTATAACATTGGCTTAGGATAATATAATGATACTGAAATTTGTAAGTCAATTAATATTTGCACAGTTTTTGTGGTCTTTGGGGAATAAATATCTAAAATGCTACCATTAGGCCCATTACAATACTGTTATATTATTTGGCTAAGCCGCTAAGCGGTTTGTTGCTAATCATATTTGTTATTTTTCTACTATCAACTACGGGTTAGCACTTTTTGGGGCAGAAGATACATGTTTTTGGTATTCTTGAGTTCAGGACATGCAATACCATCCGACTAGTCAGACAAGAGTTTCATGTCTAATCATACTTAACAGCATCTTCTGTCAGCAATATGTATTAGTTTCACATCTTTGTCAATGTTGATATGTTTTACAGGGTGAACGATGCTGCAGATTCTGCTGAAACTGCCGCTATCCAGTATGTATCAGCTGTATAACCTTCATTTATGCTTGTCATGAATACACTAGCTTCATTTCTCAAGGAAAATTACCGCCTTCCTCTCTGAAGGCTGATCACCATTTTCTTGTGCTTGTTAATTCAGGAATGGCATGTATGTTTCTGTCATCGGTACCCTCAAGGGACTCCAGGACAAGAAGCGTGCTACTGCTTTCTGTGTCAGGTATTTTTTGCAACGTATTATGCTTCACTGATGTTAAGGAAACATGCAAATTTATATACTTTTTTTATTTCAGACCTGTAACTGATTATAATGAGGTCACACTGCATTTCATTCAGTGTGTACGTATGCATATCGAGAACACAAAATCAAAGGTATGCTTCTGATCTGTAGTACTGAAGTCTCATGCAAATACTCCCACTATATCAGCCCTTTGCTCATTAGTTATAATGCTTGGTTATGATTCTGGTTAATTGTTTTAGGTTGGCAGTCCTGCACACACCATTTCTGCAATGGGAACCCCATTCTCCAATAGTCCCAGCGAAGCAAGTACTCCGACCTCTTTGAAATCGAACCCGGTAGGTGGTAATTGCAATGTTTGAATGGATCAAACAGTAGAGATCTTCCCTTGTCATCATTTATTTCATTCTTACAGGCGCCAGTGGCCAGTGGAACCAATGTATTGGGGGCTGATTTGTATGCGCAGGTGCTGAATATTTTCAATGAACCAGCAAGCATGTAAGTTGCACATCAACTGTCCTTCCCTTGCACTGTAGTAAAAACACTAATACATTTTGTCTGTAGTAGATTTTCTCGAGTGAGGTCCATATGCTTGGCCATATTAACTTTGTATTTTCTGCTTAGCTTATGTGTCATCAAAATCTGATGGTCTATAACTACTTGCCCTGAGTTCAGAATTAAACAGAAAAGTTTGGTTACGGCTCCTAACAAGTAGAAAGTTCATTTATTGTAATAGATTACTAGCATTTTATTTGAAAATTTTCTTTCTAACCACTCGATTATTTGGCAGTGCAAGTGATCATGGTGTGCATATCGATGAAATTGCCAAACGACTCAGACTGCCAGCAAGCAAGATCCAGTAAGCCTCTCCCACTCCCACTCACACCTGTAGATATGCGATGTATTGTTGCGAGCTAATTTCCATCTCTGCTATGCAGGGAAGCTATCGATTTCCATGTCGATGGCGGGCACATCTACTCAACGATCGACGATTTCCACTACAAATCTGCATTCATTGACTGAGTTTGTAACTGAGTGTCGCATCCTTAGCTCCTTAGGTAGCCCTGAAGGAACCTTCGTGCTGAAGTTTGAGGAACATGACGCCTCTTTAGCATAACTGTAATGAAGATGCTCAGGGCATAATACTTCAAATTCCTGTGGAACATGAATGTATGAGGTTTGAAGTGATGTGCTTCATCTAGGCAAACTGGGATCATTATCTTTCACTTGTGATGTTTTTGGTGGTATGGCTATTTTGCACCATCAGATCTGATTTACGAGTCAAGTACGATGGTTTGCTTTCTTTTGGTATTGTGATGAAATGTACATATTCACGTGCTAACAACTCTGCAATTCCTCTAGAATATTTTCTTGCTACCATAACAAGCAAATTGCACATTATCACACATGAAGTTTCTGATACAAAAATAGTAAGACTGAAACCCATTAAGCACTCCAGGCACCATTACTATTGCTATAACTACACTCTTCGAGTTTGATTGAAAGTGAAATAGAAAAGCAAAAGCAGAGTATTCTGGAATCCAAATGGAGCGAAGGGCTTGGACACTAGCATCAACAGGATGGGCCTAACAAAACGTCCAGTCTGAAGCCAACAACAACCAGGATCCTTTCCAAAAGAAATAAAATAATATGTGCACCGAAGCACCGCATGCCAAACAACATCTTCAAAAAGGAAAACGACAACGACACCATTGCTACCCGGACTAGTTCTAAGATTTCCCCCGGTGGGCGGATGGGAGTGGGGAGGGGTACACCCGATGCCTCCACGAAGGAACGGAGACGCTCGTAGGCGTCACTTTGTCAGTGCCAGATGAGCCGATAGGGATTTCTATTTTCTCCCCACCCCAAAACCACACACTGGAGGATCTGAAGTGCTCCACCCAACCTGCCGACGAGCACGTGACACCACAGACTTGGATCCATCATTGTCGTCTCAATGTGGTCACCGTCGCAAGGTCTAGAAGAAGAAAAGGGACAACAGAGTCGGTAGCAGCACCATAGCCGCATGGGAGGGAACTACCTCCACCGCCTTCGCAGTAGCCGACCGAACGTGGCAACAAAGACACACTGGACCCAAAATGGCCCTGTCGGGCCCAAACTGGCCAACAAAGTCCACGCCGCCATGCTGCAACAGGTCGACTAACAACACTGCCACCACACCCAGTCGCCACCGATGCACCTCCTTCGCTTCGAGGGAGCACCACCGCTAAGAGAGGGGCAAACGACCCGCCCCAGCCTAGATGGGGCCCAAAGGGTCCCAGATCTAGGCTGAGCCGGCACCGCTAACGTCCCTCCCGACAGCTCCACCCACGTCTCCTCCCACCCGGATCGCGGGTCTCACGCCATCGAGCCGAACCGCCAGCGGCCAAGCCGCACCGTCGCCGTCGAGGAGCCCCCGTGCCCTCCTTCGTGCCACGGGACAAGTCAACCCTGTCGTCACCTGCACTGCGCGGGTAACGCCCAACAGCCCACTCCGACGGCAATGGCAGGGGAGATCGGGGGAAGGGAGCCTGGAGGAGGAGGAGGAGGAGGAGGAGGAGGAGGAGGAGGAGGAGGAGGAGGAGGGCTATGGTTCACCCGTCCCCCACGGGGGCGGCGAGGGGGAGAGAGCAAACGAGTCTTGGGTCAGCCCCCGCAACACAATAATTAATGACCACATGAAACAAATTATAGGGGGAATGATTAATTACGTCCTCCCACCCAGAGTTTAGAGAAGATCCTTGCCCCAGTTTCATTTCCGAAGATGTCCACAGATACTTAAAGTGGTAATACAGACAAAACATTTCTTAAACAAATGAACCAAATTCTCATGAGCTATCAAGCTTTAACAGGCTGAAAGATTAGCATGCGTTAAAAATTGGAACATCTCTTGACATGAGTGAACACTGGTTATGCAAACATCACATCGGAGTAGTTAACACTTATGTTTTTTCGAGAATACACCCTGGGAGGTGTAATGATCACATAGAAGAAAAGCCAGAAGGCTCACACCACATCGTGCATGCTGTCAACGAGAAAAGCCTAATCTCCGTCCCTCCACAAGAAAGGAAAGGGGTTGGGAAAACAAAAAGACTCAGAGCGACACAACCTAGCTAGACGCCAACTTAGGGACCCCTCCTTGATCCTACCCCTAATCGCTCGAGCCTCTGGCGCCGCGCCGTTGAACACCACATCGTTCCGGTGCCTCCAAATACACCAGAAGACAAGGATAACCGCCGTCCAGAGGTCCCGCCTAGACCCCGGAGGGTAGGTCAACGAGGACCACCCTTATGAAAAAAACTTTTTCTTGGGCATCATCGAAAAACTCACAGATAAAAGGTGTCCAGGAAAAACCTATTTACTACCTTACATTGAGCGTGTACCAGATGATAGACATTTAGAATTTATTGAAAATCTTGCAACTCATGTACTGTAGACGTTGATAGTTGAGTTCCTTGACAAAGGAACTATCCATTACACAGAAGGGATGGTTGCATGAGATCTGGCGTTTCGATCATAGGATGTTAGTGCAGAGACGCTCCATGTTCTCGCTATGTTTGTAGACGGTTGATTCCTGCATGTATCGACCCTTTGCGGCACCGATGTAATCTTTTGTAAGACTGATATTTTAATAAAGTAATAAAAGGCATAGATGCATTCGATCGATTCAGAGGTGATGCCTGGAGCATTATGGCCTGCTGTTATACACTAGCGCATTCACAGGTTTCTGTTATAACCTTTACCTTGTCATTTTCAGCCGCACGCTGAATATAGTCAGGATACACCATAAGGAAAAAAGACAGCAGGTAGATATATTTATGCTACTATGCAACTTGGAAAGAAAATCTTCTTATTCACTTGCCTCACGAAAATTACCACTCCTGAACCATTATTAGGGAGAGGAGAGATCTTTAGGATGTTAGTGCAGAGACGCTGCAATTCATAAACAAGGTTAGTGTTGCTGCCACAGAGCTTTAACGCAGCATATATATCATGATCACGGAAAGAAAAAAACACCACAGAATCACAGGGACAAAGCAGAGGTATTAATCCTAACTATTTTTTTTCTTATTTTCTAAAAGCTAAAAGACTGAACTACAAAGGGTAAGATTTTTTTTAGCATTTTCTATTTTTCTATTTTTTTGGGTTATGTAAGCTACAGAGGATGCAAACTAGCTAGTGCTTGTATAGTTGCACTATAGCCCCTCTCTTCTACGAGCTACCGACTACGGATAACAACAGTAAGAAAAGGCAGGAAATTATTAGAGTTTTTACAACACACACAACATGCCATTACGATGAATGGCCTCTCGATCTGTCTGAACTGTTTATGCCGTCGGATGAAAATGCTCGCTTCGAGCACAATATCACTCAACCAGTAAAGATTAGTTGCTCATCTCAACTCTACGACGAAGTACTGCGCGAGTGTCAGCGGGATGCAGCTCGGAGAGGAGGGAAGTCAGTGCTATAGCGGGTCCCAGCTTGGAGAGGAGGGAAGTCCGCTTCATCTTTCAGTTTGAAAAAACCTTCAGGTCTGCAAAAATTCCATTGACAATGTTATGCATATTCATTAAAGGGATTTTTTTTAATATGCATTGAAGGGCTATGGATGAACATGACCAGCATGAACCAGAAAGAAACGATGTACCTCCATGGATCGGCACTCTCACTTGGCACTGTGGATGCAGGGGCTTCTACGGGCCTACTTTGGGCCGCACTCACGCCAGCCTTAGGGCTCTGCACTGTTGCTCCTGTGGCTTCAGCAGGCCAGCTTTTGGCCACACTGGCTCCAGTCTTAGGGCTCTTCATTGCTACCTTTGTACCAGCCAGAGGAGGGAAATCTTCGATGAACTTAGCTGTGAGACTAGTCGCCGAGAAAGGCCCTATAGTTCCAAACTCTAGGTTCTCATGTTGCTGCGATGTGATAGATTGACTGTTAGCCGTTGTGCCAGCAGGTGTAGCCATTGTGGCAGCAGGTGTAACCATTGTGACAGCAGGCGGAGAGGGCTGGCCGGTACTGGATACTGGAAGATTTCTTTGGCTGCCGCCACCATGATGAGGAAGCACTATCCTTGGAGGAGGAAGCGCTACCCTTGGAGGTGGAAGCGTCCACATTTCCATCCATCCATTTTCATGCCTGGCAAACAATTTATTAGTATTCAAATTTTGTTGCCAATGGTTTCATGTTCGAGCAGTAGTGTTTACCTCTGTTCACCGTTCTCTCTTGTTTCTCTGGTTGGCAACTGCGGAAGCACTATCCTTGGAGGTGGAAGCGTCCGCATTTCCATCGATCCATTTTCATGCCTGGCAAACAATTTATTAGTATTCAAATTTTGTTGCCAATGGTTTCATGTTCGAGCGGTAGTGTTTACCTCTGTTCACCGTTCTCTCTTATTTCTCTGGTTGGCAACTGCGGAAGCACTATCCTTGGAGGTGGAAGCGTCCGCATTTCCATCGATCCATTTTCATGCCTGGCAAACAATTTATTAGTATTCAAATTTTGTTGCCAATGGTTTCATGTTCGAGCAGTAGTGTTTACCTCTGTTCACCATTCTCTCTTGTCTCGCTGGTTGGCAACTGCGGAAGCACTATCCTTGGAGGTGGAAGCGTCCGCATTTCCATCGATCCATTTTCATGCCTGGGAAACAATTTGTTAGTATTTAAATTTTGTTGCCAATGGTTTCATGTTCGAGCAGTAGTGTTTACCTTTGTTCACCGTTCTCTCTTGTCTCGCTGGTTGGCAACTGTTTGATTCCACCATTTGTCAGTGCTCTTTCAACGGCAGCATGCCCATTGCATGGGTTAACCTGATCTGGTTGCCTCTGATTTTGCCTTCTATCATACCATGACTTCTCCTTCCACTCACGAGGCTACAACAACAAAGCTAGAATGAATAGCTAATTACAGAGATGCAGGTTTTAACTACTGATACATGCTTCATGTTTGCACAAGGTCTATTCTGTAAACCATATTATCAAGATTGGAATATTGAGTATTGACCCTTAAATGAGAGGAAAAGCGAAACATAGAGGCGGCAGACCATTTTCATCGGTGTGTAAGGAGTAATCAACAATTCAGTCAAATTACTGAAAATTGAACAAAATTTTAAAACAGGTAACATAAGAAAACACATCATATCTCAAGGCTTACCGTTTTAGGAATATATGTGCCAGTTCCACGTGTCCTACGGTTATCCCATGTGGTATAAGGCGAAGAAAATGGATAATTCTCCTTTTCCACTATAGCTGGATTGAACGTTGATCCCATGGGCAGAGTATCTGTTCTAGGGGGCAATGAAAAATTCTGCGCATAAGGAACAAACAAAGAACTGAGTCAATTTAATTATTGAAAACAAAACGTAGAGCATAAACAAAAGAGAGACTTTTTTTTGGCGCCACTGCTTTAGTCCCGGATCATGCCTGTTTCTAATCGAACATCCTGGGCATACATGCAAATTCATGAAAATTGCAGGTGGATTAACCAGTTAATAACTTCAGAAGAATGAGGTGCTAGCACATAGAGCATTATCTTTTGAAACCGTCTGGCATTTTTGCTTTTAGGATCTAGTCTAGTACTGAAACAGGACTGGTGCAGCTATATTATTTATCATGGGACGAAGACAGCGACACCAGCATATCATAAATGCTTCCAACTTTTAAGTGTTTATACTGCAATCTGCAAACTAATAACGTCCTAACCACAGTGCTTAGAAAAGGGTAAAAGCAACCTGTACTTATGCCGGTAAAATGGGCAAAAACAAAAGCTGGTAGATCTGAATGAGCTTTGACTTATCTTAGAATGATGTCACAGACTAGTCTAATCGAAGAATTCCCGAAGCTCCATGCATCATTTTTCAAAAGATTGCTGTAAACTAAAAGGATCATGTGCCAACGGTTCTTACCATGTCAGGAATGTACATGCCGGCTTCAAAACTCTGAGGAGTATCCTCTGTGTTTTCAAACCAAGGATGATGATAGGCCTCGGCAGCTGGAAACGATGGCAATCCGCTGGATGGAATATGTGTACTAGAAAAAAACTCATAAACATCAGCTTGGGCCTCGGTGATTGATTGCTGAGGAACATCTCTTGTGCCCTGAGAACGCTTAACTGTAGATAATTTCCGTCCATCATTATCTGACAAGAAGCGTGAAATTGGACCATCGAAGCAGTTCTCATCTAGCACGCCAGCCAAAGATGCTTCTTTAACTGACTCGAGTAACTTATCAAATAAGGCCTCGATGTTGTACTGAAAACTCCCGAGGCATTTCAAGGGCAAGCCTAGATCTCCTGAGAGATCCAGTAGGTTTGATGGTGTGAAAGGATGAAGTTGCAGCTTTGCTTCACTAACATCAGTCCCATTTGACTTGTTAACACAATAACAGGGAACATCCAAAGAATTATCCTGAGTCGAGGAAGCCACTATATAATTTTGCTGGATATATGATCTAGCAAAGGGCACATCTGCATTAGTTGCAGAATCATGATTGCATTGAATAATGCTGTTGTTACCAGTCTCCGAGGAAGAGGGTGAGTGGCTCCTGAAATTGGTTAAACCTACACCGACAAATGGTGAATTAATAGCTTCACTGTACCATCTCATAATAAAGAATCATCTGAAACTATCCAAAAAAATTGTTACATACGATCTTTAGCATCAACTGAAAAATACCTGAACTCTGATGCTTATTTATTTTCACATCTGATTCCTTGTCATCCAGCTCCAGTAAACTATTAGGACTTCTCTTTTCATTTTCAACCACGTAACAATTTTCGAAGCTGGACACATCTTTCCCATTTAAATTTCCAGAATTAGGCATGGATCGGCACAAGACACTACCACCGAGATCTGGTCTTTCTCCTCTTCCATGTCTACCCAACGTGGTTGCGAAAAAACTATAAATTCCATCAGGAATAAGTTCAGCAGGTAGCTTGAGAATTTGTCCAAGAGTCCGTGCTCCACATTCAAAAGCAAGCTTTATGCGCTTGGAGCCATCTGCATAAAATTAGCGTATGCTTAGAATTAGCTTGAGAATTTGTCCAAGCTTTTGTGCTCCATGTCCAAAAGCATGTTGTAAGATAGATAATAATTCTGCACCTCTGATCAATACGAAAAACAAAATGATGGATCCCTGGGTTATTCTTACCTTCGCTGATGCTTCTGCCGAGATTATTGCCCCTCTGCAGAGGGTCAAGTATGTTCACATACATCCGCACGAATTCTGCGTCAGGTCTATCAGAACCTATTGGAAGTACAATAAGTCTATCCAGTGAGCTTTTGAGGGATTCGTTGCTCAGTAATAGTTCATCACTGAAGGCATCAAGCTCTGCAAGTCGTAGAGAATTTAATAATTACAAAAGTGATAGGTGATTCCACATAACAAAGTAAAATGATATACTAGTATGACTTACCGGTGAAGCTGCGTCCGGGTGCTGGCATGGGCACAGGACCATTTAAAGTAACACAATGCCTGTCCCAATCGAACTTGCTATAGAACTCCAAAAATCTGTGCAACACCTATTAGACAAAGAAAATACATGCAAATAATCTTAATTTCTGCATTTTGTAAATGTGATAGGATTGTTTCCAAAGTAATTACCTCCAATGGGCCATTGACAGACTTGTGGTGCAGATTCAATATGTAAAGTATAAGCACTTCCACTGCGTATGTAGACAATAGCCCTTTATTAGAACCATGGATATTCTTCTCATGGTAACACCAAGCTTTGATTAAAATAATGCTCCTTTTGAATAGATGATTTTTGCCAATTACTCGGTCGACCTGAAGCATGACCAAAAAATTAAGCTTGGGACAAAATTCACTTGATTATATATTGAAGTTGTTAGGTGTGTATTTTCAGGAGAAAGTTATCAATTGGAACATAATATATCTACATACCTCCTCAAGGAAAGTTACTGTGGAGATGCCACCAATTTGGTTAAACGAGATGTCCACAACAACATTGTCAATGACACATTTGATGAGCTTAACCTGGGTGAACAAAACAACAAAACAAACTTTGAGACTGCATGAATATTAGTAGTAGAATATATATAACTATATAATGCGTAACAAGGAACACACAGTTTACTATCCGTTCCACACATATATATGCAGATCATAAATATAGAAAATGAATAGACTAAAACACCATGCATGATGATCAATGAGAAAGTAAGAAGAAGGTCAGAACATTGCGCATGAAGAATATCAAATTCGTCAAAACAATTTGGGAGAGTAAATATCGACCCCAAAAAGTATAACAAGGAAAATTCACCTTAGCATCGATGAAACCAACATTCTTTATTATAAACTGAGCATCTTCATTCCACCTTTCTGAAACAAGTAGACATCGCACAGCTTCAATGAAAGTACCATCCAAAGATGTGTTTGTAAGAATAGTGACATCAACATCTCCGTCGGGGAGGTAGGTTCTTAACGGGACTGATCCATACGCATGCACCTGCATTATTAGATAAAAAGAAAAGAACACACGGGTCAAAAAAGTTGTGTTGCTTGCTAGCAGCGTAATCCACAAAGTGACAAACGAAACAATAACAAGCAAAGGCCAAGGGCCATATATTTCTAGATCTACATCTGGTGGGTGGTGTGTGAGGCAGAAGTACAAACTAACAAACACCAATAATGGTACTCCCCAACCCAACAAAAATAAGTATATGCCAAAGTTGAATGCAGCACACACAATTGAATGTAAGAATTTGGAATCTTGTCCCCTGCTGCTCGGTCACACTCAAGGTTTAACTGGGAGTCCATAGAACACAGGTAGGTAGGTAGCCATGTAGCAGCACCATGCAGAGAAGAATGTGCACATGTGATGGATGAATCATCCACCTCATCATCCAGGAGTGCAATCTTGTTCATGGCGAGCCCACGCACGCATGTCCTATAACTAGCATAAAAGGGAGCAGGCCCAGCCCAGACATGGACCACTACCTGAACATAGCCGTATCATGCACTTCGGCTTCAGGATCTAGTCCAGTACTAAAACAGTGGATGGATCATGCGACGGCGACAGACAGCGACAGCGGCAGTGCAGAAAGGCTTCCAGCTTTTCAAGTGCTTCTAATAATACTCCAAATTAATTAACGGCGCCCTAATCACAGTGCTTAAGACAGGGTTAAAAAAACAAACTGTACTTTGGCCGGTTCAAAGGGGCCAAAACTGAAGCTCTGGTAGGTAGATCTGACTGACTGAGGTCTGACTTCAGTAGCATGATGTCACTTGGCACAGCAATTGAGAAGTGACTTAGAAAAAGACTGGGAACAGGAATCGAAAGTACAAGATGCAGTAAGACCAATCACTACAAATTCATCAGAAAAAAAAAGCAGTGTGTAGTGTAAACAAAGACCAGGATAAGAGTTAATCAGCAGACAGATTGGTATCCTAACCCACACGACAGAAGGCGATGGACTAGTCTAATCGAAGAATTCCCCGATCGAGCACCGTGGATCCTGCTCCAGGTGAAAGCGATCGGCGAAGCACGAGGGACGATGGAGACGCGGCACCACGGGGAAGATTTGTTGGGGAAAGGAAGAAACGCAAAGTCTTTCTTTTTGTTATCTGACGACAGAGGGGAGCTAGGACGAGGACGAGGAGGCAGCACGTGAGACAGACACAGAGCGGAACAAACGCGCGAGGGTTTCGCGTGGACGTACCTCGCAGCCGAAGGTGGTGCCGATGAGGCGCTTGGCGTAGCCGATTATCTCGTGCCGCCGCCGCTCCGCCGGCTCCGTGGGGTGCAGCCGAAGCAACACCTCGTGGGCGGCCGCCTCCGCCGCCCGCATCGCCTCCGGGAGGATCATCGGCGGAGGAGGCAACCCGCGCAGGTGCTCGTCCGCGACCCAGCCGCGGCCCAGGCCATAGCTCGTCGACGGCATCGCCGCCGCCAGCGGCCGGCTCATGCCGTAGCTAGGGGCAGCGCCTCGCCCGTAAGGGAGGTACATCCCGTCGCCGCCCCCGTAGCCGTACATGCCGTTGCCGTGCCCGCCTGCGTACGTGCCGTTGCTGTAGGCGCCGGCGCCGTAGCCGCCGTTCCCCTGGCCGCCAGCGTAGCCGCCGTTGCTGTAGGCACCGGCGCCGTAGCCGCCGTTCCCGTAGCCGCCGTTGCCATGGGCGCCTCCGTACCCGTTGTGGCCGTAGCGCGGGCCGGACCTGGGGCGGTACTCCATTGCGCAGCTAGAGAGATGAGGCTCCGCGCGCGGTGGCCGGCCGCGGGCAGCGGGCGGGGGAATCCGCTGCACTGAATAGGAAGTGCCCGAAATCCAAGAAAGGTTAGTAAGGAAAACATATATACGGAAATCAATTTTAATTCTTTTCTACCTTTTCTCCCCTTCCCTTTCCTCACTATGATTTGAGAATTTTTTCCTTGCAGGTGGGGCTCTACAACTCTGTCATGCTTCTTCTCTCAATCTGTCCTAGGAATCTACGAAGAGATCAAGAGGAAGAGCGAAGTACACAAGTGCTGCTGCTGGTGCTCAGGGGGTCTGGGTCTGGGTCCTCCATGCCCTCCCTTGGGCCCCTTATATAGGGCCAGGGGCCCCTCTAGGCAGTCACTGTGTGCCGCTTATCCCCCTACTCCCATTTATTTCAGAGGTTTATATGTCATTAATTGGTGCCAAAGATATGGAGTGCCAAAACCAGGGCCGATGATCTTTGGAGTTAATGGTGGTACGCATATCTTCCAAATGGATTCCATCTTTACAGAGATGGATTTAATGCTGGGCTATACATTTGCACTCATTGTAGTAAGTGTATTATGATATCCAAAATATATTGCGCGCGGTTAATTATTGTTTGTGCCAAGCGCTCACTAACTTTTTTTTTGTCATCACATTATGGACACGAATCTTTTGTGTATCTAGTGTGTGGGGCATGTAGATGGTTGGTGGGTAATACTTCCACGGGTAGTTCTTACCTAAAGGTCCCTCAAAAAAGCCCCTCCCCCAAAAAAGATACTTGGCTAAAGGCTTGGATTGTTAATTTCTATAAGGGCTTAAGGGACTAACCATACGTGCAGCAAAAAGGTGGCTTAACGAAAATTCGTTAAGCGTAATGTTATGGTAAATTCTAGTAGATTGTATTGTCGTTACTGGTTTTGCGGTAACGGATTGGGTAACAAAAGGCATCTATAGAGTATAATTATGAAGAGTGACGTTACGGAAGAGCCTAACAAACCGTATTGTCGTTACTGGGTTTGCGGTAGCGGATTGAGCGACAAAAGGCATGTAGAGAGTATAATTATGAAGGGTGACGTTACGGAAGAGTCCAACAAACCGTATTGTCGTTACTAGGTTTGCGGTAGCGGATTGGGCGACACAAGGCATGTAGAGAGTATAATTATGAAGGGTGACGTTAAGAAAGAGTCCAACAAACCGTATTGTCGTTACTAGGTTTGCGGTAGCGGATTGGTTAACAAAAGGCATGTAGAGACTATAATTATGAAGAGTGGCACTACAGATGAGTCCAACAAACCGTACTGTCGTTACTAGAGTCGCGAGAGTAGATTGGCCGACGAAATGCGGCGAAAAGGAATAATTATTAGAGGTGGCGTTACAGAAAGATCTGTCGGATTTGATGGCGTCAGTGAAGCAAAAGTAGATTGAACGAACACAACAAATAACGAAAGCTAGTTGTTAGAAAAGTTGGTGAGACTCTTCCGGTAACCGACATACTACTGTTTTGTCGGATAACAAAGAGTTGGACATGAGAATTTTGGATAAGCTGCACTACCAGAAGCCGGTTGGTAGAAGAGTTGACGTGGCTCTCCCGGTAACCGACGAACTAACTAGATATGTACATTATGGATATGGTTAATTTCTAAGGGCTTAAGGGACTAACCATACGTGCGGTAAAATCCGGTAGATTGTATTGTCATTACTGGTTTTGCGGTAGCGGTAGCGGATTGGGTAACAAAAGGCATCTATAGAGTATAATTATGAGGAGTGACGTTACGAAGAGTCCCACAAAACATATTGTCGTTGTTGGGTTTGCGGTAGCGGATTCGGCGACAAAAGGCATGTAAAGAGTATAATTATGAAGGGTGACGTTACATAAGAGTCCAACAAACCGTATTATCATTACTAGGTTTGCGGTAGCGGATTGGGCGACAAAAGGCATGTAGAGAGTATAATCATGAAGAGTGACGTTACGGAAGAGACCAACAAACCGTATTGTCGTTGCTAGGTTTGCGGTAGCAGATTGGCTAACAAAAGACAGCTATAAAGTATAATTATGAAGAGTGATATTACGAAAGGGCAAACAAACCATATTGTCGTTAGGAGGTTTGCGGTAGCGGATTGGGCAACAAAAGGAATGTAGAGAGTATAATTATGAAGGGTGACGTTAAGGAAGAGTCCAACAAACCGTATTATCGTTAATAGAGTCGCACGAGTAGATTGACCGACGAAATGCGGCGAAAAGGAATAATTATTAGAGGTGGCGTTACAGAAAGATCTGTCAGATTTAATGGCGTCAGTGAAGTAAAAGAAGATTGAACGAACATAACAAATAACGGAAGCCAGTTGCCAGAAGAGTTGGTGAGGCTCTTCCGGTAACCGACATACTACTATTTTGTCGGATAACAATGGGAATTTTGGATAAGCCGGACTACCAGGATCCGGTTGGTAGAAGAGTTGACGTGGCTCTCCCGGTAACTGACGAATCACGTTGGTTTGTCGGATGCGAATAAACTAGACATGTACATTATGGATAAGATGTAATACGTTAAGGATATCTAGGGGCATGCTTTATGAGGACTATATGTCATTTCATAGTAGGTGTAACTCTGCTTATTTTTACCAGAGAATTTGTGTTATTGTAACCAAACTACTTGTCTTGTTGGTATATATTGTATCAATATAGCACAATGCTTAGATTGTGTTTGGACATTATTGACATAGAAATCAAAATCCATTAAGTGTGACGCTACAGTAAAACCAAGTAGATTATGTTGTCGTTACTAGGGTTACGGTAATAGATTAGGAGAGAAAATGCATCAAGCTTGGCCTTACAAAAGAATCCAACAAGCAGTATTGTTGTTACTAGGGTTGCACGAGTATATTGGTTGACAAAAGGCGGTGAAAAGGAATAATTATTAGAGGTGGCATTACCGAAATATCTGCTAGATTATATGGCGTCACTGGCGCAAAAGTAGATTGAACTACCACGACAAATAACGGAAGCCAATTTGTAGAAGAGTTAGTGCGGCTCTTCCGAAAATGAAGGAATTGCATTGTTTTGTCGGATATCAATGAGTTGGATATGGAAATTATGGATAAAACATACTAAGTTAAGGATATTCAGCGGCGAGTTTCACGAGAAGTAAATGTAATTTTATAATAGTAGGCATAACTCCACTAAATTTTGCCAGATTAAGTTGTGTTATAACAAAACTACTTGTGTTTGTTAATAACTATTGTATTTTTATAGCACAGTGCCTGATTTTGCATGAAGATCATTGTTATATGGAATGATTTACTGAAAAATAAACTAGATGAAGGTAGAGCACCCAAATTAAAGGGGCTAGGTAAATGGACTGCTACATGAACATAACTCTAAAATAGGTTCTTCCAAAAGATTCAGGAGCATGTTACATAATGCTAATGATGATGAGCATTAACAATCATCCGCATGATTTATCACTACTATGCAGTACTCTCTTTCTCTCTATATATACCACACTAAAAGGATGCCAATCTTTCTACGCCATCTAGAATATCATATCCATCTTCCAAGCACGGTATAAGTTCGAGACATAATAAGGTGAGATCTGTCAAAATCAATTATCGCCTTTGTCCTCCAAGCATGGCTGATAATGGGAGGCTAAAAGGTTAATTATTAGAGTTGTTGTTACATAAAAGTGTCAGATTTGATGGCTTCAGGGCATAAAAATAGTTTGAACAACCGCGATAAATAAAGGAAGCTAGTTGCTGGAAGAGTTAGGTTATTCCGGTAACAGGCGAGTTATCTTTCTCAATCGGGTATAAATTAATTGGAAATGGAAACTATGGATAAACCGTAATATCGAAAGCAAGTGGATAGAACAGTTGTCGTGGCTCTTCCGATAACAAACAAATTAGATTGTCTGATCGGATACTAATAGTTTGGATATGATGAAACTATGGATAAGCGATAATACACTGAGGATATTTAGAGGCATGTCTCGTGTGGACTAAATGTATCATAGTAGGTGTAACTCCATTTAATTTTGTTAGATGAACCTGTTATAAACCAACTAGTTTTTGTTGTTGATGTGTAATATATTCTTTTAGCACTATGGCATCCATTGTCCAAGAATAGTATGATCCAGCAACGAATGAATAAGGTGAGATATGCCAAACGTGATTGCCATGAAAAGTTGTAGTTTTTTACTTATGAAATAGCTAACATGAAACATTGTACCGAAGGCCCCCATATTTCTTATCCACACTCAACACTTGCTTTGAGAACATGGCAATCAACTGGTTTATTGGTGGGGTAATTTCAATTTTTTTTCGATTAAGCCTTTTTACATGATTTATGTGGTAAGACACCAATGATGGAAGAAAGAGGTGGAAGGAATGTGTAATAATAAAGTGAGTTGACACGTAGAAATCCAACAGTTATAGTGCCACTAATAGGGTTGCAATAGTGGATTGACCGACTAAAAGCAAAGTATATTTTATACTTTATTAAGCGTGACATAAAATAGTCTTACAAATTGTATGTTATTAATTCTATTTGAGGAGTACTATTGGCATCCCCAACAATTCTACAAGTTGGCAAAGGTCAGGATGTGACATGTCTCTCCGATCATGCAACAAAGCAAGTTCAGTCACATAGTATCCATTCATATATGGCAGTGTGGATAAGAATGAATAGTATCAAAACATAAAAACCTTCTTTCATGAGAACAATAAACCATTTTGTATATGTGAAAGTTTTAAATGGTAATGTTAGCTATGATGCTTTTATGTAACCTATTAGACCATTTAATGTGGCCACATTTCCTTTTTATAAACATGTACACAAGAAGTACATTTAGTTAGATACTAGTCATTCATGTATCGATAAGAATGGAAATAATACTTAAACATCACAAGTCTTATCTCATGAGAACAATAAACCATTTTGTATATGTGAAGGTTTTAAATGGTAATTGTAGCCAATATTATATAAACTATTAGACTATTTAACGTGATCAATGTATGAGTGGAAGTTGAAAAGAAGGCCCTAACTTGAATTGAATTCAAAACAAGAACTATTTATGAACATGGATACAAGATAACTTTCTCAAGAAAAAATGCAACAATAGAACTCTCATTCAGTTCCATATACAAGAAAGGGGTCCTAAGACAACAAAATATACAATATTTTTAATAAAATCAATCCAACCTAAATAAAATATGAGCCCGATACTCTAGCTTCAGTTAATGAGGGTAATGCAAGAACGATCTTGAAGAAACTTCCAAAAGAGTAGACGCTGCGAATTTTTTCTAGATGTGTTTCAACTAGTTTAGTTCCAATTGTGACATACATTCATCGTGAAGATATCAAAGAAGATGAGCCTATATAGATAATTTGGGTCCAATTGAAGGACTTAATGGAGGTTGCTAGCAGATATCCTTAAAGATAAATAATTTGAGCCTATAAAACAATCCTAAAAGATATCCTTAATGTATTGTAGCACAATGTCTACATTTTTCTTGGAGATTGTTGGCATGTTGAATGATCATCATAAAGGGTCTAGGTGGCTACTACATGACCATAAATCTAAAATAGGTGCATGATAGCGGTTAATAACAACGCCAAAAAGAATCTTGATACGTTGGGATTCTAAGTGTAGAGTGTTGTATCAAGGGAGTATCTTCCCCATAAGGGTGACTCGAGAGTTTATATCAAACTCTCGGGGAACTGGATAAAAGAGTATACTCTTCTCTCTTTTTCATGCAATCCTGCAAGTAAAATAAATGTCTTGTATCCCCAACTCCACCGTGCGGTTTTCAAGCACAAGGTTTCGTGTAAGTAACACAAGTAGTAATAAAACAAGTAGTAAACTAAACTAGACAAAGCAACTAGGTAAAATTATAAAGGGCTTGATTGTTTTTGGTGTTTTGGATGCAAATAAGAAAAGTAAATATTTTTGTATTTTCGGAATAAAATAGTGCAGCAAATAGGAAAAAATGTAAATGCAATATAAAGGTGTTTCTTATGATAAAAAGTGGACCGGTGTTCATGGGTTCACTTGACTATTCTATCGTAAAGTTATGGTGGACAAAAAGCAATTCATCAATGAGATATGAAGGTACAAATAATATTATGTGTAAAATCAGAATTAATACGGGCATCATGTCCTAACATAGAGATGATTCAACACACCTCTCTTATACTCCACAATAAAGAAACTTTATCAATTTTGTATTAAGAATTAACAGAGCATAGCAATAAGTACTTTGACATGAAGTTTGAATATCAAATATGCTAACTTTTTTTCGAAATGGGGAATATGATCCCAGCCTCTGCATCGAAGCGATGCATACGGCCTTTATTACTTTATTGAAAAAAGTTTCCAGTTCACTTTATTACAACCTTATTACATTCACGGATCACTCAAGGTCGGGACATGTATCAACCATCTAAAAAGGGATGAGCAAAACAAACGTCGGAGAATTAACATGGTGTGATCCTGCCATCAAGCTGCCAGCCGCACCAGCTGAATAAATCCAGAGCGACCGTCTTCAAATGGCTGCACCCAAAATCCATGTCCTGGCGTTGCTTCTCCGGCTGGAGACATAACCACGTACGCGTCCAGTGGATAGCAAGAGGGATAACCTGTAAAAAGAAAGTATTTTTTGACTTGTTAAAAATACAATCATTTCGGATATGCCATATTGCCCATAAAAGAGCGCAAAAACCAACTCTTATTTGGCTTTTGACTCTCTTATCTAATCCGAATAGCCAATTTCCGAATAGGTTGGTAATATTCTTGGGCGGCAATATTCCAAAAGTCATATGAATAATTCTCCAAACAATCTTAGCAAGCGGACAATCAAAAAACAAGTGTTGAATTGTTTCATCTTTGTAACAAAAACAACATGTTTTACTACCTTTCCATTTCCGCTTGATCAGGTTATCTTTTGTGAGAATAACTTTGCGATGTAAGAACCACATGAAAATTCTGATTTTAAGTGGAACTTTGAGTTTCCAAATATATTTACGAAGATACGTAGTATGCCCATTTAACATGTCAGGATACATGGACTTAACTCTATATCCTCCTGATACGTTTAAGTTCCAAATAAACACATCATCATCAGTGGAGAGGTTTACATTAACTAGTCGGCCTAGCAAATGCAACCATCTTGTCCACTTATAATGAGTAAGGTTTCTTCTAAAAGCTATATTTATAGGAAACCCGGATAAGACATTTGCAACTAAGACATTTTTATGTTGCACAATATTGTATAGAGAGGGATATTGCTGCGCTAGAGGCTTATCTCCTAGCCAAACATCTTCCGAAAATCTAGTATTTAATCCATTCCCTACCTTAAAAGACCCCCTAGAGAAGAACTCTTCCTTCACATTCATCAAACTCTTCCAACAAGGTGAATCAGAAGGATTAGCTTGGACTTAGGATAACGCAGTAGAATGCAAATATTTATTTTGCACCAACTCTTGCCACACTCCATTTCCGTTTAAGAGTTTAAATAGCCACTTACTAAGCAAACACTTATTTTTTTATATGTAAGACCTCTATCCCAAGTCCTCCTTGATCCTTAGGTTGACATATAATGTTCCACTTAGTTAGTCTATACTTTCTTTTGTGTCCATCACTCTGCCAAAAGAATCTCGATCTAAAGAAATCCAATCTCTTACATACCCCTGTAGGTATTTCGAGAAAAGATAACATGAACTTGGGCAGACTAGTAAGAACTGAATTAATAAGTACTAAACGATCTCCATACGATAGTAACTACCAATCCAACTACTCTGTTTTATCTCAAAACGATCTTTTACCGGTTTCCATTCGCCATTCTCAAACCTTCTGAAGTGTATGGGAATGCCTAGATATCTGAAAGGTAGAGATCCAATCTCACAACCAAAAAGATCCCTATATTGCTCTTCTATTTCTTTAGCGCGGCCAAAACAAAATAGCTCACTTTTTTGAAAATTAATCTTTAATCCCGAAAGTTGTTCGAAGATGCAAAGAATTAACTTCATATTTAAAGCTTTCTCCAAGTTGTGTTCCAAGAAAATAATAGTATCATCAGCATACTGCAATATAGACACTCCTCCGTCTACCAGATGAGGTATTAACCCATCAACTTGACCATCCTACTTGGCTCTAGCAATAAGGATGGCAAGCATATCCGCTACTATATTAAATAATAATGGAGAAAGAGGATCTCCTTGCCTAAGACCCTTTTGTGTTTGGAAATAATGCCCTATGGCATCATTAACTCTAATACCAACGCTACCTTTTCAAACAAAATCATTAATCCAATTACACCATTTCGGATCAAAACCCTTCATATGAAGAACTTGTTGCAAGAAAGACCAATTGACCTTATCGTAAGACTTCTCGAAATCAATTTTGAGAAATACCCCATCAAGCTTTTTGTGGTGGAGCTCATGGATGGTTTCATGAAGTATAACTACCCCTTCCAAGATATGCCTACCAGGCATAAAGGCTGTATGTGTGGGACAGATTACTTTATGGGCTATAGTTGTTGCACGATTTGTGCTCACTTAATTTTGTGAAAATTTTGAAGCTCACATTAAGTAGGCATATAGGCCTGTATTGCTGAATTTGGATTGCATTTTCTTTTTTTGGTAGGAGAATGATAGTGCCAAAGTTGAGTTGGAAAAGAGGTAGCTCACCTCTATGAAACATGGCAAACCTATTAATAAGATCCTCTTTAATGATTTTCCAAAATGATTGATGTAACTCAGCTGGGAACCCGTCTAGTCCGGTGCCTTGTTTCGCTCCATTTGCATAATGGCCTCATAAACTTCTTTTTCAGAGAAGTCAGCTGTCAGGATTAAATTTTCTTCATGGGAAATTTGAGGAATGTCATGCATATGAGACTCTACAAGAGAGAAATTATTTTTTGCCGATGCAACAAATAATTTCTTGTAGTATTGTGAGATATAAACTCGAAGATTTTCCTCCCCAACAATTGTTCCCTCATCTTGCTCTAGTTGGAAATCTTTTTCCGCCTGTGCTTACCATTAGCTATTAGGTGAAAGTATTTTGTATTATTTCCCCGTTCCCGTATGTGTTTTACTTTTGCCCGTTGTGCCCATTTCGATTCTTCGTCTCAGCGAAGTTGCAGCACCTTTTCATTAGCCTCTTGCATAGCCTCCTTATCGGTAGTACTAAGAGGCGTATTCTCCGCTTTTTTATCAAGCGAATCAATAATATGTAGTAAACGTTCCTTTTATTTTTTACAAATGCTGTTGTTGTTACGAGCCCATCCTCTTAGAAATTTGCGAAGATGGCGGATCCTATTCTGCCAAATGTCCATTGGTGAGATTCCATAGTTTATCTTATCCCATTCCTCTTTTATCAATCAAATATGCTAACTTGAACAATCGAGATCATCATTACTGTCACATGAAACATAGCACATGAATTCACTTAATCCCTAGTGAGCTAGCAAAAGAA
Source organism: Lolium rigidum (assembly GCF_022539505.1). Classification (NCBI taxonomy): domain Eukaryota; kingdom Viridiplantae; phylum Streptophyta; class Magnoliopsida; order Poales; family Poaceae; genus Lolium; species Lolium rigidum. The sequence goes on from NC_061514.1 coordinate 291,820,840, forward strand.
AGGCAAACCATAATAGATCTTGAACATATTGTCACTATCCAATCACTAAAACCTTGCTGCTCCATCTAACACACACACATCACCGCACACACGCTCGATCTTGCATAGATATTCGATCAGAACATAATTAAGAACGGGGTACATAATATGCATCTATCAATACATCTCACAATATATTAAGATAAGATATCATAAAACAATATCATAGAACAAGGATCCAACAAATAGGTATTACAAATATGGCCATAATCATGATAAGTAGCTCTTATGGCACTAAGTAGTATGAAGAACATGAGGGAAATAGATGAAGCTACTGCCACAAACCCGTAGTCCAGAGGTGGACTTCTCCCTCTTGATCACGGTGATAATGATGAAGACGTTGGAGAAGGTGGAGATCCCTCCGGCGGTGATCCCGAAAGAGTCCCCCCCTCTAATCTTCTCTGCAGCAGCCTTCGTTTTCGTGTTTCTGTCTTTCTGCGAAGCTCTCCTCCCGAGAACTCTTCGGGGCCATATATATAGGAGTTTTTAGGGAAAAATAAGTTGGTTCGCGAAAGAATTAGGGCAAACAGACGATCGACGTTCGAATAGAGGTGGGTGGCGCGACCAGACTTCTGGGCCGCGCCACCTGACCTCGTTTGGCCCTCGGGCCTCTCCAGGTGTGCTTCAAAATTCCATGTTGTTTCTCCCGATGAAAATATGATGCTCCAAAATTCCCAGGTCAATTTGACTCCGTATTGGTCCCTAAAAGTGAAAAATACAGGAAGCAAGGTTTTCCTGTTCTGCAGGGTTATAAACCAAATAAAGGGATTCATTTGTAAATCCCCATAAATCAATGTAAAACATGGTATTATCATCATATATGTTGCAAATATGTGGGAATTCAGTATGATAAAGGACAAAGTTAATGTATGCATTTTACATGCATCAACATCCCCAAGCTTAACCTATGCTCGTCCCGAGCATGAAGGTGATAAAACTAACATGAACTTTGGAGTTTATAATATATAGCTTCTAAATAATCAAGCAAAGTATCACAAGGTTCAATCAATAAAGAATAACAATAAGTAACATGAACTTTTTTTTGAGAGTACGCCGAAGGCGTACCTTATCTTTATAGAAGGCAGAAATTTGATTACAAGACGACTACAACTCGCTGCAAACAACGAGCATAGATCGAACTCCACTCCAGGCTCACCCGAAGACAGCCACCACCGAAATTACAACTTCGACGCAAAGGAGCCTTGATGTCTATGGGTGCTTCTATTCTTGTAGACAGTGTTGGGCCTCCAAGAGCAGAGGTTTGTAGAACAGCAGCAAGTTTTCCCTTAAGTGGATCACCCAAGGTTTATCGAACTCAGGGAGGAAGAGGTCAAAGATATCCCTCTCAAGCAACCCTGCAACCACAAAGCAAGAAGTCTCTTGTGTCCCCAACACACCTAATACACTTGTCAGATGTATAGGTGCACTAGTTCGGCGAAGAGATAGTGAAATACAAGTAGTATGGATGTATATGAGTGGTAATAGCAATCTGAATAAAATATGGCAGCGAGTAAACATGCAACAAAACAGTAAATAAACGGTGTTTTCAGTATTGTAAACAAGGCCTAGGGATCATACTTTCACTAGTGGACACTCTCAACATTGATCGCATAATAAATAATAACTTCTCTCATTTGTGCTACATATACTCTTGTTTGATAATGAACACCATTTGTTGCGTAGGATTACACGAACCCTCAATGCCGGAGTTAACAAGCTCCACAACATTCGATATTCATGTTTAAGTAACCTTAGAGCATAATAGATCTTTGCAAAATAAACCGAGTACTAACATAGCATATACACTGTCACCATTACACTATGAAGGGGGAATAAATCACATCAATACTATCATAGTGATAATCAACTCCATAACCTACAAGAGATTATGATCATAATCTACGACAAGAACCACACGATGCGCACACTGTCACCATTACACCATGCAGGAGGAATAGACTACTTTAATAACATCACATGAGTAGCACATAGACTAGTAGCGATACAAAGCTCATCATATAGATCTCAATCATGTAAGGCAGCTCATAAGATCATTGTATTGGAGTACAGAGAGAGAGATTAACCACATAGCTACCGGTACAGCCCTTAGCCTCGATGGAGAACTACTCCCTCCTCATCATGGGAGACAGCGATGGCGGTGAAGATGGCGGTGGTGTCGATGGAGAAGCCTTCCGGGGGCACTTCCCTGTCCCGGCGGCGTGCCGGAACAGAGACTCCTGTCCCCCAGATCTTGGCTTCGCGATGGCGGCGGCTCTGGAACTTTTCTCGTACTGTGGCTTATTCGTATCGGGGTTTTAGGTCAGGACCTTTAAATAGGCGAAGAGGCGGCGTCGGAAGGGTTTTGGGGGGCCCACACACTAAGGCGGCGCCCCCCCTCTGGCCGCGCCGGCCACATGTGTGGGGCCCCTGGGCCTCCCCTCTGGCGGCTCTCGGGTGTTCTGGAAGCTTCGTGGATTTATAAGGTACTGGGCGTTGATTTCGTCCGATTCCGAGAATATTTCCTTACTAAGATTTCTGAAACCAAAAACAGCAGAAAACAGCAAGCGGCACTTCGGCATCTCGTCAATAGGTTAGTTCCGGAAAACGCATAAATATGACATAAAGTATGCATAAAACATGTAGATATCATCAATATAGTAGCATGGAACATAAGAAATTATAGATACGTTGGAGACGTATCAAGCCTATCCTAAGAAGAACACCCAAGCCACGTCTCGCTCCACGCCGGTTACCTCTGAATGGATCTTAGCGAAGAAGAGGGGGGGCGAATGGTCGCTATGCAATTTTTTTATCCTTCTTCAATTTTTAGTGCGGTGTGGAAGTAAAGGTGATAGCTTTGGTGATAGAGGTGATCTTAGTGTGATCCTAGGCTAGTGCAATAAGCAAAGGAACCAAGCATGAAGAAACGGTGGAATGAGATGGCTCGAGGTCGACAAAAATTTCCTTGCTTCCGGTCATATGACTTGTGGCTCCACTATCAACCACCCATTTAGCGCCACCGGAAGCATAGTCCTACAAGAGATCAAGTCTTGGATTTAGGTACCCATTTTTAGATGGGTCCTATCAAGTTAGTAACAAGGGGCTTGGGAACCCAAATAGTCCAATCAAAATTGTCCTCATAAGGACCAATAAAGCGAGCATGAATATGTCCATAGTAATCGACAAAGAGAACATGAGAAGGGTTGTTAGCACCGGCGTAGCTCCTCATGGTAGGATCGGGGGCTACACCCCTTCTTGGGTTAGAGTCACCTCCCTCACAGATGGTTCTCATGTCCTCGTTGTTGTACTTCTTCTTGGTCCTTGTTCTTCTCTTCCTCTTAGGCTTGGTAGCCACTCCTTCTTTGCATGAGCCCTCATTGGCTCCTTCTTTAGCTTCAATGACTCCTTCCAAGCATCGAGCTTGGATTTGGAGTCTATCAATTTTGGCCTTCAAGCGATTGACTTCATCTTCGTGTTCCGGATGAGGGTGAGTGATATCAAACACTTGGACCTCCTTCTCCTTGTTCACCCGGAAATGTTCCATCAAAGCTTCTTCTTGGAGAGAGTTCATCTTTATGGAAGTAGGCGCTTGTGTCTCTCCAAAGTGGCAGCATCACCTTCATGATTGCAACATACACGGTCCTTGCTTAAAGAAAAGTACTCCTTCAAGGCTTCTTCTTGCATGGAATTGATCTCCATGATCTTGGCCTTGCTCCTCTTCAATGAGGCAATCTCATCATCATGATCACAACAAGTGGCCTTCTCTTTGCTCATACGGAGGCATTCCATCAAGGACTCTTCTTGCTTGCCATTTAACTCCAAGAGCTTGGCCTGGTCTTCTCAAGAGTGGCAATCTCTTCTTCATGGTTGCAACACGATGTCTTCTCCTTGCTCAAGCGGTAATACTCATCCAAAGCTTCTTCTTGAAGGGAGTTGACCTCCAAGAGCAATTCATTATGACTCTTCAAAGAAGCAACTTGGTCAACAAGATCGTCACACAAAGAGTTGTGGCCTTCATCTTCTTTCTCCTTGCAAGCTTCCTCTTGAGGATGATCACTCATCTCGGAGAGAGTCACAAACTTACTATCCAAGGACTCAATGTTCTTGGTGAGAGTTGCAACTTCCTCGAGTAACACTTCATGGTCATCCTCCAGAGAAAGCTTCTTCTTCTTGAGCTCAACCACTAAACCAAGAGCATGATCTCGGTCTTTGGTGAGTTGGGAAATGATAGCATTGTTGGAGTCTTCAAGGGTAATGACACTTGCTTCAAGAGACATGCGCAAGTTTTGCTCCTCCTCATGAGCTTGAGTGAGAGAGGCAATCTCATTTGCCGCCTCTCTTTCAAGCCTCTCCTTCTCCTCTATAAGGTCTTGAGCCGCACCAAGTTGAGCCATGAGATCCTCAAAATGGGTCTTGGTATCCCCTTGCATGTTAGTGAGAAAAGCATCCAAACCCACAATCTCACGTTTTATGGTGAGACTAGTGGCATCATCAATAGATATAGCATTTGAGGAAGGTGTAGGTTTGGAAGGGGGTTCTACCTCCGACGATACCTTTGCCATAAGGCAATGGGAGTTGTTGGCGACGCGGTTCTCATTTAGAGAGTCGAAGAGGGAGACGGAGGGAGTGGAAATGGCGATGGCGGCCACTCCCTCATCTTCCTTGTTCAAGCTCTTGTCTTCACGTTTTTCACCTTCATCGGAGGAGTACTTCTCACAGATAATGAAAGCTCTAGGATTCTTGGTGAAGGAGACCTTGGCGTCACCGGACCTGGAGGAGAACTTGGAGAATCCTTTGGAGAGGGACTTGAACTTTTCCTTGTGGACGAGCCTTCCACCATTGTCTTCCCTTCTCTCATAGACACAATCCGAGACAAAATGGCTTTTGTCGCCGCAATTGTAGCATGTTCTCCCCCTTTGACCCTCCCTTGGGATCTTGGAAAAATTTCTTGGAGAGTCACGAGGTGAGTATCTTCTCGGTCTTGAGCTTCTAGTCTTGTTTCCATCCCAAAAATTCTTGGCGGCGAGGGCCATGTGTTCATGATAGTTGGTCTTAAGGTCATCCGTACCCCACTCAATGGGATCCTCATCACTTTCACTTGCTTCATGCTCCCTCATCTTCAAAGCGAAGTTTGGCTTGCGGGTGTTGTGAGCACGTGCAACAAGATCCTCCGCATTCTTCTTGGAGATGTCCAAAGCGATTACTTCATTAAGGACTTCATCGGAGGTCATAGCTCGGAAGGAGGCATTTTGGCGGATGGCCGTTGATGCGCGTAGATGTACACGTCCGTTGGGAACCCCAAGAGGAAGGTATGATGCGCACAGCGGCAAGTTTTCCCTCAAAAAGAAACCAAGGTTTATCGAACCAGTAGGAGCCAAGAAGCACGTGAAGGTTGTTGGTGGAGGAATGTAGTGCGGCGCAACACCAGGTGAAACCGGCGCCAACGTGGAACCTGCACAACACAATCAAAGTACTTTGCCCCAACGTAACAGTGAGGTTGTCAATCTCACCGGCTTGCTGAAAACAAAGGATTAAGCGTATCGAGTGGAAGATGGTGTTTGTTTGCAAAGAACGAGTAAAAGCGAGTAGAATGTATTCAGATGTAAAAGAATGGACCGGGGTCCACAGTTCACTAGTGGTGTCTCTCCAATAAGATAACTAACATGCTTGGGTGAACAAATTACAGGTGAGCAATTGACAAATAAAGATTCAATACATATCAACGATGATTACTATGTGATTTAATCGGGGCATTACGACAAAGTACATAGACCGCTATCCGAGCATGCATCTATGCCTAAATAATCCACCTTCGGGTTATCATCCGAACCCCTTCCAGTATTAAGTTGTAAACAACAGATAATTGCATTAAGTATGGCGCGTAATGTAATCAACACAAATATCCTTAGACAAAGCATCAATGTTTTATCCCTAGTAGCAACAGCACATCCACAACCTTAGAACCTACTGTCACGATCCCAGATTTAATGGAGGCATGAACCCACTATCGAGCATAATTACTCCCTCTTGGAGTTACAAGTATCAACTTGGCCAGAGCCTCTACTAGCAACGGAGAGCATGCAAGAACATAAACAACACATATATGATAGATTGATAATCAACTTAACATAATATTCTCTATTCATCGGATCTCACCAAACACAACATTTAGCATTACAAATAGATGATCTTGATCATGTTAGGCAGCTCACAAGATCTAATACAATGAAAGCACATGCGCAGAAGACAACCATCTAGCTACTGCTATGGACCCATAGTCCAAGGATGAACTACTCACGCATCAATCCGGAGGTGGGCATGATGATGTAGAGCCCCTCCGGTGATGATTCCCCTCTCCGGCAGGGTGCCGGAGGCGATCTCCTGAATCCCCCGAGATGGGATTCGCGATGGCGGCGTCTCTGGAAGGTTTTCCGTATCGTGGCTCTCGGTACAGGGGGTTTCGCGACGGAGGCTTTAAGTAGGCGGAAGGGTAGGTCAAAGGGCGTCACGGGGGGGCCACACACCAGGCCGGCGCGGCCAGGGCTTGGGCCGCGCCGCCTTGGTGTGTCCCCACCTCGTGGCCCCACTTCGTCTCTCCCTCGGTCTTCTGGAAGCTTCGTGCAAAAATAGGCCCCTGGGCGTTGATTTCGTCCAATTCCGAGAATATTTCCTTACTAGGATTTCTGAAACCAAAAACAGCAGAAAACAGCAACTGGCACTTCGGCATCTTGTTAATAGGTTAGTGCCGGAAAATGTATAATAATGCTGTAAAGTATGTATAAAACATTCAAGTATTGTAATAAAAGTAGCATGGAACATAAGAAATTATAGATACGTTTGAGACGTATTGACATAGGCATCCCAAATGGGCCTGCCAAAGATAGTACCCGGAGTTTACTGAAGGCCCACTACCCGAAGAATAAGAAGATTCGAGAGTCCAAGATATATTAAGGAAAGCTAGAGTTGTAATAGGAAGAGTTATTTGTAATCTGGCGGGATGAGTTAGAAACCGTCCCGGACTCTAACTTGTACAAAACGAAACCCTCGGCTCCACCTCCTATATAAGGGGGGGTCGAGGGACAAAGAAAGGATCGAATCTACTGTCAACATAACCCTAGTTTTCATAATCGCCGAGTACTTTTCGCCTAAACCTTCGAGATCTACTTGCCCTCTACTTCTAGCAAAACCCTAGTCTACAATCTGTAGGCATTGACAAGGTAATCCTTTGTCAATTGGCGCCGTCTGTGGGAATTAGAGGTTGCAAGGAGCTGATCTCGATGGCACATTCAAGATCTTCGACTTCATCAACAGCAAGCAATGCGATGGATCGAGGTAACAAGGGAAAAACTGATCTATTCAATTTTATTCCTCACCCGCCCTCCCGTATGGATGCATGTGCCTATCTGGAGGAGCCCATCATCATGACGTTCGGAGAATTCCGATTTGGCGTCAACAAGGAAGGATCCTACCGTCTCGAAGTTCCGATCTCGTCGGAATTTTCAGCGGTCGATTCTAACTTTTCGTCGAGTGACGAGGAGTTTTCGTCGCCATACTTCGTCGACAACAAGGCAAGCGGAAAGCTCGCTGATGTCTACGTTCCCCCTCCTTTCCTGTAGACAGTGTTGGGCCTCCAAGTGCAGAGGTTTGTAGAACAGCAGCAAGTTTTCCCTTAAGTGGATCACCCAAGGTTTATCGAACTCAGGGAGGAAGAGGTCAAAGATATCCCTCTCATGCAACCACTGCAACCACAAAGCAAGAAGTCTCTTGTGTCCCCAACACACCTAATAGGTGCACTAGTTCGGCGAAGAGATAGTGAAATACAGGTGGTATGAATATATATGAGCAGAGTAGCAACGGTGCCGGAAAATAGCTTGCTGGCGTGTAGTTGATGGTGGTAGTATTGCAGCAGTAGTAACACAAGAAAACGAGTAAACAAGCGGTAGTAACT